>NW_028185595.1:129836-167751 GCF_003343005.1 Rhea americana
AAAAAAGAAAAAAAAGAAAGAGAGGAAAAGAAAAAAAAAAAGCTTACTACTCAACCTGATGAGGAAATCATCATTTATGACTCTGCAAATTTCTTACTGTTTGCATTTATGTCCTGATGGGCCTCCTGAAGAAAATAYACTCTTCTGCAAAGCTGTGCAGAATTTCCAAACAATAGAGAAATTCAATAAACAAGATTCTAAAAGCAGTTAAGGAATAGGCACAATATGCAGTGATTCAAAGTTTGCCAAGGCATTATCACTAAGACTGACTGATTAGACCCACGAATTAAAAAACGTTCAGATTCCGGCTCAGCTTTTTTTTTTTTTTTTTTTTTTTTTTAACAGAAGAGTAGAAAATTCTGCACTAAGTAGTTCAAGATTCTGTCAAAGTATTAAATTTCTCTAAAGGAAATTATTTTAAACAAAGGGATTATTTTTCTTGTGAAACAAGATGGTTGTCAGTGCAAGCCACAAGCCAAAATTCAAACTAAATATAAGGTTTTATAAGCGGTGACACAATTAACTTATCTTGTCCCTTCTTTGGAAATGTAAGTAAGTTCATATTATTTCAGGAAAACTTGCTGAAAGTTCTTTCTGCTCATGGCAGGATAGGCATCACGATAGAGAACAGGAAAGATCTGCCTGAATACAATTAATACACTTGGGTTAATTTTCTCTAGCTTCCAACTAGAAAATGATAAATCAGTCTCCTAAAAGAGGAGGCAACCAGGGTAATTCACATTCATACAAAGAAACATTCTTCCTGATGACTGTAATAAAAGAACACATTACCAATCCCTTTGCCCAAGAAACTGATAAATTGTGAACACTGAGCTCCCGAAAGCCAAACTAGCAATTCCAACCCCACAAAAGAATCCTAGACTTAAATGTCTGAGCAGATTTGATTAGTTTTGAATGTCTCCATGCAGGAAGACAGGTATTTAGCTGAAGAAACATTAGAAGTTCTCACGTCACTTCTGCTTTTTAAAGCTTTGCAAATGAGATTTTTCCTTAAAGATATCACTAAAATCACCAGATACAATTATCTGTCAAATAATACAATTGTATTTGTCCATTTCAACCTTATCTTTCACCAGCACACGGATCACATTGAAAGATGAGTGTATGTAAACCTCTGAAGCGTCCTCGTAATTTATTATGTTGAAACTACTTAAGTTCTGTACATAAGAGGAGTTATTTTCCTTCCTCATTTTTATACTGAAAATTGTTTAGAAGAAAGAGTTCACCAAAAAAAAGTCACAGATAGGATTTATTAGACCGGATGTCAGTATCAGTTTTACAGATTTGGAAAATACYTGCAATGCTTTGATCACCCACAACCATGACATCTACATATTTTGATTATTGTACTAGCAATTAAATTCTGTTTAATTCTACACCGTGTCAACTGCTTATAAAGTCTACATGCAATATTACCTGAATCTGSAGGCACTTATGACCTGCACCAAGCAATATTTTCCTCCCTCATTCATCTGGARAAAAAGCATCTGTTTCATTTCATAAAGCAAACATAGTAACATTTTCTTCTGAACATACAGGCATGGAGGGAAAGCTATATCCTGTCTCAAAAATTAAAAAGATCTTGCAATCTGTACAGCTATTGAAGCTTCTGCTCAGTACCAAATGGATCTGAACCCCACTGAAGTCAAACCTCACTTTTTTTTCCCCTACATGAACTCCAAGGAGATTGGATCCAATGTTAGAGGAGGACCATGTTGCCACTGAGAAAAGTGTGGTAGCTATGAAACAGAGAAGAAATTAGATTTGGCCCATGAAGTAAAAACACTTCTTTCCAGTATAATTTCCTCCACATTACTCCCAAATGGAAACTATTTACAAACAACCTTCAGACTATTTAATTCAAAGCTTCATTTTCTATGAGCCTGACATAGGCRCACTTGTTCCTATTCAACTGTATTATCTGCATTTGTAAAGTGCAGTTGATCATTGATGGTAACACCATTGTAAGTTTTGTCTACATAAAAAAAACAACAAAAATATCAGTAATGGTATTTTCTTCTGAAACAACCATTCTTACTCTTTCTACTACATGCCACAGAAATAAGTTGTACCCAATTCTCATTATGATGCTTCCTTAACAAACTCTAAATGTTAAACTTAAATGAGAGGCATTTCATGCAATCTGAAAAATATTCAGTTCAATTAAAAATAATTGATGCATGGTGAAATAATTCTTCCCAAAGCTGCTGTAAAATCTTCAAAAAATAAAGCTACTTAATAATTTTCATCTCCTACAGGCTAGAGAGAAGCATTATTGCATATTAAAAATTGGAGTGCGGTTTTCCCAGAGGTAAAAGAAAGTTATTAAAACAACCTATTTATTGTTGATATAACTATCCATTTGTGCTACACAAAAAGTAACAATTTCAGTACATTAAAAGAAAAGCTAATTAAGGCATAATTAGTATTTTCTATGTTTTGATAATTAAGGGTTAGTTGGCTATTTCTTTTCAAATTTCTATTTGATGTATCTCAACAATGCCATTAATGAGTAGCTAACACTATTGAATCCCTGATGGCTGAGGAGTTTAGTGACCACTACTACATTACTTTCATTTATCACTGCCTCTTTACCTATAAATTAAAGTAGCCCTGTAGCTACGTTGATCTACTTTATATCAATTTCTTCATCCATATCAGCTGAATATGTATGGCATTAACCTCATTTACTAGTTTGGAAAAGCTGAATTAAAATGAGATCTAATTTCTAGCGCACAGAACAATTTCAAAACTGCCTGCTAATTTCCACCACCTGTCAGTGTGGTGATCTTCACCTCACTTTAATGAAATAAAACAGTATATATATTTTACAGCTCAGATAATCGTAAGTGTTAAGATGCCATTAATCACGAAGACACTAGGACCCAGAACCTTTTGAGATGCACACACACACCAACACCTCGACTTGCAGAGATCCCCATGAAGTTAATGGGATTGCTGCAGATCTCTAGGACAGGGTAAAAGCCAAAGTGGTCAAGTTCTATGAAATCATTGTTTTTCTATTTTTGCTAGTTCATGCTATGGTGCCTGTCGGCAAGATATTCAAAGAAATGCATGTATACTGAAGAAATATCAAAATAACGTAAGCCAATAGAATATTGATAAATATAAAACAAACCTGTTAAGTTCAGTGTTCAAATAATGCCTGGCTACACCCAGGTTTTGCTTGTAGCTACTGCAAATAACATACAGCAAGGAAAGGATATTTTTTTCCTCCCCTCTAAATACACAGAAGTCTAAATTCTAAATCCTCTAGATTTTTTTTAATCATAATGCATCAAAAAATTTTTAAAAACACATACAAATGCAGTCAGAAATGTTAACATAGTAACATCCTTGTGCTGACCAGCTAAGCAAATATGTATACAGTACAGTTAAAAATAAATAAATAAATTAAAAAATAAATAAATAAAAAAGCCCATTTGGTTCTTCTCCCTCACTCCCCACTTTACAATCGTGCTCCAACTGGTATTTGTAAAGGCTCCTTAAAAAGGAGTATAGATTACTGCTTCATAACTCTGACCTGCCCAAAGTGAAAGATAGACTTCATTCCCCAGATTGCTCAACTGAGGCACCTATGGAAGAAAACACGTTTGTGTYCCCATCTGGGCACACAAACATAAACATAAACAGAAGAGTCAGAATTACAGCTCTTACTCTTCTACCCTGGCTGTGGAGCAATGCAGAAGTATGGCTTGCTGTGATACACTGTAGCAAGCAATCTTGGCTTCTGGAGGCATCTCTCAAACTACTGCCATCTGGTACAGATTAAAATGACCTCCAGACTGTTCAACACACATTAGGGCTACTGTTTGATTGGAAAGTGCAAACCAGGGAACCATGAACTCTTCCATGGGGGAGCAAAACAGTTTACATAAATGCATTTTAATTTTGAAATTTTAAACTATTAAGGACCAAGAAATTAATTTTATTACACTAAAAAAGAAAAAAAACACCAAACTTGCAAGCATAACTACTCTAAGTTTACAGGTGGGATCTTCTAAAAATTGCTCTACTTATAAAAGCTGAAAAGAGAACTCAAGAAGTAATCTCAAATCAGGCTCTGTCAAAGACCACAGCTCAGTCTAGAACACTTGCTGTTACTAAAGTTGCTTTCACTGTGTTATCCTCATCTGACATGGGAACCAGTTCCAGTTTTGACCTCTCTGTTCAGATGCAGCAGTTCTAAACTGAGCGATAACTGCAGTTAAATAGCGCCACACGCTGTACAAAGTAAACATRACAGGTGCAAAATTAAGGAAGTCTTTAATCTATGATAGAACGCAAAGAAAAAAATGAAGTGTAAAACTGTCATGATGGACAGTTCCACATCCTAATCGTAAACGCTGTTAACATCTTAACATTTCTAATGCAATTGCTTTCTCACGTGTAAAACCATTGAAATAGTTTACCAAATAGTTCTATTTTCCAACCACAAAGTATTTTGGTTACCAACTGAAATCATTTCCCCCCAAACTGAAGATGCAAGAGAACTGACAATTAAAAGCAATACTTTATTCCTGTATGTGTATACTTTGAGAGCACACTGTTAAAACAACCCCGTAAAGAAAACTCTACAGGAAAGTCTTTAATCAAAGCCATCTTTTCATAACGTTATTATAAAGCTGTAAAGGTAGGAAAAAAATGAATAGCACACACAGTTAATGAGTCACGATTCCTATTAGCAGGATTCCCAGTTATGCAGACCCATTGCAGTTGTTTCAAATTACAGTTACAATTTTACGTAAACTTGGTAAATTTTAGTAATTTAAGTTATAGTTCGTATCATACATTCATCAGCAACATTTACCCAACAAGTGGTACCTTGATTAACTCATGGCAACCTCACACTACCAATGAGACACCCAGAGACCCAAAAGTGCCTGCCTGTGCCATTAGGTGTGCCAGTGCAGTCTCTCCTGCAGAGGAAGTGTGGCTTGAACCACGCTCCTGCTGCTTTTTTCTCCCACGACCAATCTGATGTGYTTTGAAGCAGGAATGGATCCTTGATAACAGGTCTTGCCTTTCAATACTTGCTTTGCATGAATTAGTGACCCAAGTACAAAAAAAAAGATTGAACTATATTTATACCTGTGTTAAATACACACTGCAATGTCACAGGTAGCAACAGGATGCAACCTCAAGGAGCAGATTCTTGAGCTCTGTCATCCTGGCCACAGCAAGATAATAGCTTGTGTTTAACTCATAAAGCATCTTCTAGTTACCAAGTGACCATTTACTTTCTGTTCCAAATTRCATTAGAAAGGCAGCTAAAATTCATTCTTAGCTTCCTCAACTTATTTTTTGGGCTTGCCATAGGAAGTTACGCAATTTAGCAGAGATGTCAACAGATAATCTCTGTAAATTAAAGGCTATATAGTGAAAAAAGTGTCAAAAGGCCTGTTTAGGATAAATCTAACCTCTCRGATCATATCCACATGTGTAAAGAATCACAAGCTGTATAGAACCAACAATGAGCAGGAAGAATTTATTTGCCCATTGCTGATCTAAACAGCCCAGAAAATGCGTTTACACTGGTGAGTCATAACACCTGTGGCTGGATAAGTAAGAAAAGTTCTTCAGCATGGTTAAATGAGGTGTAAAGTCATTTTTGACATGGAAAGGGAGGCAGTCTTCTCATCACCTATCCATGTTCAAAGAAGCTGTAATTTCTGTCACTCTTCCTACCTCAATCTTTTCCCTTTCACATAGGGAGTAAAGAGTTGAAATGTGTCAGGCTAAAATAAAATCCTGAAATAACCCAAAAAATCCTCAGCAGTGGTTGATGAACATAACACATAATACAAATAGGAAGAGTTATTTCCCCTCTAAGCACGCTTTTCATCGGCCAAACCATAGCGAACAATCACRACCATTTCTAATAGCTTTATTACAGAAATGTAACACTAGAAAGTAGACCAACAGAACCTTTGGTTTATTCTATACTTTAAAGAAGCATTAATCAAGTACACCTAGACTGAACCCAAAAGACTTAACATCTTATGTCACCTGCACCAGCATCCCTTTATTGGTATAGCTAAAAAGCTTTTCCTAAATCTGCTTTGATCCAAATTAAGCTAATTATGTCCTGTCCTCCCCTTGGAGGACATTGAAAACAACTGATTATTAGCTTCTCTAAAACAGCCCTTTACATCTTTGATTTTTTGTCCTCCTCCAGTACTCCTTTTCCTAGCCTAAACCAAATTAGTATCTTCTACATCTTGTTTGTATTGCAGAATACTCCCATTTGTCTATACTTCTCTCAAAGGTGTGGCACCCAAAATTGCATATATTATTCCAGCTGAAGTACCACCAGAATCAAACAGCATAAGAATCTCCAGTGTCTGACATAATATTCCTACCGTTATATCCAGAAAGATGTTGGCACTTCTTTTGGAAACACTGTTGRGTTGCTCGGCTTGTGATCCACTAATCTCTATAGCATTCTCTGAGATAATGCTGCCTATACAGATATTTCCCATCTGCATTTGTGAGTCCGAATTTTCCTTCCTAAGCACAGTGTTTTGCCAGCATTTTCAAGTTTCAGGCTATTTCTCCAGCTTATTGAGATCTTTCTGAATTCCAGTCCTATCCGCTGTGATTACATTTCCTCCCAGTTTAGTGTCATTTG
Organism: Rhea americana; assembly: GCF_003343005.1. Lineage (NCBI taxonomy): Eukaryota > Metazoa > Chordata > Aves > Rheiformes > Rheidae > Rhea > Rhea americana. Next base: position 136,510 of record NW_028185595.1, read on the forward strand.
CAAACTTAGCATATGAGCAATTGTACAATCATTTAGGAATATTGCAAAGGAAAGGAGTACTTCAAAATAATAAAGTGGATGTTCTCTAATAAATAACAGGTGTTTGATGTCAGGAACCAGATTTCAATGCAATATTACACTGCTTACAGTGGTGGCTAACAGCGGTGCATATGATTTAAAAAACAYCACTGCAGTAATGTTAGAGCTACTGTCATTCTACTAGGAAACTGCTATTTCAGTTAAGCACAGCACAGTGCTTTTCCAGACAACTTACTTTCTCCTATTCTATTAGAATCTATGTCAGCAAGATGCCGCAAAAAGATCACTCTATGAAGGCTAAGTTACATCAAGTGTTAGAACAAAGTTATCTATTGACTGACTGACAGACAAATAGATATCAATAATGCTGTACAACAGCAGAGAATTCTGCTGTTTCAAATAGAAATACAATACATATGTTCATGCACAGGTCTATCTTATTCAAAAAAACAGTATCTGGATGTACGATTTTTGTATTGGAAATTTTGTGCAAGTGTATTACATTATTATAGAAGAGATCACCAAGGTTTTTCTGTTTTTCCTTAGAAAGCAAGCCTAGTGGACTGTTTAACAAGAATGTATTCATTTACCTGAAGGTAATACAATTACCTTGATTTTCTTCTATAACAAGTTTGCTGTTCAAATATGTATATATTTAAGAATATGAGTTAGTTAATTTAAAAAATTCTATATTTATATACAAGATTTATTCCACAATTACATTAGACTATTCAGCCTTCTCTAACCATTGCCTGTTTCTTCTGTTTTGAAACATATGATCAAATAGAACAATATTCCTAAAAATAATTTTAATACAGCTGAAGTATGCAGAACTTCCATTATCCGTTCTGTAAATAAAACAACTTGAGTAATTCTGATTATTTATATCAACATATATTAACACAGTCATTTGATATATATCTGTTTTTTCTGTTTCCAAGTGTGAGTCTTTTTATTGCGTATTTGTAGATACCTGCCAGCAACACACAGCATCGTAGGATTTACAACCGTGAGGGTAGAATGCCATCTGCTGCTATACTTGCTGCTACAGCAGCAGTAAACAGAAGAAGAATCATACAAGTGCTGCCTTCTATTTTTCTGTTAACCGTAAAATGTATACAAACCTCACTCATTTCTATTTTTCAGTTTTGTTTTTTAAATAAGACCTGTAACGCAACTGGGAGCCCAGAAGCCTTTACAGCGAGCTTTTGTTGAAAGACCAGGTAAAACACCGGCAAAAGGCAGACAGTTTCTAGATTTGTATTGCCACTGGGCTTATTACGGACTGGTCCCTACATACATTAAGATATACTCTCTGTAATGGGAAGATCTAAGAGAAACCCAAAGAACTCTTATGCTTTGCCAGCTTTTGACACACATGTAATGTGATGCGAACCACAGGATTCTATTAATGTAAACGAGAGGCTGTCATATCAGGTCTACTAGAACAAAACAAAACAAGAAAAAGGAAAAGTGAAACATAATTTCATTGCAAACTAAATTATTTTCGTAAACATTTTAATCAAACCATAAAAAAAGCACAACATTAAAATGCATTTGCAATTGATTATTACTATCAGTTCTTACTAGACTGTGGCCAAAATTTGGAAATGCCCCTCGTACTGCTACCTACCAACAAAGCCTCGCAAAATTTCCGCTGTAGTTTTCCCAGTCTGGTCACATATAGGACATACATCACAACAAAAGGCAGAATATAGGATATGATACATTACTAATCTGATTCATGTACACTTATCTGGAAAAAAAAATTCTTGAATTTATCCCACAGTTTTCCCCTTTTCCCTTTCAATAAAGAAGTTCTGTTCAAAGTATTAAATTTCTGTTTAAAATGTTCTTCAATAAATCAAATGGAAACATTTGCCAACATTTTACTTGGTAATTAACCATTTAATCATCCACATAYAATGCTAATGTCGAGGCAATCTTACGCTTATTCAAAACACATTGCTGAGTCAGATAAATTTACTTGTACTGAACTCCAGTGTGGCTAGCAAATATTCAAGTTCTGCTTTTTTTTTTTTTCTTTCTATTGACAAGGGAGCCGTAGGTGATTAATTATAAATAATGCACTATTTCTTTTGCACATCACTTCACTCATACACAAATGGTTCTTCCAACCTTCCCTAATGACAGATGTTGTAAGCTGGGCTACACAATCTCCTACAACAATCTGTTATAGTATACTATACATTAACAGGGCTTCTCTGCACAGTTTCAGCCCAGTCGGTCAGAACACAAAAAGGTAAAATCACTCCCCCCCAAACTGGAGAAAATTTGACAGAAGACAGAATCTTCTGGGAATTACAGATCAGAGTAACAACTACTGTACAGTCATGTTGCCTTTGAATTGCCAAAAAGTTGTAATCAAGGAGTTTTGCTACTGAAAATATCCAGAACAGATTTTTACTCTTTACCTTCTGTTACTTACCGTTAGAGCAATGCATCGTATTTAAAAGTAACAAATCACCTCTGATAACTAGAAGGAACACGCTTTTTTCTTTCATGAAAAAGTAATCCAATATAGTGTAAAACTTTATTTTTAATATTAAGTGAGGAACCATTCAATAAAGTTAAAGTAGAGCTCAGACCCGAAGAGAGAAAAGAGTTCTTCAGATCCCAATCTGAAAGAACCATGCACCAGAAAGCATGGATAGAATATCACTGAAGTAAACCCAAAATTTCAGTCACTGTCACAATTCTTACTAAAGATTTGCTTGGGGGCTCCCACAGAATTCTTTCAGTCTTTCTCAAGATCAATTGATCTCATCGTACTGATATCCTCTTTATAACATCTATATTATGACTGTCCCCTACAGTTAAGGCGAATTAACCACTGCGCCTTCAAAAAATGCATCTTACATTTCCCTCTTCCCTATTTAAAATGCAGAAAAGCCAAGTAATGTGAGAAATACAATGGAAACCACATAAATGAGTAACTGTCAAAAGAACAGAACTATTAAAAGAATAAATCTTGTGTACCCAGCTGTGAAATATAACACAATATAGCAGAAACCAGCTAAATGTTTGAAATAAAAAAYTGAAACGCAAAGTAACCTAAAATTGTTTAATGAACAAAGCTGTTAAAATATTAACTCTTTCCATGCCAAAACTCAAAGTACACGTCATAACTGTACAACACAGTTATAAGTTAGACATCTATCTGTTTAATAAGCCACAACCTAAGCTCAACAGCTTACATGCATAAGATACACTAGTAAGTCATTTTCTATACAGGCTTTTCTATTTTAATTTTACACTTCACAGCAAATACTTACCTTTGAGGTGCGCTGAAGCTGATCCCCCACATATGTTTTACGGAACTGATCCAAGAACCACAGAATTGCCAGTTCTACCTTTTCATTACTGGACTGTGGTAACTGGGCATCCATCAAAGATATCAGCTGAAAAACTCTTAATGACAAAAAAAGAAAAAAAAAAGCATTCTCAGGAAGAACTCTTCAAATTAAATGATGTTGTTACAGCTAATTTCTTTAGGAATTCATCAGCCATTTTGTTTGCCTAAGTATTTGCAATGATTTTGTTTTGTTTAGATGCTAATTACACTAATCGACCCACTATCAAACATAAACATCAACATAATGCTTTTCTAATTACTTTGTCACTTGAAATTCTCTCAGATACATATTTTATACTGCAGTGAGCTTGTAAAAAATTCTTTCTTAGACCACCAATCCCACGATGAAAGAACGAAAACTAATCAGCACAGGCCTCAAACTACAAATGTAAGATAAGAGCTGCCCAAGTTCCTTGAAAATTCCGATTTCTACACTTAGAAATAAATTTGTACATGCAATATAATACACTATCTCACTTCTTCCCACTTCTTCTTCCATCACATCATCTGCACAAACATTTTGATTCTAGTCTAAATCCTTAGTTGGAACATATCTCCTTGATAGGTTCCGCCTTCAAAGAAACAACTCCAGCTTATACCAGCAAAATTTAGTCTTTTTTAAAAACAATAATATTTTTTGTTTCATTTTCCAACTTCTTTTGCTATCAATTCCTTGAACTCTTAATTTCATAACAATTTAAAAATTTATTCTCACTCTTTCCAAATACTGAAATATGTAGTAACTGGATTAGAAGTCAGTAGCTACTTTCCCTATAAGCCTGAATATTAAAACCTCTCACTTTTAATAAAAACACAGTAGAAGACTGCTAACACCACATAGCCACAGGGCAGATTAGGAAGGCAAGAAACAGAGGAGAAAATATAAAGCTTGTTATCCAATTCCAGGCTGTATGCCTTGTTCCGTGTGCATCAAAGATGCATGCCCTTTTTCACAGACAAAAGAGGTGCTTGCCACATTCCTTGTGTTTGCCACAAGGAATTGGTGTCACTCACAGTAATCCCTAGCCCCCTCCTAGAGTCTTCTTTTCTATTCCAAGCTCTAGTCTAAAATTTTGTTCAAATTTTTAATGGTTGGCTAGCAATTCCTCCCAACTCTTCACTCACAAGACTCCTGATTAACATGAAGGAAGAGTGCAGGAAAAGATCAGTAACAAACAACTAAAAATTTAACACCTATATCCAAATATAAAGTACAAATGAAAACAGATAGCTACCTTGGCATATTCCAACAATGGTTAAGAAGACATCTTTGCCTTCAATCCTCTCCCCTTCCCCAAATGATAATCTGGGGATGACAGCCTTAATGACTCCCTCACCACTCCACTCTAGATGATGACATACGAGAGATCACGGCCATTAGAATGGTTTTAATCCACAGAAGGTCAGTACAGTCCTTGAGCACCTACCAGCCAAGAACTGGAGAAAAACTGAGATATTCAAGTTCAAAATATGCACTGATACTAAACATCACTATAATCTAAACTCACAATAAAAATTTCCAACCAAGCACTACTTACCGACAGGATAGTTCTCCATCCATGGCATCATGTTCATCAGTACTAGTATAAGTTAATCGTCCCCCCACCACAGTACCCACAAAATAGACCAGCCATGCCAGACGTCCTATATTAGAAAGAAAAGGCAACAGTTAAYGATAATAAACCATTATGCTACCACAATACATTTCTACCAAGGTATCAGACTGTGGAATTCTGTCAAAAAATGGTTAGCTTTCTCCTCTTAACCAATTTAAAAGATATCCATATAAATCAACCAAAAGAATATTTTAAAGTAGAGCTAGAACAGCCTATTGACCTGGACGTGCTTAAAAACAAAACAAAAATTAACCTCAAATACAAACTTAGCAAATTCAGCCTRATAAAGATTAGATGTCCAATTGACCTAGTATCCTCACTTGCCTGACAAAAAAAATACTTCAAAAGATGGGACAACTACATCTGCCTATCACAGTATCAGGAAATAACTGAGAGACTCTCTATGGTCTGCTTTGTTTCTTAATCTTATTTCAAATAAAAAATTCCCTGCAATATCAAACTAGTATCTCAATACTCTAATTYTGAAAGTTAAAATATTTGCACATATAAGACAAAAAATCTGTATGTCCTAAGATGAGCATCTTCTTCATGAAAAGGATTTGTGGACCACCAAATAATTTTAAAGTCTCTGTGGACTGTTCTCTAATGAAGTCTGAAAGGCACAACTCATCTACTTCAAACTATGCTGGATCTTTTTTCTAATCTCACAGGTATTCTAGCTGTCAATGTTTCTACTACAGCATCTACAGGATTCACTGGCAAAGGCAGGTCCTTAAAAGGTCTGTAAGTACAACGTAACAATTATAATAGCTGCACAACTAACATTCCATACGTAACTCCCTGAGTTTGCAAAGTCTACACAAAATATAGGCAAATAGCAAACTCTAGTCTCATAAACATGGAATTCTCTTAAGTTTAGAAGGGATGAACTYATGAGAATTATTTTGGTCTAGGTCTGCTAGAAACCTAGCGCCACATGGAAAAAGTATGGATTATTTTAAACTGTTTGCTACATTAAGGTATAAGCTCTTTTAATCTTTTGACCTAATGAATCCTACTCAAGCCATGCAGATTCTTGCTTCTGGTTCTTGTTTGTTTGTTTGTTTAAAGCAACTAGTGGTATCCTCTCCTAGCAAAAATGCARTATTTTTCCCTGAAGCAGAATCAAAACTAAGCTCTGAAGGCTAAGGTAACATAATAGACCTGTTAAAACTTCCAGTTGCCCCTAAAAGACTTTTCGCAGCTAAAATGCACTGAGATTGTGCTAGCTACTCTTTGACTATGTCTTCAGTTAGCAAAACTATTTTGTTTGCCTTCAAATGAATCACCTGAAAACAACAGCACAGTGAAGACAAATACATTGGAACAGTTTCCAGGTAAATTAAATCAAGTTATATACAAGGCTCCCAATAAGCTTGAGATTACACCAGTTGGAAGAGACCTTGCCTTCATTATGATGATTTTACAAAGTGATGTCAACATAACTCAGATAAGCGAAGACAATACCCCGATGAATAAAATGGTTCCAGAACACACTTCCAAGTTCAACACAAATAAAAACCTACAGATAAACAAACAAGGTCACATTCCTACTTATAAAAGAACCATGATTTTTTATGATATTTATGGGTATATATTGGGACTGCTATATGCACAGTAGTTGCCATCTAGGCATTACTTCATGTTTGTTTCCCATTCTCTCATAAACTTCTCTTTATTTACRTAAGATTAAATTTCACTTAACATTCCTCCTGTTCTGCATTGCTATGTTTCAAAAAACTCCAAATCGAGGTAGTAATGAATTTTCTACTTCCTAAGCTCCTTCAGAGCTACGAACTTTAATTATTCCGACATTTCTCAGCAACCTTATGGCCTGAATCTGGTTTAATATACAACTACACACCAGAAGTAATTCTACTTCAGTTAGAGGTGTATAGCATAGTATATTCTATACATCCAAGCCCTGTAGCAAAGGAAAATCACATAAAAACCAAGTATATGACCAAATATACACTAAAAGATAGTGCAGAACATGGAGTAACATGCAGATGATTTCAACACAAGTACAGAAAAGCATTCTGGTTTATCTTAAACCTAAATCTTATATTAAAAATTTACCACAGAAATATGTAATATAATTCAAGATCAGTAGTAGAAAAGACTTAGTGGCAGGTAACAAGCACTGACTTACGACACAAGACTTATGAGGAAGATTTTAAAATATGGTTATCTGGAAAAAATATATATTTCTTTCTGTGAAACTTCAGTTCAACAAATCARCATTTTCTGACCAAAAGAATCCCAAATGATTCAGAGTCCTACATTCTTGAAAGCATGGCAGACATCTGCCTAAAACTGAATCACACAAATACATTTCTATATACTCTTTCCTCACTGTATTACTTCTAAGTAAACCCAGATCTCCCTCTTTCACTGTCCTACTGAAATTCCTGAGAACAACAGGGTTGTCTCTCCTCTCCCTGGCTGAGAAAAGCAAAGAGGTAATCTTCTCCTTAGTCTACAGAAAATACAGTGATTGCTTGGAAGCACTGCCTTGTCCCACTCACACTTTTCCACGGGGAATACACTACAACAGATGTCCTCATTTTTGATGCCCAGTTCCACAAGCATGACATAGAGATTGCACAAGGTTTTCTGAGGTAGAGGTGTGCTGGGAATTATGCAGCTGGGAATAATGAAATTATCCATTACATATGGAATTAAAAGATCCCTGCTCTCCCACTATAAAAATGAACTTCCAAATAAACACTCTGACAGTATCAGGATCTTCAAATATTGCGGCTGTACCAYTTCCAAATACCAGTAATCTGTAAAGACAGTACTAACTGTTAGCACCTTTGCTTATTTGTAACTAGGCCTGTGCTTCTTTACAAAAAGCACAAAACTTCCAAACAGAACCCCATCAGCCACTGCAATTACAGCACAACCAGCAGCAAATTTAAGACATCAAGAGATCAGCGCCATCTCTAGCAAAACACCGAGGAGCCAAAGTGTTTAAGAGGAAAGTCGCTGCTCAATTAAATTTAYAGGTTTAGCAGCTCCTAAAGAAGCTCTCTGAAGATGGTATCAAAAAGCAGCAGGAAACTAGTGTTCAAGCAGCACAGCCACCACTTTGATCAACACCTTATCAATAATCTTCTTTAAATTAATTWAAAAAACTATCTTCCTTTTTACAAATTGTAGTAGCTCAAATTTAAGAATATGGATCATTTTCTTATGATATCCCTCTTTTTTTAGCAAACTACTAATAAATAGCTATTACTTTTTCTCCTCTTTTATACCTTCACTATTTAAAATTTTCAGTGCGTTTGCTTTTGCAGTTACTTAGGCAGACTACATCTTTTCTTTTACAAAATAATTATTGCTGTAATAATCTGTAATTATGGTTTATAACAGCAATAATCCCAAAGAAATCAGTCATTACCGTAAATCACAAGTAATCATTAACTACTGTTAATGACCCATTTCTTGGGGATTATTGTTTTAGTAAACCATGACCACATCACAATYGATACAGAAAGCAAGACAGTATAATAAAATGAGATCTTAATATTATATTAACTTATTTTGTAACATTAAAAGCCATTAAACATCTAAACTTAAGTATGTACAACAAGGGGATATAACAGTAACTGTTCACCGTAAGCACAAATATTTTAGTTTGAGGAAGGGAAACACAGCATTTAAACCGCATCAAATATTTTCCAATGCATAAAGGAGTAACCCCCCCAGAGTGCTGACTCTGAAAGATTCCAACTGACTATCTCCCTTTGGCCTTCTGGATTGGAAAATGCAGCACAAATTTGGACTGCAGTTGGTGAAATTAAATCAGGTCATTCAGTGAAAGTTCTCCCAAAGAAAAGTTGATAGGTGTATGGGAGAAAGTGGAATAAATGAAAGACAAGCAGAAGGTCTTATATAAATTGATGATAAACCAGCTCCTGCATAAAGAAAATCAGCAAATTCAAATTGTCAACAAAGAATGACCAACTTTTAATGGCATGCAAAGAAACAGCTGTATTGTACAATAACCTGCCTCACCTTTTCAAAACAACACCATATATCCATGTAAAGAYGCAACAGCCGTAAGATAACTATATTAGGGAAAAGCCAGTAGTTATAGAGACAATTTAAGTTAGACACAGAGATGACTGAAACAAGCTTACAATAAAATATGTAAAAGCATTAATTATTTTTACATCTTAAACTACAGTTAAKAGTATTATGAAGTTTGGAAAACTAGGTAATTAATCTTAACAGAACTACATCAAGTAAAGGTTTTTAATGTTATTCATTGTGCAAGAGATAAACGCAAAAAAGAACAGAAGTTAAGCTCTTCATTTTCAAAAAAACGTTCAAGTTTCAGTGGGTTCCCAATCTGACACACTAAAAGGTTGATTTTAGAAATTAGCAGCTTTTACAGCTCCCACTCTCAAGTTGCATAATGTCAGAGCCTACATTCTAAAAACAGAACAAGATGTTAAAACACAGACAYCAACTGCCAATGTATATATTTAATACACAGACAACTGATGAAAGTGTGGTGCAAGGTGACTTGGAACACAAATTCCCAGTTCTGGGAGGGGGAAAAAAAAAGAAAAAAAAAGAAAAAACTATAAACTGCTGCTATAAGATGACCACTCCTTCACAAGAAAATACATGTTTATTGGCACATARAACATAGTCTAAAGATTAAATTAAATACTAACCTTCCTGGACTGTGATTTCTAATGGATTCCTAACAGATGAGCGTAACAGTTTTTGGTAGTTTTCTGCATTTTGGTCAAACAACTGTACAAGAAATGCACAGGTCTTTTCATATTCACACCTGCTAACTGTGCACAGTTGCTCCAGCTGTTGAAAAACTGTAGCGGTATCATCCAGTGGATCTTCCAAGCCATCTCTGGAATACAGATACACAGTAACCACTTAGCCACTATTCTCTGCAAGCTAATTCTCTGCTTTCCTTCTCAAATCTAGCACCACTATCACTGAACTGCTGAAATACTAAGGCCTTAGCAATTGGTGCATATAGCAGATAGACATAAGCTCTCATTTTATTTACATACACACACCCACACAAACACAAGAATATTCTATCTGCGCCTTCTTCTTAACATACAGTTTAAAATGCAAARAACTCCAAGACAAAGAGGAGATGAGATGGGCAGTACAAACACAGAAAAGTAAATTCTGAAGGTTTATATTTATTAGTACCTCCTTTCCTCTTTGAGATCCTCTGTGCATTTTCCTTAATAGGAGACCAACAAAGAGCACCTTTCTCAGAGGATGGGGAGAAAGAATGGCAAGGAATACTTAGCAGAAATGGACTTCGCATACTCGTCAAATTAAGCACAAGACCATGATAACAAACCTGACAAGCAAACTTCAGTAAAATTCCATGTAGCTACTTTATAAATCTTTATTACAGTACAGGATCTGCTGTAAACAAGCTCTGATCCTGCAGGATCCTATAGCAAAGAGGCTATTAGCTCTTGCCTTAAAGTATAATCATACTCATTACACAAATCCAATAGGAATGGCTTATTCATCAGAAGGTTACTCTGTCATTCTACAGGCAATGAACAATCTGTAGTCTTCAGAAAAGCTCCACAGGGTACAGGTAACAGCATGCTTTCTCTACATAAAGGAATGTAAGCATGACTTTGCAGGGTGAACATGGGGCTCAAGAGAGATTCAGAGCGAAACAGGCTATGAAAATAAAAATCTAAATCTGATCTTAAACAAGTACTGACTGAAATCTCAATACTTAGGTACTAATCTAMAGGTAGAAAAGGCCATCAATTCAGTGAACTCACTGACCTAAGACTACTTCACACAAAATTAGAAATGACTTCTTTCCAAAGAAAATGAATCTCCTTGACATTAGAAGGTTTAGTCACAGAAGGATGGCAATATCTTTTCTTTGATCTATAGCTGGCCAGGCTAATCATGACTGATCTAGAATTACTCACCAATTCCCTCTAAATAGAGATGGATTCATGTGCCCTATTGCTAGCCTCAAGACTTTGAAAGATATAAATCAGCTGACAATCCTAATATCCAAGATGATTTGAACCAGATCTGTTCTCAGGTATTCAGAAATCCCTGAAATAAAGGTGGGTCTTTTCTTTTGTAGAAAAGCCTTCTCTCACAGACCCTTCTGTAGAAGAATCCTTAGTTCCTCATTCACACTTATTCAAAAGAGCAAATAGCTACCCAACTCCCCCTAAAAGGGCAAAATTGACTTTTCTTCCATTGTTATTTCTTTGTCTGAAGGAGCAGCTGGATGCTTGCTGAATGAAGGGTGACATTATCAATCATACTTTTTTCTTTTCTTTTTTTTTTTTAAGGAAAACTGCCATTCCAGAAAACTGACCTTTTTTTGTAAAGGTACCAACTACACTTCTTATAGCAAATTGAGCAAGTCTTGTGAAATCTGCTTCCAGATATCCCACGTTTCCCAAGAATGGCCTGGATAGTTGATATTAAAGTCTGCATTTGATATTGCTGTCTACAGAAAACCTACAACAAAGGGTCTTCGTCACAAAAAAGAACATGACAATACCAAAGAGGCATACAAATCATTTAAAACTGAATCTCCAAGATGAGAACAGACTAATGCTGTCAGCATTATCAAGACTAAGTCTTAAGAAAGATACAGACTGGTAGAAGAGAAGATCAGTACTTTCCTTGTCTTTTCCTCATAGGTTATTTTCACAGAGTAGAATGCTTATTCTTCCATAGAACAAAGTAACAAGGACATCCAGAAGAATCTCTCATCAGTTTCAACCACAAATAAACTGGATTTTCCATGAAGATAGTGATGCTGATGAAGATGCCAGCACATTCTGATGGAGCTGGTTGTGCCAGATGGTGCCACCCAGAAGCTCAACCCCATTCAGTCTTCACGTCAGGAAGCTGATCTGGAGCGTACTATTCAGTACAGGAGAAAGCTGAGACAGCAAGGTGCACCCTGAGATTCCATTACAGAAAAGTAGAACAGAGAAGATAATTTAAAATGCCAGAAGAAGTGTTGGCTGGTTGAGAGAAGGCCCAAGAAAACTAACTGCACCTGCAATCAGCTGTTTGTCCTTCCCTATCATAGTTCTGAACACTGGCACTATTAATTCTTGTTCATGCGAGAACTACCAGATGAAGCTCATGCTTTGAACCATTAGGCAGTCAGGCTTCAATATACCTATCATGACATCCTAAGGCAAAAAAAGAACTATAGCAAACGGAGCTTAGTCACTAAGCAGTACAATGACAGGTTACATAATGTGCAGACAGGAGATTTTAGCTAAACAGAGACATGGACAATAATGATGAGGTTGGATGCACTCCCTCACACAAACAGAACAAATGACATCTCAGCAACAGAGAACKGAGCAGGGAAAGTGCATGTGCCCTTGTTATTTGGTCCTATAGTCTGACACTAGATCCCRCAAGCAGTAATTCATAAAGACCCTTTTAGAAAATTACATTCTCTCAGCACTCCAAATGCTTTTTTTATTATTTGTTATATTATACTGTGGACTTACAGAACATTTACTTAAAGTATCAAAAAGATTTGAGCTAAGGAGTTCCCAGTCAGCCAATTTCCATCTTGCCACTTCAGCTTGTTCTACTTCATCTCAGCCTTACTTAGGAGTAGGGCTCTTTTCTGCTTTCCTTCATTATTCTACCCCCTTGGGCCCAAGAGGGTGGCTCATCTAGCATATAGACAAACAGATCAGAACTGAAAAATATAGTTAWTCTAGATAGTCTTCAAGAAAAAGGAGTCTTTTTTTTTCAAAACATGAGGATGAGAGAGGAAAAAAGCAACTTGAATTTAAGCTTAATTTCTCTTTAGTAGCTCATTTTTAAACATAACACACAAGACTTGGGGCTGGATTCAATAAACAAAAGGAGTAAAATGATATCAGTCAATTAAGATAATCTAATGAAATTGCCACAGTAAGCAGAACCAGTATACTTAGATTTTAAATGTAATATGCCAGTAAATCAGAAAATTAAGGTTTCTTACATTACAGCTTTAAAGTTGTAATTAAAAGTTTACCTTATAACTACAGGCACAGATTCCAGTCTAGAAGTAATATAGGCTTTTGTTATCTCAGGTGCATAGGTATCTAAGAGGTGGGGTTCTGCTGTTTTCACAAAAGGTACAGATGCTACCATTCTTTGCCACAGAGTTAGCAAATAATGAACGCTATTTGGAGCAAACTCCCAGTGCTATAAGAAAACAAAACATATTTATGTTAAAGGATCCCAATGCAAAATTTTAGTTGTGAAACATGATGATTTATCTTAAGTAGTCCTATTCATTCAGAACAATTATAGAAGGAGCCAGTCAGGATTAAGATATACCAYGGAACACATTACAGGCTCGATCCATGGTCACTGAAACACGTAATTTGTAGGGACTCCCCCTTCCCATGTGGSAGCCACAATTTGAAAGTCAGAGTTAGGTCTAGACTCTTATACTGTGTCACATGGCGATATTTAAATGCTATAAAAGGGCCATTCAAAAATCCTAGAAGTTAGGGGGTACAGTCTACAGCAACCCAATAGGAATAGTAAAGCAGAGAAACATATCTCAACTCTCTCTTCTCTCCAAAGTTTATGGAGCTGCCACAGGGTACTCAGGAATTCAAAGGTCAGAATCCTTTCCTACAGGTTGGAACCTTGAACTGTTACTCTGAAGATGCCGAGGGAAATGATAAATAACAATTACACTATTACCTAAATTACACTATTAATTACACTTTTACTTAAACAGTTTGCATGTCCTCCTCTTGGAAGGACAGAAAASAAACCCAGTAAATTTTTAACTCTCTGAGAATCTTGATCCTGTGATAAGTATGTTTTTGATGCAGATGTGGGTCCTCAGCTTCTGGATCAGGCTCAAGTAGGAGCTCTGCATTCAGCCGCTCAGCATACAGACAACCGTACAGAATTCCAGGCATCTAGTCAGTTTAGGCACTTCAAAACTCACACAGGAGCATAGGTGTAGGTATTTTAGGGCTGGATAGAGAGTTTGTTTTTTCTGTGGGTTTTTTTGGAGGATGARGACTAAGGGTCCTTAAGGACTAAGGTACTTAATTCCCACCTATGTCCTATTTCTTCTTTAAATCTGCCAGAAACACAACTTTAAGAAGAATGGGAACCAGCTCTACAGAATTCATAAGTCTACATTACATCACTGACAAATTAAAATATTTTTAGGTAAACGCATGCCCGCATGCCTCACCACCTCCTCAAAAAAAAAAAAAAAATCCCAACACCAATAGAGAGAAGCAACTCCGAACCTCTCAGTTTATTTGTCTTTCAAGAGTTGAAAAAAATATAACACTTCTGTACGTGTTCTTACCTGTAAGCTAGTAATAGTAAAATTTGCTATAAGTCGGATAACTTCTGGGTAATCTTTCACCATTACCAGCTCTCCTAGCTGGTAGTTTGTCTTCAGTCGAGCCAAAAAACGACAGAATTCGTGGTAATTACCCGGATCAGACAAACCCTATTTCAAGAAGCAAATTTTCAAAAGTTAACAGCTCAATCTAATAGAAATTTTACAAGCACTACTGCTGGTCAGATGACAGTTTTATTTGCCTGGGTTTTTTGCTCTGTTTTTAATAGGAAATCAAAGTGATTTGATGGCTGGCTGGAAGTGGTTTTGACAGACTCAGTAAATTAACGAAGACTGTGATTGGAAAAACAGATCTACAGCTGCTTTTGCATTTTAAAGAAATATAATTAAAAAAAAGATACCTGTGGATTTTCAAGTATTTGTTTCACTCCTTTGATTAGATTACCAAGATATTTGGCACGTTCTGGATTGCTGAATAAAGATCTCCTTGTGGAAGCAAACTGAACTAAACAAGAAAGTGCCTAAAGAATAAAAAAAAATAAGATTAAAAAAATATTAACAAGCTGTCAGAACAATCATCTCCTACCTATTAGAGGAATCCAATCCACTGACAACTGTAGTACATTCAGCTGCTGAAGACTACTTTTGCTGCAATGTCTCTAGGATCACTGAATATAAATGTGTCTTAGTTTTAAAATTCCTTTTTACAATGGCTTATGACTTTATCAACAAGATTAGGTAGATGTTTTATATGCAGCTGAGTGATGCTGAATTTTGGGGAGATTCTGAATGCTTTCACATTCAGAAATGGAAACTGAAGCTGAAGTTCAAAGAAAAGACATGATGACTGGGCACTGAGCCAGGCGATTAATTATTGTAGGACTCATGCTCTGCTAACACACAGAATAAAACAGGGTATTTGGGACAAAGTACAGATGTAAAAAGTGTATTTTCTGAAATGATTTAAGTGTAAATTACTATGCTTCACTTACTAACTGAGACAGCATCGGTGGAAGAGAATGATACAAATCAAAAAACAGGTCCAAGGTCTCTGGCTCCAGGAAAACTAGGGAAAAAGATATGTTGATTTTATCACTCTCCATCAGCAATAATCAAGCATCCTCATAAACAGAATTTTCGTATTTTTAACAGAAAAATTAAGAATGAGTTCACTGTCATTAACAATAAACTACAGATAGATGTATTAATTAGCTTATTGCAAAACATTAAACAAAATACTGTTCTCTATCACATTTACTCTATCCTGTAGCTCACAGAGAAAACTTTCTTTGAACTGCAAAGCATGCAATACTTTGTCAGTTACCTGCAGAATGCCACTCTGTAATACAAGTACGTATACCCTACACCATTGCTTATGATCTGAGACATGCCTTAGCAYACTGCTGCAGTAACCTGAAGAAATCAGCTACCTAGCAAAGCCAAGTCTTTAGTTAAAAGATTCACAAACTACTCTGGAGTCTACAGGTTGATAAATAGAAAACAATACTTTAAAGATTGAGTTACCAGTTCACTGGGGAATCACATCAAGTATCATACTCTTTTGTGGGAAGGTTACAAAAAGGTAGAAAGTTTGCTGATAATTCATAATTAAATACCTCATAAATTATGTAGTATTTCACGGTGTTCCGTTTATATGCATTATTTTATGTGAAGACTTGTGTCCGGTGGTATACAGTAAAAGTTAATTTCCTTAGGTAGTCTCGGTGTTGAATGAAAAAAGGTAGACTCATCCAAGGACAAATTAAAGCATCTRAACTAAAATCTTGGGAAAGACTCTCCCCTCTACCTTCCTAGGCTGTCTTAGGAGACTGCTGTCACTTGGCCAAAGTCAGCCTTTCATAAACAATCCCCTGTTTGTGATATATTATTATTCTTCATCCCTCACACTGTGATTAAAGACACTGTACATGAGGTGAGGAGAACTGGAATTACGCATGGAAGTTGATGAAGAATAGAATTGTGGAAAATCAGGAGGAGTATCAAACACTGCAGACTGCCATATTGCATAAGCAAGCCAAATTTAAACCTTCCATTCTCAGGTACATGAGACAGTTTAGCTGTTTTAGTTGGAAGTAACAGACTTCAAAGAAGGCTAATTTATTCTGCCAAAAAGCAGGGTAAATTAGCCTAGAAGGAGCTCTATACTGCTGCAAAACCGCTTCCATTACCCACGGTAATTTTGTTTAAGCTATCCTAGACGTCTTTGTACTATACTGTCATCTGCACTGTAGATGTCCAGGAAATCAAATCTCTAGAGACAACCCTTCTGATGCCTTCATTAACAAGCTCGCATAGTAGAGCAARCCAGTGCACTAAAAAAGTTCACGCATCAGAAAGAAAAGAGAAAACAGACATGCTACAGATGTTGTACCTCTTCAAGGTGTTCATGTCAGCAATGAGAATAGTGTTCAGCATCTAATTAGAACAATCTGAATTACTGTGAACGYCTATGTTTACAGATTACATCAATTATTGCTGTCTGCAAGACCAATAGGAAAAGCATAAGATAAATAGCCAGAGGAGGTTTCCCAATAACAACTCACCAGCAAAAAGCATTATTCCATATAAAAAATAATTTTATATTTGCAACTACTGTGACAAAGCAGGTTACAAAATCCACTAGATGTTGAATACTTCAAACTACTAACAGTTGTGATCCTTTCTTACTTGTTCTCCAGTTTGTTGGAATCTGCACAGTGCATAGATCATCTGCAGATTCATCAGCTGAATTTCCAATGAAATCAAAATTAAGACAGTTTAGTACAAGCTTCAAAAGATGCATTGCCAGACTTTGTTGCCGTTGGTCCTGAAGATTTAAAGATTTTGCCAAGAGCTAAGGAGGAAAAAACACTTTGTTAGGTCACCTGTACAAAATATGCTTTACAAGCAATTTTGAAAAGGAAAATGTTTGTATATAAAACTACAGCATTCACAGCAACAGTGAGYGAGTACTAAGAAAAATACACACTCTTCAACTATAAAAAGTATAGGCTTCTTTAAAGGCAAGAGAAAAAAAATTATTATCATCACCTATGAGACATCTGCCATATCAAGCTAAAGCTCCCAGTCTTAAAAACAATTTTGAAAAAGGCTGGTGAATTTAGTCCTTTGCATAAAATACAGGTAAAAAATGAGCATGTCATTGATGCAGCCTGTTAAAGTTGTGTTAAAGTTAAAAGAACACTTCAAAAATTGAACTGTAAGATTTCATATTTTTCTCTTTCACTTACTCCAGGCCAGTGTGGAGTACCCTAGTATACCATTTACAAGCCTGGACAATCCTAGGTATGAGTTCACTTTACACACCCAAAGAAAGTTGCTTTGGTACATCCATAAAACACTGGCATAAGAAACAATGAAATCAACAGTCTGTAATCTGAATGTAGCTATTTACATCATCTGTATAAATACAGCTGTTAGTGTCCCTATTGCATTATAACCCCTGCAGAGTCAGAATAAAAAGTTACTTTGCGAGCAAAGCAAGTAGTTGGATATTGGAAGTCAAGCCTCAACGTACTGTAAGAATGTATTTTTGTAGGGCCCCTTCTATAATTAAAACAATTTAAATAACACTTCATGATAAAGAAAGCTGCTACCTCAAATTACATAACTTCCGAAGATTACAAATATAGCATAAATGCACTGAAAGCAGATCTCAATTTTATTAGTCACTGATGCCGTTCTTGAACATTAARAAAGAAAATTGACACCATTTTGACKAGAAAAACAATCTTTTTACCTAGTGCATCTCCTTACTTAGATTCAAAATCACATGTCAAGTTTATCAACAAAAAGGTTTTTTAGTTTAGGTGATAAGAATGAAAATCAACAGTGTGTCATTAGAGGACTCATTAATTTGATTATAACTGTTGTACTGTGTTAGAATGGACCTTAAACTACAAACTCAGCTACGAAACCTACATCTGATTTTTATTTCTTGGACAAATATAACCTGTTTTTCTACCAATCTTTTGGGTAACTCTTATACTCCTGTATGTAATAGGCAGGTAGTATTACACTGTTAGGCCAGTGTATATTCGGTGTACTATAGAGGCTGATAAATATTAGAACAGCTTTCTATATTCAAGCTGGCATTATAAAGGTGCTATTTACATTCTTTATACATTTCTGTCTGGAAATGTGTATAATGTCATTCAGACAAACCTATCAACATATGAGACACTTAAAATAAAAACCAAAAACAACAAAAACAACAAAAAACCCTTTAGATTGCCTGAGCTTGAGAAAAGCTAGCAAGTGGTTGCCACAGGATACAGGTTCTCATAAATACATCCTATTGTTTTCATGCATAGTGGATTTTACTTCATTGAAGAAAACCTCACATTCTTCCAAAAAATATCTCATTCTTTTTGAAATGATATAGCTTAATATGCAACTGATATGCAATGATATGCATCTAATGATCTATGGATCTATTGTATAGGTCCATTAATATGCAACTCGAACACTGATTTTAAACATTCCATGTAAATCAGCAGAGCATTCTTTCTTTAGAAGTGAGTGTACAGATATYATTTAACTGCTGCATATAAAGAAATTACTGTCTGTCACCTGAGCACTGTTAGCTCACCGTTGCAGGTGTAATATGCTAGCTAGTTTAAAAACATACTAATGAAAGACAGTTCAGCTAACACAATTTATCATGTTTTTACAGCAGTACCTTAATTATGTGTCTGAATCTTGATAATTGTATCTTTTGCTAAAAAGTAATTGTTCGCATTATCTAGTGACCTGCTGTGATGGTATCCCGTGTTTAAATGCTTAGCTTACACTCTTGTGGCCAAGTTTCAGCATCTAATTGATTTGATTTTCAGGAAAAAAAAGATAAAATAAAATAACACTCTCAAAGGAGTGAAAGAGTCAAAATCAGGATACTTTTGTAAAATAAGCTGCTCTCAAAAGCAGAGTTGCTTGAGCCTAAGGAAAGAGTTGCTCAAGCTTAAGAGAAATAAAATGATACATCACAGTGCCACTTCCATTATATGGGCACAGAATCAGAATCAGCGCACCATCAGCACAGAATGCAAAATGCAAATTCCAGTTTTGAKCTCATCTCAAACTACCTGTCCTGATAGACTTAGCTTACAGCATGCTGTTCTTCGACCCTCCTGTCAAGGCTCTGGAGAGGATGGAGCCTGAATTACCCCAAAGTGTTACAGAGAGGATAAGAGAACTTGCAAAGGAGGGGGAAAAAATAAAATAAATAAAAAAAAAAACTTGGCCAGAATTTCCTGCACTGCCATACTACAAGGTACAGAATTTTTCTTTCTCCTTGGTCTCTCCTAGTTGAATAATTGCTTTAAAAGATTGAGATGGTATGCCTAGMAAAACTGAGATAAAAATTAAATTGAGAAAAAAGACTGAAAAGGAAGACAAGCTCAGAATTTAGACTGTCCATCCCTGAAGGCCAGGTATGAAAAGAGAGCAGGAGGAGACATGGAGGAAAAGACAGAGAGTGAGCAAAGATAGAAGGACGGAGGGGAGGAGATTGAAATAAAAGATTCTGAATATTTTTTGGTCACTTGAACTTAACCATGTAATCCATTTAAGAACAGAATTCACTGACTAAGAAAATACTAGGGATTCAAAACAGAAAAATCATGATGTTAACAACTTCRGTGCAATAACAAAGAGTCTCACCTCTTTTAAAAGAGAGCACGCAAGCATCAGTATGTCCTTTAAAGAGGTGTCACGGAATGAGGTAGCTATTTTGCGATGTTTTGCTGAAGGTCTTGAATAATCAACCTAAGAAAAGTTAGGACAAAATAAACAGTGATCTCTTCTTTGCTAAAACTAGATGATAGATCTATCCGGTAGGTTCATTATTAGACACTACAAACAAAAATTACAGTCCARCACTAAATATAGATCTTGACAGCTTCCTGACATGCTTCCTTTCTTCCTCATGAATGTTACCTCTCTTTCTGGATGGAAAGGTCTGAGGGACTTGCTCAAGTCAAGATACAGGCAAAAGAAAATCATAAGCAGAAATACAACTGAAAGAGTCGATCGTTTGTTTTTCTTTACTACCTCTAATGACTGTGTTGAAAAATACCTCCCATTTCAGCAGATATGGTACTTATCTGGTATGGGTACAGACCCTGCACTCGGAATTTCTGGTTTCCTTATATCTTAGGGGTGGGTGGGTTGGGGGGTTATCACTGCTTTATGTCTATCTAATGCTTCTCCTATCATTTTTATGAAAGGTGGAAGCATTCAACACACTGATTTACTGGCAACACAAACATCTCTTAAGGGCGGGGGGGAGGAAAAAGGCAAACAAGTATGCTTACTAGATTCATTTCCTGAGTCAGTTCTGAGAGAATCATTACTCCTATTATATAGTGGTCCACAGTACCCTACAGAAGAAAACAGACATGATTGCTAAAACATCACAGCTTGTATTTAATATTTTGCAACATTTCCAGAATCAAGATTTTTTATGTTGAGATTTCCTAAGCTGTTTAGAAGACTTTCATGCCCATTTCTATCAACATCAATAGAACTAGACCTTCGAGTTCCCCGACTAGCTTAGAAAAAACCCTCATAATATATCTTAGAAATTGTATGATAATAATAATAATAAAAAAAATCTATCTAAAAATAGATTTTAAGCAACCACAATCAGAAATTTTCTAGTACATGTTTCTCAAAGATTTGTTCAGTCTTCTAGCACTGATATGATAAGCTGCATGAAATTCAAACCCTCTAAAAAATTAAGCCATGCATGGACGATGGCTTAATTTACAGGGCATACGCCAAAAAAAGGAAAAAAAAGAAAAAAAAAAAGAAAAAAAAAATATCTGTTGAAACCCTGATTCTTTTCTCTTCACAGTAATGTATGTTGCATTGGTTTGAATTAAACGATACATCCSATCTCTAAGAACTTGTGTCTAAGCAGTGAAGTAGTAGGTGTCAAATATTTACATCAGAGGGTGTGATCTGATTGACAGCGGTAAAGTTCCTTGGACTATTTTGAAACTCAGACACAAGTTRCTAGTATTATTAAAAGCAATAGTTTTGGCAAGCTTTTATTTATTTTATTTTTTAAGAARAAGGAGTGATTATTTGGGATTTTATTAATAAAATAAGCTGTTTTCACTGAGCTACTACAAAGCATTTATAAAAATATTAAATGTGCTTTATTAAAAACAACTAAAATCAACTGCAGTTAGGCCTTGCAAGAGAGCCAAGTGGAGCAGCTCTGTGCCTGCTTTCATAACCACACTGCAGTCTCAGCTCCCTTGATGTCCAAAACACAATGCAAATCTCCCCAGAATGTTACCCTTGTCTAATTTTTCCTGACATTTATCACGAACTCGCTCATTATTCTGACAACTCCAAAGATTCACCTGAAGTTCAGCTAATGAAGAATTTGGCTGTGTATTCAAGGGGCCTGACTTTTCACTGTCAGCTATTCCGTACTATCACCTCTACCAATGCAAACTGAAAGTAAAAAATTCTAAATACCCTCAGACAGTTTGTGTTGTTGCCTTTTTTTTCTCTATTCAGTAAGATTAAATATCTTGAACCGTAATTTAAACATTCAAGTTTCTCTTACATTTCACTCTTAAAATAGTCTATGAACATTCCTTAGGTCCCCTAAAATCTCCTGCAAAACTGGAAACTGTAACCTCTTTTTCACAGAGGTGGAAAGTTGGATGGTGACTTATAAAGGAATTTGGAACAGAATTACAGTCCTAGCTGCTAATCCTTTCTTYTACACTAAATTACACTTAATTCAAACTGGATGAAGTTCAGTTCAGAATACTAATGTACACATACTTGAAACCACCATTTGCTAATTATTAACATATATTACTATTGTTTAGGGATTTTTTTTCAATTTTTGCATAAAATTTAATTCAGTAGTAGATATATGGCTTAATTTTCTTTTCTACAGGAATTCTTAATTTAACTAAAGAAATCTCTTAAGAAGTTAAATTTTGTATTTAAATCTCCATTTTTAATGAACTACACTGAAGAGTCACACTGCAGTCATTTTAATAATAAATGCAAAATCCAATTACAGTACATTCATAAAAATAACTGCAAAACAATGGAGTAGTATACTTGAGTTTGTTTTTAATAAACAAGATATTGCAGTCTATCTTTTATTAGACATTCCCAATGTAACTCAAAAAGTACATTAACTTGAACAATATCAGAAATAAAATCAGGCTGAAAAACAAATGAAACAGAAGTGAAACTCAAATGAAGAAGTATAACAGAAACAATATTTTCTTGCTGAATTGCTAGGACCACCAACACATACCAGATCATTTTGGAAGTAAATTTTCAAATAACTTAAATTTTTAATTCTCATTTTTCAAAGTATTAGGGTTTGTGTTCACTTTCTAATCAGATTTCTAAGCTAACCCCCATAAAACTCTTTAAGAACACTTTATATGAAGTGTGAGTGTCCTTATTTCAATTAACCTTAAGTAACTTCAAATAATAAGCCATGACATCCAATCCCTTTCTCTGAAGTTATTTCACAGAAGATGCTGTATATTCTACTTCTTYAACCACCGCGTCTGACAGTACTCACTCTAGATTTGACTTGTAAAATTTGCACAGTAAACAGCCCACAGTGAATGACTGCACTCTGATATTAGGAGAAATTCTTTCTGTTTTTTGAATACTACACACAGCAAAGATCACCTGCTCTCTAATCTGCAACTTGTCTTTACTACAGCAATGAATGCAGTGGGAGAACAGGAAATAATGTCAAAGGAAATGCAAAACAAGGACATGCCTGCCCCATTCATTTACTGGAGAGGGAAGATTACTGATCTTTCATCCCACATTTCCCCATATCTCTATTTAGAATGGACAAYTTTTGTGAAAAGTTAGATTTAAATCCCTATGCTAAAATAAGTAAGGTTACAAAAACACTCTTAAAGGATTATCTCTCTCTCCATATTGTAYACTGTAATCCTAGAAGAGAGGGAATGTCTTTTTCTTTCACCCCTCTTTTCTTCACATAATTATACCTGTATGGAGAGAGAACAGGCATATGCAGGGATTTAAGTACATATGCACACAAATACGAATTATCAATTTCTCATGGAGAGAAAAAGAAATGTGGGAAACCACATAATAGATACATACAGTGGCTGGCAGTTCTGTGTACCACAGCTCTGGAGTTACACAAGCTTTTCTCAGTAACTTCAGAAACAGTGGTACCTCCAGGGATTTCTGCTAAACACAGATGTGCAGATGCAGTCTGACTGCAGAAAAGTAGTAATACAAAATCATAATAACAAACACTCCAACAAATAGTTAAAAAAGCATTTTTTGATCAACCCTCCATGACAAACATTTGAAAAAAATCATGTGAAATGGTTCTGAAAGTGAATAGTTTGGGACAATTTTAGCAGTCATTATTACAAGAATCACAATCACATTAACACTTTAAAACATTTGAGAGTCTTATTCTTCAGAGGATACAGTACCAGCGTTCCTATTCATTTGACAGGAGCTAACACTGTATCAGAAATGTATCYCCATATCAGTTGAAAAAAAATGAAAATATTTAATAGAATGCCATGACAATATTTAGAGCCATGCTGCGGGAAAAAAAAATATTTTGGAAAAAGGAAACAAGCATAAAAAAATGACAGCATTATGAATACTGTGTGGCCCCACATACACACATGCATCAAAACTACCCTGGTTCTTCACTGTAGGGTAATCTTCTGTTTTAGACAATGCTCTTCATATTTTTTTCTGCTCAAGCGTAAAATAACTGTTTAAGTAAGTCCCAAAATATGCCGATGATTGATTAAAAATGAAGGGATCAGAATACAAAAAAATTGCTGAAGTGAATGATTGTTTCCTACCTGCAAAAACTTTTTTACATCAGCAATAATGTCTCTGAAGATGAGCTGGTCTTTTAGTACTTCAAACCATCCTAGTTTTGTAATTTTAGCAATGACTTGAACAAGAGCTTGGATGACAAAAGGAGCTAGTTTGGGTTGAGAAGCTACGTAGTTCAGAATGTAATTCCCTGTAAAGAAACATTTTTAAATCAACAAGTCCTCTGTAAAAAAGGTGCTTAAACAATCCTAATAGAAACCTAAGGCATGAAATTTTTAAAAGCTTGGTTTCTTATGTATAGTACAACTGTAAATTACATGAAAATACTAAAAACATCTGAATGTTTAGTAACACAGTGCCCATTACCTACATAATCCTCATTCTAGGATACATACGACAATAGTTTATGAATTATCCCATAGTTATTCCATACTCTGTAACTGTCCTACATACTGGGCACTGATTATTTCATTATGTAAGAGCAGCTCTAACAGCCAGCTTGAGATGCACTGAAGTTTTCTCAGACAAGAGTCTCTACTCACTGTTCTCAATTTAATCTACACCATTCCCTAGGGTAATACATATGGAAATTGTTTTCATAGTTACAGAATCATGGAATGGTACGGTTGGAAGGGACCTCTGGAGATCATCTAGTCCAACCCTCAACATAGCCCCATATGGGGATTGAACCACAATCTTGGCATTAGCAGCACCATGCTCTAACCAACTGAGCTAATCAAACTAGTGGGAAGTTTCCCTCTGCCAGTAGATGTTAAAATGTATACAATCAAATTTGATTTAAAAGAACATTGAAATTTGTTATCAGAAGTGGATTCCTGGCCCTGCATTTTTGAGTACTATGATCCACAGAACTGATACAATATTGCAGATTTTTCTAAAAATCCAAATCAAATCCTGTATTCCTCATGCAAAGCCTTTCAGTATTCAACACCTAATACATGCTTGCTTAGTCTTTTAGGATATGGCAATGACACTAGTGTAGACCCTTAAAATTAAAGAAATTTTGGCAAGATCTTAATCCTGCAAGTACATATGTCCTGAAACACCCTTCACAAATGGTAAGGGCTAACTATGTGGAAAAATATTGTTACRGAAGAATAGAAGCAACTGGCAAGTATACTAGCAGTACCTGCAAATTTCACCCTTTCTATCTCAAAACATGAAAAGAACTTAACACTGTGCAATCCCAGCAAGATTTCTTTTTTTTTTTTTCAGTTAGAAAGTGCAGTTATGTAGTCATTTTAATTTGGAAACTATGACATGTTATTTGGAAGCTGACTGCAGACAACTGATGACAGATCTCACAATCACCTTTATGTTCACTCTTTCGCAATGACTACCTTAGGAATAACAGGTAAATGGATGAAACTAGAGAAAAAACARACTATCCACTGAATGGTTACTGTGGCAACACACAGTAATATACAGCTTTAGATCCACCTAATATAATAAAATTTTAACCACAAACATTTACTTACGGATGTCAATCCTTTGTTCGATCGGTAACGGAGATGCCCTGCTTATAAGTTTGGACAGGCATGTTGCTGCTAGAAGCTGAGCATAGGATGTCTACAAAAATATATCATAAGATATTGTTGAAAAACAGGCTAATTAAAAGCAGAGACAATTAAGTSAGCTTAGGGGTTATGAAGGGTCATTTATGAAAAATTTATAAAGATACTACTAAAATACATCTTTTATTTCATTATATATAAACATTAAATTATAAAACCCTAATAAAACAATATCAGAAGTAGAGACCTTAAAAAAAAAATCCTTTTGACTGAAACCATTTATCTAAGCCACTTATTACTCRGTGAAGTTCAGTAGGTTTGAAATCTCTGCTTTCAAATCACTTGAGCTGACTATAGATGTGGCTAATAGTTCAAAATATCAGACAACGCTCTATAAAATGGTAATTATTGTTGAAGCAATTTTAAATGATACAAACTTTTATATAAAGCCCATGTAATATTTTTTAACATTCAGAAATTGCTCAGTAGTGTAAATAAAATAGGTTAGATTTAAAGTATTTATTTATATTTCTTTAACTATCTTCCAACTCCAACACATTTACTTTAAAATCTTCACAAATTCACTTCTACAGTACAAGAAGGAAACACATTACTTATATACGTACAGAACAGAACTTCAATCTTAACTCATTAGTAAGCTTCCACAGAAATGCACTCTGCATCCTAACAAACCACCTGTTCTGCAAAGTTTTTGAAGAGGCACGACCATAAGTAGAGAAGTTCTACTATTTCACAGAAGTCACTTACTTGTTGAGCATCAGATAATCAGTCACAACTTGATTTCAAATATACCACCAAAGAAAATTTCCTAGATATTTAATTTTTAACTTAAACGTAATAACTCATTTCCCTATGCAATTCCCTAAAGACAAGTCTGTGCTTATGTTTTCTGTGATCTCGGAGGGTGTTTATTTCACTTGCTGCTACACTGGGAAATCTAGCAAGGGTAACACAGCTACTATGCATTGACAACTGATAAGAACAATGCCATGACGTCCCTTCTGACTTGAATCAATATACCCCAAACTCATATATATTCATGGCAAAAATAGAAATAAATCAATTTATTTCCAAAAATAAAAACTTCTYGAACATCTTTTACTCCAGGATCTTGAAGAACTTCAAGAACTGCTGATCTCCAGCATCCAGATCAGGAATCCAGATCGGGAATAGCACAGCTATGCTATGCAGCAGTGCTTGCTTCAAAAGGAATCAGACCACGACGTGGCAGCACATCCACACACGGCAGCTGGATCGCACTCCAGATTCCCACAACCCRGACACGGCTTTCATGTTCTTATCCCACTACCCAGCTCATGAGACCATCAGTCAAACAACCAAACCCAAGCTCAATTACTGACCTAAACTGCATGCCCCAGAAATACAGTTTTTCTTGTATGCTTACGAATTTCAAGATCAGGCACAATACACTCTAACGACCTCAAATATTTAATTACTTTCTTATAATGGATTTTGTAGAGAAAACAGTTTTTGTGAAAACTAAATTATGTCATATAAGTGGTAGCTGAATGAAGTACTGAAGCATGTGTTAGACTAACAGCTTTGACAGGGTCTTCCAAAATATCACCATTATCTCCAAAACAAGCGGAGCATTTAATGCTTTCTCCGAATGATTTAAAAACATAGTAAGAATTACACTCGGCTCAGCTTGGACTAGCACATCAGAATTAACTGCCCTATGACTTTATCAAAAGATAACCACAAAAATAAACACTTGAAAATAAAATGAATAGTAAGAAGTTAGTTTCAATTGCTTATCTGTTGGCTGTTAAAAGACTTTCTTTAATACAAATTTTCTCATTGCAGTTGACAGCTGGAAACATACCAAGGTGCTGTTCAAGCACTAGGTTATACCACAGTGTTCCAACACTGCTCTACAGATGACACAGTTCTTGATTACTACTTTTTGAAAGCACTAAAGCTAAAAGCTAAGACACTTTCCCTTTTTGTCCTCTTCACCTCTAATGCAAAGTATTGTCAATCATACAAAAACCACCTCCAAATGTCAAATTTGCTAGAATTGCTTATGAAAGACACTATGTACTAAAAAARGGGAAAAGCATTTTGACCCTATTGTACTGACATAACGATGGCCCATGACCTGGCAAGCTCTGTGGGCTTCCACCAGCACGATTATGT
Source organism: Rhea americana (assembly GCF_003343005.1). Taxonomy (NCBI): domain Eukaryota; kingdom Metazoa; phylum Chordata; class Aves; order Rheiformes; family Rheidae; genus Rhea; species Rhea americana. The sequence continues at coordinate 164,473 of NW_028185595.1, forward strand.
TTATGGATAATACATCTTTCAGATACTTACCGTTCCTTGTTCTAATAAAAGTTGGCATTGGCTAAGACATTCTGGGCTATCAATAAGCTCCAAGAGTACCTTCTCAGCCTGTATGCGCTGTGCTAGATCAGTTCCTTCATAGAGGTGGTTACACAGTACTTCTAGTTCCGCCAGACTCTGTTAGGAAAGAACACAACTGAAATTTCCACAGAGATCTTCCAACTACAGAAGGTTCTTTTAACTGTTTATAAGTCTAGCTACTATAGGTCTATAAGTCAGTTATATGAAATGTTACCTATACTAAGCTTTACAGTTGAGTCACAGCAGCACTTTTTCCCTGCACCRTATTTCACACTGCAGTAATTCAGTTAGGAATTTATAAATACCTCATAAAGTCATGTAAAATGTATGTGCAAGAGACAGTTTCCTGAAAACCAAAGCAGAAGCCTTTGGCATAAAACCATTACTGCAGTACACAGAGTTAAGTGGCATATACAACATATACTATTTTAATTACAAAAAATAGGAGGCTTTCTGTGGTGAAAGTCAAAATTACTCTAAAAATTAATCTGTTGTATCTAATTCTCTCAGCTACCAAAGCACTTTTCAGTATGGCTCAATCCATCCATTATGTGGAGTCTTCAAATCAGCAGTTCATACCTTTTCCAAAGAGCAAGAAAGGGAAAAAAAGTCTGAAAATAGTCAGCAGTTTGAGTTAAGCTATTTTGGAAACCTGTGACAAACTGCACTCTAAAAACTTCAAGTACTCACCAAACTACTACAGTTTGTAAAAATTAGCATTGTTTCTATCTGTTGATGTAAATATCAGCGAAAGACTGGAACCCAAAATTCAGAATCAACAATTGCAACAGAAGAGCTAAAACTCTTCTCACTTACAAAAGGTTGAAAAAATTCTCTTTGGTAAAGGAATAGCAGGAAAAAAAAACACTCTCTCCTTCATCAAGCACATGCTCTGCACCTACCAGAGAGCGCCTCACGGGAGAGATGAGCCCTTTGAGCACTGTTCAGAACAGCTACGCAAACAGGAATCTTAGCACAGCTTTCCAAAGCCTGTGCACCTCATCAAGAACTGGCCTTTTTATYAGAAGGTATCCAGTAAACATTTTGTGGCTCGAGTGTGGCCCAGAAGGAAGTGGGAAGGAGAAACCAAACAAGCTTGAAACAGTATTTGACAGGCTTCATTTAAAAGTTTGAATCCAAATCCTCCTCACTCATCCCTCCAAAGTGATATTTTGTACTTGAAAGAAAAGACTTAGTTTAGCATCAGATTTAGTTCAGGTTTAGACAGAGAAAGGTAACTTAGTAACAAGTCCGGGAAAGCCCAAAAAAAACTAGGATTTAAGCCCAATCATCAAGATCTAAACCATCAGTTTACTRACTTGCATTAAAATAACTAAAGATTTATACGCTGGCTAAGCAATAGTTTACACATAAAGAACAGAAAGTGAATGTTGAGAACAAAGAGGAATATACTTCAACACACCATTCTAATATGCTTAAGGTTACACTGAAATTATGACATTTACGCTGATATTCATCAATAACTTTTTGCTAATACGCTAGGCTGTGAAGAGTCRCACTTTGTCCAAAGCATAATGGGGGAAACTCACCATGAAATTTTTAAAGTCAGCCTGAATGAAATCTAGACAATGATCTTCAAAGAAAAATTGACTCATTAGAGACTGAGATTGATTCAGCCCTCTGAAATCCTCTATCTGGAGTTGTTCTGGTTTAGGAGAATTTTATGATACAGTTTCCTATTGGCAGACCAGCGGTATGGCGAAAAAATTGCTCGTTGCTCTCAGTCTGTTGACGAACCTTTTAGATGTTCCACAGATTATGGTTTTTGTATAGTACTGAGGAAATGTGCTGATTCTCACCATTCACAGAGTGAAATCAACAACCACAACACGAGAGGCACAATCTTGTGGATGACGGAAACTCAGCCAAATAATATAGGTATTATTCAACTTTAAATCAGTTAATTACAGTTATCTTAAGAAAAGATACTTGGATAAAGAAATTAGAAGTCAGCAGAGGGTCAAAAAATAGCCTAGGCTAACTCTACATACACTGTCCTCCAGGAAAACGAAAGACAGACACAAACCCTTTGGTAGTGCGACACAAAACGTGAAACTGTTGCCTCTGGGTGTGCCTCAGTTAGTTACTCAAATCTTTATGAATACTGAAAGATGACTCCCAAGAAAAAGGTAACACTGTCAGCAAAAGGGATCTAGCAGTTAGGTGCTGGCCACTTCAAATGAGTCAGAAGTAGAAACAGACCCGTACAAGAAGTGGCATTTTCCCTTRGGGGGAAGAAAAGAAAAGAAAAGAAAAAAAAAGTCATATTTTCCAAGAAACAGACCTCATCCTAATGAAAAAGGTTGGATGACATGATTTTTTTTTTCTGGTAGCCACAAATTCAAAATATTCAAGAATAAGCTAAACAGAATTCTCCAAATACTTCAGGTTCCACCTCTCCAGTTCTCGGGATGTCCTGGCTGCTCTCCTGCTAACCCGAGAAAGAGCCAAGGGCCCGAAGTGCTGGGGGCCGGCTCCACAGCAACCCACCAGGCAGGCGGCCAAAGAGCCACAGAAATTGGCAACAAACCAGGCAGGTTTCTGATTAAAGTTCTGCTGACGCTGACAAATTCCCACGGACGTTTTCATTTTAAGCAGCATTTTCTGACCGAAACCACTCTCTTAAGAAAGTTCCACCAGCCCCGTGTAAAAGCAGCGGGACGGGCATAGCTGCTGGCGTGCCACTGTCAAAACAGCCATTTMGGTACAACGTGCAAGCAGCAGACATGTCAGTGCTCCTTTTATGTAACGAGTCAGGTGCCCAGGTAGTTCAATAAATGCCTAAGATAGCCTCCCTACCACTTCCAAGCCTCCTGCTACCAATCCCCTGAGACTGCAAGCGATTCGAGATGAACGCCTCACACCTCAGCAACGGTGTTGGGTGCCCCCCCTCCTCCTTTTTCTTCTTCTTTTTTTTTTTCCTTTTTTTCTCTTTCTTTCTCTGTAGTTTGAGGCATGATTTCAAGGCTCCCCTCCGAGCGGGGCTGGCCCCGGTTTTCAGGGAAGAAGCCGACTGCTCTGCACACCAACGCCTACAGGTCGGGGCGGCACGTGCGGGCGCAGGGCAGGTGCGAGCAGCCCACTGAGCCATGCAAGAGCCACACGCGGGGAAGCGAACGCGCACCCACGCCAGGAGCGGCGCGAATAACCAGGCCAGCCTGCCATCACCGTTACACG
>NW_028185595.1:168292-182402 GCF_003343005.1 Rhea americana
GGCGTGTGGGGGCCGTGGCCGCTCCCGCCTCTCGCCGGGAAGCGCCGTTTTGACGGTGCGGCGCGGCCGCGGCGGKGCGGCGCCCTGTTCTGCGGGAGGTGGCTGCTCGCCGCCTCTCCTTCGCCTCCTAGCGCCGGCGGCCAAACAGGGAAACGGGTATCCCCCGGCTGGCCAAGGCGGCCGCGGTTTTCAGCGGTTATCGCGTTAAAGTGTTGCTAAAACCTATTCGTTGCTTTGCACAGTGAAGAATAAGATGCCTCTTCCAAAGAATTCGCTCTCGGGTCTTGAAAGTGCTTTGTAATGCCACGACGGCAAATGCAAACCTTTCTGTAGTGAGTGTGGGAGCTTCAGGTCACCGCACGTGGGAGAAGGCGAAAGTAGTTCTTGTGGGAAAGCCTGCAGATGTAACATTACTGTCCACTACGGATGAATTTCCCTCTATAGCTGCCCTTTTCTCCAAGGTATATAAAAGGAGGGAAGAAACTAAGCTAACAAACTATAGTTACCTCAGTCTCAGACCCCTCGGATAAGACGTGGAATCTACCTGGACTTCAGCATCGACAAATATTTTGTAAAGTTAACGTAGATACTTCACTTCTTAAATTCAAGTACTGCCAATGCTGTAGATAACTAGGCCTCGAAGCATGAGGAGTTTTATTCTCCGGTTTTCGGTAACAGAAAAACAGAATCCGATCCATGACATCCTATTTTTAAAGGAATAATTCAAGGTCAATTATGAGAACGCTCCATGTAGTGAGAAGTTGAGGAAATCAGTATTTAGATTACCAAAGATACGGATAGGAAGTGCCTTGAACAATGTGTAGCAGTATCTATGGGGAAAAAGGTGTTTGGATGCAGATAACTTCTTGGCTTAAGAGAAAAATGCATAATTGATTCTAATTATTATAAACTAGGCAAATTCAGGATAGAAATAAGCAGTTCTGGCAATTTTCCATTGGAATGACTCGCACCAAAAGATGGTGTGTTGCGAGTCACTAGCTAGAGACTGTTGTTTCCTAAAGGGTGATGCTGTAGGTGTGAGAGCTGCTGTCTCAGAGCAGAAGCTGGTGAAGTTTTRTGGCCTGGCGTATGCAGGCTGTCACAGACTGCATGATCAGGATGTGTGTACCAATACTGCATCATATGCAATGGAAGAGCAACGAGCATTTATCACTAATGAAGAAATGTAAGACGATCCAAACCAAGAGAAGCATTTCCGTATCCCTGTCCCACTAAAGGGGAGTAGTGGTTCTTTGCAACATGAAGCTGAACAGAGCCAAGAGTAAAATTCAGCTTATATTAATTTAGGTTTAATACAGATACTGCTGGAATCAGTGGCATGGGGAGCAAGGAGGATCAAGTAACGACCGATGAAGTGATGATGTGAACAGATGATATGATGGTAGGGAGGAAGCAGCAAATGTTGAATGCATGATGACTGGAAATGATACCAGCACAGACTGGGGAGGAGGATGCAAAGAGTTTAGTAACAGCGAAGAACAGCCACAGGAAGTCTAAAGACTACTGCTGTAGCCAGCTGACAGTGTTTATGAATGCTGCAGGAAAAAGCTAGGAATCCTCATTGGGCACCCTGCTGTTTCATGTTATAATACATTAAGAAGAATTTTTGCCTTGATCATCCCTTCTCTGAACTCYGTGGTGATTGATGTTCCCTGTCTTTTTTATTCTGGTTGGCAGGTGATACGGCACCTTATAGTTTGTGTAGAATTACTAGTGTTTCCCTGCTGCTCCATCTTTCACATAAAAAAAAATTTCATGCAAAGCCTGATCGTCCCAAATGAGAGGGCCAAACTGGTAGAACTTCTCTGGAAATKGAAGCCTCTTTAGATTGAGAATGACAAGTGACTCTGATGCATTCCTAATTAGATTCACCCTTTGTCAGTGGGGTGAAGAAGCAGTTATGACAGTCTAACTGGCGCAGGAATAATTTCTTGATACATGAAATACCACAGCTGAATCATATGCTTTTGTACAAAAAATCCTTACATATCAGAGAATGAAGTGAAATCAAAACAGAAAATGGTTTTGAAAAGTTTCTTACTCTCTTGCCCTCACAACTGAATCTGATGGCCAGCACTTCCAAAAATCAAATGGGTCATTCTTGCAAAACTGGCTCAGATTACTCAGTCCCCTAATCGCTGTGCCTCAGACCTGGCATATACCTTCAAACCATTTTACCATCCTTACCCTGTGTAGAAACAGTCATTTTTCTGTAGTCCTAGCCTGTAAGAAAGAAAGAGTCACAAAACTTATGAAAAGGCACAGAAAAAAAGTACTGGAAATATACACACACAGGAAGAGACACAAACCAAATTGTAAAAGTAGACCAGAGGGCACAGACCAAAATAGGATTTCCCAGGACCRGGAAAATGTGGAAAGAAACTTAGGGGTGATAAAAGTGAACTATAAACTATAACGCAGAGACTGGGAGAATTTCTGATGCAGTATAGTCATGAACTAGCCAAAGAGCCAGAAGAGGCTTGCCAGTACAGATTGGAAGGGTGGTCTTGCATATCCTTCAAAGACCTTGACTCTGTAAGCAGGGTTTCAGCTTYGGCGATGACTCCTATGAATTTTGCTCTAGGTGATGGATCATTGCCTAGGCTATGTTGCTAAGTTATGCAAAGACATGCAGAAACAAGGTTAAAAAGTTAAAGAGTTCAAGAGCTTAGCATAATTTAGGGACAGCATAGGTAGCTAAGTGTGAGAGAGGGTGTGTGGCTTCTGCAACACCGAGCCAGCTGCAAGCTTGCTTCCTTTCGTCCAGAGATAGCCGTTCCCTCTGGCCTTGGTCTTGCTGTGTCGACAGATAAGCATATACAGAAGTTAAGATCCCAGTGCTTGTAACAGGAGGTAGGCAAGGAGCACTTGCTTCACTGGATACTCAGTAGCACAATGTGGCCAATATAACCATTTGTTCCTTTTTTTTTAATCATCAGTTTAATCTCTTTCAGACCCAGACAATTCYTTATCCAATTTCTGTCAACTATAGCCTGATTATTTTAAGGGAAGAAAAGTGGTCTAGCTATAGAATTAGTGGATTCCTAGACTAATACCTAGCAAACTCCTGAGATTTAACATAGCAAGTAAGAATGTTAAACTGTAAATCTTGCTYAGAGTATGAGAGAGTCCTATTGCAAAGGGCAAACCTGTGTTAAGGACTGCAATTTATTGAGGAACATTTTCTATAATTCCCTCATTTTTGCATGGGGAGGCGGAGATAACACAGAGAAGATGCCTGTGTGACAGGCATTGCCAGAGGAGGAAATCATGCCATAAAAATCAATCTTGCTTCCATGSAAAGTAACACCAGAATTCTTGCTGTGCTCCATGGAAGCTGAATTACGGAAAGGCTGTAAATCTGCCTCAGTAGATACAGTACTGGGACCTCCCTGTACTATTACTACACTATTTCCAGCTCAAGTCTGTCTCTCATTTTCTGCTAGGTGGAACCTACTTCATGAATTTGCTGTTATTTTGGATTATGTGAATAGATCTTTCGCTGCAGGCATTGCATTCACAGTTAGATCCATTCATTTGCAATGCTCCTTAGAGAGGATTGAATCTTCTCCCTCTTTTTTTTTAAGTGACTTGATTAAAGCATATAAACAAAACCAACTCTTTCTGTCCCCTCAAAGAAGAGTTAGCAAAAACTCATGGTATCAATGTCCCCCCCCCCCTTTTTTTTGGCATTACTTTGGAATTTTTCCCATCATACAGTTTTCTCACTGAAAAGAAGAGGAATTATAATAATTGACAGCAAATGAATGATTAAACATATAAAAAATACACACATACACAAATGCAATGCATTTAATTTAAAACCTTTTGTTCTAGAAAGGCCTGCTTTTTTAAGTAGACATAGTCCATCAGGTCGAACAGCCTCAGTCCAATATTTGATGTGGTTCTGCTACACATTTTCTCCCTAAACTATTATTTTCTTTCTGTTTCTCATTTTACATTAGCAACAGTAGAAGGCCATGAAGAATTATAATTCATTTCTATGGCTAATGTTTTTGAGGTTAATTTCTCTGACATGTTTTAGTCTGTGCCAGTATATATTGTGCCACAATTTTGTGACTGGTTTAGTAATCTAAGTGAATTCATTTGTAATGTGGATAACAGTTGATCTTCAACTTGTATCTGCAGATTAAATAATTCCATTACAAAATACCCAATTTTTTAAAAARCAGTTATTTCTACCAGAAAATCTTCTGTTCAAATTAGTATATCGTTAATAAGCAAAAAAATTATTAGACATATTAACAAGACCAGGAAGAGCCTGCAACAACAAAACCAGCAGTTAAATCTGAAACCGTTTAATATTCCTAATTGAAACAATCTTTTCAATGACAGAATGGCAAGGTTTCTACTCATAAATTGACAGTATTCCAGGAAGTCTAAAACAAAACAAATTATTCTTTGCTTGTTTGCTACCTGGACAAAGATCAATAGTACCTCAGGGCAAACACAGTCTATAGCCAATCTATTAATGTAATTCAAATTGAATGAGAAAATATCTATCTAATGGCAAAAACCCCACAAAACAACAGATTAAAAGAGGAGTTTGTAATGCACTGTGTATACATTCAAAAAACCTACAAAGCATATATATGCATATAGTAAGATTGCCCTTAAAACTTCCTTAACATGATTAATTCAACTTTGAGTTACCTCTGTGAGCATAGTAGTCTCTATATAGTTTYCTGCATTGGATAAAGAAGATTGCAAATAATGAGGCTTTGAATTCAGATGGCTGAACTTTTGCTTCCTTGGTTGTAAATGAGACACTTCATCTTACTCAGCCAGTGGGAACTAATAGGTGAAAAGGCCTCACAACAGTGGTTTTCAGTTTGGTGTCTGAATCTTGGAGAAACTTCCAGCACCCACTAATGCAGAGCCTGACCTCATGTAATTAGTTAGTAGAAGCAATTGGAGAACTTTCTTAGGGTGATCATTTTATATTCCAAAGTCTTGTGTTTTTGAGTTGCATTTGGTTTGCTCTCTGGTTCATGCTGAAGTGATTGCCACAATTTGAAAAATATGCATGTATTCTGGTGTGGTTTTAGGAAAGAAAATAATGCCTGCTTTTCTCTCTGGTATTTCCAAAAGCGTGGTTGGATATGGGAATCCTGAATGCACGCAGGTTGGAAATAATATAAACAGGACAGACAGTCTTGGACAGTCCAGAAGTGGCAAATACTGGATCTGTTAGGAAGATCTTGTGTTTGAAGGGCATGTACAGAGCTATGGAACAGCCACCTCTTCCTTAAACKGCAGTAATTCCCACCAAACATACTGCTGATGAAAGCATAAATAATGATCTGAAATCTTGAATCACTGTCTAGGCTACYGGGAAGGAGCAGTCACGACTAGAACTAGCTTGGGAAATGGTATAGAAAGAACTCAAGAGATCATGCTCATCAGTGTGGATGCACAGGGAATGTTTCCTGTGTATTTTTGAGTATTGCTGGTAAAACACCTACTTAAGACTGTGATTGCTTCATGTGTCTATTAAAAYTAAACCAAGTAAAACATCAAATTACAGATAATTCACCCTTCATGAGATTAAAAATGGAAAATTTCAAGAAATGAAAAATCTTCCTGGAACTTAAAAGGAAACATGAACTAAAGAGATTAAAGACTTTTTCAGCCTTCCTACTTACACTTGCTGCCATGTAAACAATCATCTCTTGATATTTCCTAGTACATTATAGAAAACAAATTGATACAAGGTATTTTTTTTTTTTGTTTAACTATGGACATTTTTTGGTAAGGAAATTAGAATATTTTAAAGAAATACAATAATTTATCATTTTAAAAATTAATATAAAAAGTTGATCCCTTCAGAATAATGAATAGACGGGTGCTTGTTTAGGAATTATATTTAACAGTCTAAATGTATGAACTTGTATCTGTTCTCATTTGTGGTAAGTAGCACAATATACTTCAGCCCAAGTTGAATTCTTTGAGAAAGGTGGAATGCACAGGTGAATATTAGTGTTACCAGAGCAGCCATTTACAGCACAGATTATACTAGTGAATATAAGTGAATGTGAAAGGTATTGGACAACAGATGTATAAAAATGATTACAGACAGTTTCAATTTTCATAATCTCCAGATTCATATTCTTCCTCATCCTCCTCTTCAGAGTGGTCATAATAGGCGTCGTAATCAGTGTTGTAGCTTGCACTTTTACTGCCGGCAGTAAATGCAAATGTGGAAGGTGAACCTGCACACCAAGACATAATTGATTCCAGATTAAATTAGCTGAAAAATGAATGAAGAGGAAGGTAGGATTTGGGGTTTGGACAGCAAAGTCAACGTTCCTCAATCCTTATTAGTTAGAAAAGTCATATTTTTWAAAGAAAGTGGACCTATCCAATGGCTTGACTCATACCAGTGAAGGTCATGGTGTATGTCCCAAATTTCTGCATCACTCACATTTTAACATGTTGAAAACACATTTAGTTACAAATACTAGTAAATTATGAATTCAGTCCTCGAAAAATCCTCTGCACCTAAAAATGCAGCCAAAGCCAATAAGGCTTTGAAAACTACTTGCAGAAAAAAGCTTGCTGATAAATAGAAAAACCCTACATTAGGAAGCAGATATAGACAATATGTCTTTATCCTGCATTTGCCAGCAAACCTAGTTTTCACTGCAGTCAGTAGGATGTTATCCTGCAGGACTGGATCCAATGCAAAACAACAGCAAAGCTATTTCATTTATCTTTCCAAACACTATTGTTAAGAGCAATAACTGTTTCCTTTCTAACTTTTAAAAAGTAAACAGATGAGCAGAAGTGCCATGGTTCAAAGACTGCCTCAGCTCCAACAGCTGTTGTTCTGGGTGCAGAGCTCCTACTAACATCAAAGGGCTTGTGTAGGGCAAGAAGAAGGGAATAATACTTGTCTCAGCTCTCTGGCTATAAGCCACAGCTTTCTGTTATACTGGAAGATGGTATAATTTGTAGCAAAATATTACAATATTAACGTCAATATTTTTTTTCCAGAATTCATACACACTTCTGACTAAAAATACCTAGAACTGAATTTCAAATATGGAAATCTTCTAGGTTATTTCTCATATCCTTCATTTAAATTCTGACAAACCCATACCCTTTGCTGGCTGTTTGTCTTACTTAGGCATTTTTATATTCTTTACGTCCAAATAAAAAACAAATACCGTCAATGACTTTCAATCTTGCAGAGGCATATGTTGTACCATACTTATTTTTGGTATGGCAGATGTAGACACCCTCATCTGATTTTTTGAGGCCTTGAATCTGCAGCCAGCCAGTCACACCATRCTTCTGAGGCCCACCTCGTGCCTTTGAGAAGACAAAAAAAATAGTTGAGATTAAGTAGCTATGAGACAAAATGATATTTTTCAGAATAATTGTGTCTGGATTAAACATTGTTCCAGCCTTTGCTTTTGTTTACCCTGTACTGCCRTCATGCTTTGATTCTCAAACTATTTGATTCTGCTGCCATGTATTTTAGCTTTCTGCTGTCTCTGTGCCCCTAAATTCAYGCTTCCCCTGTGCAGCTTTTTAAACCTCGCTACCCTCGTGCTCTAATTCCTGATCCTCTTGATGCTTCGACTTCCCAGCATTCCTCCTGTCTTATCTGGGCTCCACTTCTCTCCATTGCTTCAAAGGCACTTCTCTCAATCTCAAGAATTTCTTTGGAGTGTGAAAAGTATATGGGCCTGGGTGAGTTGTTCAGAGCCAAGGGTCTTGACCAAGTTGACACTTAGCATCCAATTTTTAATGTATTAGCATGACATAGCACAAGCTCTCAACCTTCTTGACATCCAATTTCAACCRACTCGCACCAAAGCCTCCTAAAGGGATGAGCTTTCTTTTCAGACAAGTAACATACGACAATTAACAAATGTTGACAGTGATGTTCTCATGCTCACTCTATTAACGAGATAGGTTAACAACATTCAGTTTAGCCTCTGAGGTGATCAGCACTYGGAAGTGGCTCCTTACATCCTTGTTTCTGAGCAACGTTAAGTCTGCTATTTCTGATTGTGTTCATGCTGCCTCTGAAAACATTTCTAAGTAACTTATTTATGCTCTTAGTTCTCCAGGGGATTCTTTAATTAGCTTTTTCTGTCTACCTCTGTCCAGGTTGTGTCCCATATCCATTGGGATTCCCATATCCATAGTCTCTCTTTATATTCTGTTTTGTCCATTGGAGAAGGTATTCTGATGCTAGCTTCAGGCATACTGCAGTCTACCTGTACCTCTGGCTTTGTTAACTCTTCTCTCAGGAACGTTATTTCCATTAAAAATATTTTAGTTTGAGTTATTTAATTTTAGCCCAAACTTTACAGCTATTTCTCGATTTGCTTGAAGTCTCTAATAATGCAATTTTGCTCTTTTTCCTCAGATTAAAACAGCATCCTTCATAAAATTAAAAAAATTTCTTTGCTTTCCTTTTGAATATCTCGGGGGCTGAGCACAAACCAAATGGTAGGTCTCCAGAAACAGCATCTCACAAAGGAGATGTTGAACTACTGCTCTGGTTTTCTGGGAACATCTGCCAGAATTATGCATCTGCATCAAAAGCAGAAAAATGTTTGCCCACAATCAACAAATTGATTTCCCAGAATGAACTTTCCTTTAGGTAGCAGGCTAAACATTTCCATTTATGTATTCAGTCATTCTTCCAGAGCCATACATAAACAGAAGCTTCCATCTTTTCTTTGGATTGTACTCTCCCTGTTGTTTCTTCTATTTGAACTGCCAAAGCAATGCTCACTGCACTAGTTGAAATCAGAATTCTTTAAATAATCACAGGGCCCCTATTGGGAGTCTTTCTATTGCAACAGTATTGTATCTTGTCACTTGCCTTCAGATAAACTAGCCTGTGTACCAAACATAGGAGAAATTCATTAGTCAATCCCCCTGCTTCTTATCCCCAAACATAAGACCCACTGAGAACCCATGTTCTACCTGTACTGAGATATGGGCGTCATCGCCTGGCAGAAACATTTTATTCCCCTTTTTTTTCCATTCAAGGTGTGGCATAGGGTAGGCTGACACCTCACAGCCAAAAATGATATCATTGCCTGTGAAATTCTGGGTGTCCTGAGGTGGCACAGAAATCACAGGAGCTGCAAAGAACCAGCAGAGAGTACTTTGTTAGAAAAGAGTGAGCAAAAAAAACCCAAACAGCACAAATACAAAAGCATATAACGTGCTTTAATAACATAACATAATTAATAACATCAATTCCTATTTTATATGATAAAAATGGTTTGGCTTTTGCCCTCTCACTTCAAGAACTAGTGTAAGGAGTCCCATGATTCCCAATGCTGTACACAAGGATGAACACCCTAACAACCTAGACAACTGTGGCAGACTTCAACAGCTTTTAAGGCTCAGAACATGTTGCATCCCAATAAAGGGCAAACAGACAATTTAAAGATACATCATTCCTGCATATTCCAAAGGGCCTCTCTGTCCWTTCTCCGTGCAAAGGGTCATGAAACCTAAGCTGAAATTAAAGGTTTGGCTTGTATCCCATGAACTGTCATTATGGTCTTGACTTACCAGTCTAGCAACTAGTACCAGGTTATACCTTTGAAGGAAAGTACAAGAAATTCTGTAGTAGCCAATCTTAGAATGACAYGATTATAGATAACTACTTAATTCCCATTAGGTTTGGGTTAGCTTAAAATCTAAAATACTGAAATTACTAGGTCATAAAAATTTTCTGTTTACATCATTGCTTTGAATTTACTAAAAACTTATCTCCCTCAGTAATCTGGGGAACTCATTGCAACAAGTTAACAGAGCAACAGTATTGTTTTTAATAGGTTTGACACTTATCTTTCAATTTCATCTGAAGTTCTTGTTCTAGGAGACATGAGTAATAAAAATACTTGAAATCTAGTTACTCCTGTACATTATGTTGTGTTTATCACAGTTATTTATTAGATTTCTACTTGTTTCCTATCACCCTCTTGCCCTCATTATTCTTCTCCACTTAGCTATTTCCTCTCTGAGTTATCCTCTCACACTTTATCCCAAAGAAAAAGTTGATGTAAACCGGTAGAGGGAGCCAATCCAGGGCTTTGAAGACATTAAGAAAATAAACATCTCCCGATGTATTCTCACATGATTTAAATACATAGCCCTCTATAAATATGTATGAATATACTAAATATTAACAGTAGATGACATGTTCCTTAGCAGCAGAGAAGATAACATATCTACTGTTATCTTAGCTTTCCTTCTTTTAGTAATCTTTTTGCATTTTCCCTGATACATTTGTCCTCAGCTGGAAATGTTTTTCATTCTAAAGTATGTTTTCCTTCTCTTTTTATTTCCTGGCCAATTTTTAAAAATGAATACCTTTTCTAGGTCATTAGACTTATTTACTGTTTTTCTTTTTTTCCAGAGAGAAAATGGAAATGGAAACTTCTGGTAACTAGTAAAAATATTTTTTACTTGCAATATTTTAATCAATAAATAGATACAGCACTTATGCCTCAGCATCTGAAATTACAACATTCTGCATCAGGTTTCCAAACAAAGTTTCTAATACATAATATCAGATTTTAACATTTGATTTCTGTGCAGAAAATATCAAATGCATACTGGTCAAAATTAATCACAAATAAATTATCCCAAAGAGCGTCTATTTTCCCATTTATGACTTTCTTATTAAACAATCCTGGTACTCTTCAAAATAAGATTGTCAAACTTACCAAGGCACTTGAACTCTTAAATGCTTGTTCTTTCATGAGAACTGGGCATTCACAACCTGTATACTGTTTCAAGAATCTCATATTCAAATCAGCATTGACTGAATATCTCGGTTAAGATTTTTTTTTTTTTTTTGCCTAAGAATTTATCACGTAAGGTCTGATGTTAAAACATACATTGAAATATTAAAGCAGCTGCACTGCTTTTACCGGTACTATCCACTGTAATTAAGTTTAATACGTAAGAAGAAACCAAAACGTATACGTTGACTCATATTAGTTATTTAGATTATTCCTATACAGAGATGGGGTGAACAAACTTTTTAAATAGGCGAATGTTGACTGGTTAGTACTCCTGCTTAATTTGGGGAAGCTTTTGTTTCAGTACTAACACAGATGCCCTGCTGAAATGCTGGCCTCACCGAGATATTCCCAAGACCAGAATCCTGCTTGCGTGCCTGTCCTCAGACAGGGCTCAGTCTTGCGCGGCTGCGTACGCTGGCTTCACCATGCTTAGCCTCAGGGACATTAAAGTCTCATTTGTAAATCTACTTTATAGCGGTTCGCGTACAAGAAATTTCTCTAGCACTGCCTACCATCCACTAAGGTGAATTTTACACTAGATTTGCCTGTTTCTCCATTAAACGCCAAGAGCATCTAGATGATAGCTCAGCTGGAAATGTCTAGATGCAATGTGAGTCCCGTCTGAGTATATGCGAACATGTACTTTAGGGCTCTGCTGGACAAGGGCAGACCAGCTTGGCATCATGTGTGATCAAACTCAGAGCAGGTAGAAAAGACCATGGTTTTGATCAGATCAAATGGCCTTTTTCGAATCTGAACAGTCACCAAATACTCAAGTTATTTAACSAAATTTGAAGTGCCTTCAGAAAAAAACAAAGCATAAGTATTACAGCAGAAAAGTGAAGTCAAGTATTTTAAGAGAAAATTTCAAACTTAATTTYTGAGTGTTTTGTATTTTGTGTTAAGCCAACTTGACCCATGCGTATCTGTGTGTACGTTTTATATAACTGCGTCTTTAAAAAACAGATCTTAACTGGTATAACAACAAATCATTTTAGTTCCAAGAGTAAGTGACTTTTTCTTGATAGCTATAGACTGCATCCTAATACCTCCATGTCTGATTTAATGAAAATCACAGAAGTTTTGGTGGGTTTGTTTGGTTTTTACCCCCAGATTTACATTTAAAATAAACTATTATGTGGCACAGCTAATTACAGCAAGAATCACTGCTAGATTGTTCTGTTGCTTTGCTAAATCATCAGCAAGAGAGGTCTGAAAGGGGATGAATTAAGCGTGGAGAATCTGTATATAATCAATGTACTCAGTAATCTTGGTAAATTATTAGAGAAACTGATCAAAACTAGTCTTTGAGGAAAAGGGCTTTTTTCACACTGTTACTTTAGGGAACTTGGCCTTTTTTTACCCCTACTTTTCCTTTTTCTGGTGACAGACAAATGATAAAAGGCTATACACTTCTGATGAAAGGGGTTTATTGTTATTTATTTATTCATTGGGTGCTGTATACAATTAATCCATTTGGCATCAGTAGGACACAGCAGATGCTTTGAAGGGGAAATAACAAAACAAAGTACTTGGAGTTGAGCGAAGGTTATATTTATAGAACAGTACCAAAACCCCACAGTGTTCGGTGTTTGTTTCTCATGCAAATTGGAGCCAGCGCAAAGGCAGTGCCACAGTTAGGTTGCTCCTCGTGAGGTCTGGCTCCCTGTTGTCTTCTGTCATCAGCTGCAGCCGTGTAAAATCAGTGCGAGTCACTGTGCCCTTTGACATGCCCACTGTGCTGCTTCAAATACCTGCCATGGCGAAGAAGGGACTTTMTCCTAGACCCCTAAGGGGGACGGAGGCAGGGTGCCACTGTGCAGCGCCYCCGTGCCTTGCTGCTGGCCGTAGGTTGACTGAAAGGCTCCTAAACACAGACTACAAAACCAGCCTGGTCATGCCCCAGCTCGGAAGGCGCGAGCAGTGGAGCCCTCCTGTTCCCTCCAAGCCAGGGTGGYGATCACCCACGAACGCCGTGCTGCAGCCAGGCTCATACACCAGCTGGGCGCTTTTCTGTGCAAGAGTCACCGTTTTGCTTAATTAAACTCTGCACAGCAGCCAGATATCTATGAATTTTTCCCCAGGCTCCTATGCAGTTCAAGCTGAGCTATCCTAGGAAATTTCTGCATGTTCCTGGACAGATGGTCTGGCCTTTCCAGGAAGATGGAGGAGCGCTGGGGAAGCCTTGGGGGTGATGCGTGCGTGCAGAGCAGTTGAGCTCGTCCTTACAGCTTGGTGATTGTGTTAAGTGCCTCAGAGGGGCTCCAGGGCCTGGTGGACGACACCACCACCAGTTAAAAAGGCTAGTGCTTCCAAATTAAAGCTTTTTGTACATGGCCATGTCTGTTTAATTATTCAGAGTTAACCATTGCTTTGAGCCTGTATGCCTCAACAGCTGCCCCTACTGCAGATAAGATCAGTTCTCATTTGAGTGGCACTTCAAACCGAAATCTTCCTGGAAGGGTTATGCTGCAGGAATTCAAGCTCTTTTAATCCCAGATGAGAGTATCTCCCCAGGACCTAACAGGCTTTCGATCATACTATTAGCTGACTTGCACTGAGTTTTCTGAACATCTCTTTGCTGATGAGCCTTGTTTCTGAGTTTAATGCCATGACGGCAAATAAGGGATCTTTAATGGCTGTGTCTTTTGCAACTAGAGGAAGAAGAAAGAAGTCTGGTACTAGCTGTTCATCACTTTTCCTTTTAAGTACTCAATATTCAGTGTTCATTCAATATAAAAACACTGCATAGAGTCTAAAYTGGAAGCAACAGACTGTTAGCAAGGACGGATAAAAGGTACCCAAGTGACTCTCATACATAGACCTTTGCCAGAGATGTAATTTTGGACGCAGTTTCCCCAGAACTGTGACCCATTTGTGACCCAARGACATAATCTACTGATTTCATTTAAGAAAATATTTCATTAACTTTAAGGGGAAAAAAAGTATTCAAAAACTAACTCTATTCACTTTCGCGTTTTCATTTTATATTCATGTGACTTAGGTCTTTATGAAAGGTGTCCAGGAGTAAAGACTTACAATTATYTGAAGAGTAGATACGGCCTATGAGCAGGAGACAACAATCTGCTGTATGACCTGGCTAAGAATCCTCCAACTAGCAGAAGCGAGTCTTCTCCTCAGACTGCACTTCATGCACTCAGCATGATTATAAATCTCTTTAGGGAAATTGTTCTGGTTTGATTTTGTACTAATATTTGGAATTCCCAAACATGACTGCCTGGATTTTATGAAGATTCATATTTTTTTTTTTTTTTTTT
>NW_028185595.1:182411-223282 GCF_003343005.1 Rhea americana
TTTTTTTTTTTTTTTTTTTGGCAACAAGAACAGACCTGTTTAATTAAGCCTGGGAATTTATTCTAGTCCCCTACTTCACTGATTACCATATATACACAGAGGTAGACATACACATGTRATGTTTGTCTTGCTATCACCCTATTAATACTAGGTCAGTTTCCATATACTAATAGTTATTTATCCCGTCCTTCCTCACTTCATCATTTAACTATTCTATCTGTTCATCTAGTTCCAACTACACATKCAGTTTTTGTAAAAGCAGTTGCATACTGTGCTCATTCAGAGCAGAGCTGGTCTGTAGGGCTGTAGCTTATTAGTAGCCATGTGATATAAAATCCACAAGGCTAATATAGAGGTTTATAACATACAAGATTAAGCAMCAGCTGCTGAACTGGTTTAAGCACAAAGTATATTGTAACAAAAAATGAAATTATAACAAAAATGCAGTATTTGTTTGTTAGACTGAARCACTGAGTAACACAAAAAATCAGATTTAGCCTTCTTTTTAGTCTGGAAACATCTCRGTACACGTTACCTGATTCGCATGGTCCCTTATGTTTCATGCTGACATTTCCTCTTGTGGCATAAGCCTTGTTGAATTGACAGATGTTCTCATAGGTTTTCCCTTCAGGTCCGCAGACGCTCTCTTGAGACTTGCACACGCACTGGGGTTCAGGCACCTCCCCAAACCTCGCTTCATCAGCATCCAACCTGCACTCCAGGTTGTCRCCACACTGCCCGTAAAAATGATTGCCCTGGTCCAAGTCGCAGATCTGACCTTCCACATTTCCACATTCAGGACAGCAGCCACAGCGATCCAGTACAGTCCCAGCTGGACAGTGTGCAGGCTTAGAGCAAAGTGCCAAATCRCATTTTCCACAACTGTCTCCTTCCCTTAGCAATCTCCACCAACCTCTGTGGTACAAGGGAGGGAAACTCTGAGAAACCTGCAGCAGTACTACCAGCACCGCTATAACCACCGGGGGCTTCATCTTGAGAATGCAACAACAAGCAAGAAAGGTCCTTGGAGTAAAGCCAGGAGAAAAAAAAAGGCAAGCGAGTGAGAGAGAGAGAAACGTCACAATCCTTTTTTGTTTTAGAATACCAATTCTACTGAAAATACAGGCTTTAGGAAGAAATTAGCATCAGATTCCTAATCTGGAACTGATAGGAAAAGGCATACAGACCCACCAGCTTTCCTCTGGTTGGAATGTGCGTGTTACTCGCACAGAGACCAAACTACCCCTTCTGACAGCTGAGCTGAAGCTTGCTGAAAAGCTGTTTGCTCAGTGTCTTCTTGAGCCAAATTTGCAAAGCATTGCTCTGTTGAAACTACATTATATTGCAGATATCGTAGAAAGGGGAACAGGGTAAATTAGTGGAAAACGAAGAGGTGAAGTGATGTATTCCTCTCTTTTTTTTTTTTTTTTTTTTTTTCGATTGAAAGAAAAAGTCACAGAAAGACAAAACGTGGATAGAAAGTAGCACCCCGGGTATCAGGATATACCCACAGGGCTGAAGCTGTGCTCTGGAAGGTTTAACACCAAAGTTCACCCATTAATGCTCCCAGCTAGGTGTTTCTGAATTAACAATTTGCCTACCGGCTCTTTACAAGCAAGGGACAATCCAGGGCAGCTGGAATGGGCTTTGAACTCTTGGATTTAAGCTGACGGGTGCTTAGACCCATTAAAGAACCTATTGTTCTCGCTCCAGTTAGCTTCTTTTCGGTGTTTATGGGCGTCCCTGGTTTGCAACCCAAAATAATGCGGTCCACATGTTTGGCTCTCGAAACAAAGTGCAAGCGGTTTAGAGCACAGGCCGACCCGACCGAGAGCTGCCGCAGCATCCTCAGAGCATGCCAGAAGCAGGCTGTGCTGAAGTTAGATACCTCACTAATCTCTGCAGAGCACTTTTCTGCTTCTCTTTCCTATGATGTACTTCCACTGGGAATTATGAAGGAAGATGAAGGAGGTGATTGCAATTTATCCTCTACTTCTTCTGTATATGAACTCCCACCAATTTAGGGAGATGGGCTTGCAGAGTCATTTCTGGCCCTRTGTTATATTTTGCTTTGTAGAGCATAGGATTGGACATGCTGCCTGCTATTCCTACCATATTCACTTTCTGTACTGTTGTCTGGYTTTGAACGCAGGATCAGACTGTAACGGAGTAAATTATGTGTGTAATTAAAGCTTTTAACATTGAGAGTCAGAAAAAAGTAACCAATGAATTTAATGGGAAATTGATTTYATGTCCCACCTGCTTATTCTACTTAATGTATTTTATTTCACACTTCCTCATCAAAATCTAATTGGAYATTTTAGTTTTGCATTGTAGGGTCTCATCATCACTGTCTATTTTATTATTTGTGCCTACAGCTGTAGGGGATGACTATGTAAAGGATAAGGATTTGCTGAGCCTTACACGAAGTACAAACGGGATGTGTTTTGTGTTTGTCGTGGGACCTCAGATGTGCAAGGCGGAGCCTAGGCAGGCAAGGATTGCAGGCCTGCACTGGCCAGGGTAAGACTGAACTTTGCACACCACCTTGCAGGTAACACTTAATCTGAGAACGGAAAAACATAAATGTACAAGGTCCTATGTCCTGTGACTGTTGTGTGGTGGTCTGCATCAGAAAGTCCATGGGAAAGCAACATCAGCTAAGATTTCAGTGCTGCTGCTGAAGAAATCTGCCATAAATGTCCTAGTAAGCATTTTCTTGCATTGATCTGACAAATACAATCTGAGTTCTTGGTTGGTTTAGCCCATAATGTAAGAATTGGGCAAGCCTGTGGTCTCATATGACCAGGCGTTGTGTGATAGTCTACAGCTGAAGGCTGTTTTGCCCAGTGATTCCTGAGCTCACCTGTGACAAGCTGGAGAGAAGCAAAGTGGAGCAGTGCAGACACAGGGCCGATGTGTTCAGAGGTTCATAGTAAGGGTTTGGAAAGCATAGGAGCAAGCCCAAGGAGCAGCAGAGGCACATTTGGTCTGTGAAGGCACAGTCCTGTCTGGTTCAGTAATAAAATACGCGTTATTTCAGTATGCCTCTCATCTCTGAAGTTTGCTTTGTAGGTATGGCTGAAAAAAAAGTGCYGACTTCTGTCACAAGTCCCAGACTACCTAAACTGCTCGGCAACTAACCTGGTAGCCTGGCCCCAGAATGAAACACGAGCAACAGCCGCTAGCAGTGGATTAGCATTGCTGTCAAAGCAGCAAAATGCAGTGACTCTTTCAGACATCATTCCCCAAACACTGCCAGGAAAACTGAAAATCAAGTCAAACGAGCCCCTCAGCTGAACCTCCAGGAGCTGCTCCCCCCAGACGTCACTCTGGGGGGAGCTTGTGCTGCCAGCCGGGGTCAGGCCCCACGCTCACGCAGGTGCTGCTGACGGGCAGCAGGAGAGCAGCAAGCAGGTGAGCGCAGCCACGCACCACCACACTGCCTTCGGGAGACCCAAAACTCACACGTGCTTGCGCCGCTGCGAGCTGGACGGCCATGAAGGTAGGCAACTGCAGCGCAAGCGGGGATTCTTCTACCGTCAACTGCAAAATAAGAACAGCTCAGTTTAACAGGCAAATTGCATAGCATTAGGGCCTTCTTAGTCCCGGGGTGGGAGCAGTGCTGGAGCTGGTGCCCATGGTATCTCACTTTTTCAGGCTTTCCATGTGGCGGGAGCAGAATGAGGAGTTCTGCCAGGTTTCTGCAGAAGGGGCAATATCTGAGTCAGGCAACGGGCCRCAAGTGAAAACAGCGAAACTGCCCTGCTCTTCCAGTTTACTCAGACTGTTTCTTCCACCAGAACAACAGCACAATCTTGCAGAATAATTTCTTTAAGTGAATAGTTTAGGAAATTGTATTTCTATTCATTTCCGGCCTGCTGTTATGCTAAGCTGCCGAGTTGTATTGCATTATTCAGCTTTGCATGGTTGAATATAAGGTACATGGCTGATGCAATTTGAAATCCTGTTGCTGGTAATTCCTGAGGTACTGTTCTTTCAGGCAAAACACCGTTCAGTTGAATAAGACTATAGGCTTAGTCCTAACATATTTATTTCTGTTTTTATTTGCATCAGTAGGAGTTTTACTTACAAAAAAGTGTCTGAGTCCAGCTCCTGATCTCTGTAAGCGCTCGGCAGATAAGTTGCAGATGGATAGGCCAGTTCTTACACAAACTTGCGCAGAAGCCCCTGCAAAGAGTAAGGGCCAAGCAAAAAAGTTTTGAAGTTACTGTTCTACCTTCTCTGTCTCTCACTGGTTCCCCTGGTTGAACAGGCAAAGTGGAGTTTGAAAACTATAATGCTCTGTTTGTTAGGTTATATTTACTACCTGTCCTTGAGGTTTAGTTGGAGAGAGTAAATCTTAACTGACTCCACTCATTTCTATCCAAGGAAGCTTATATTTAGCTTATTACACACATACAAAAAGAATTAAAGAAAATCAATGTTTAGTCTGTTACAGTGGGTAATGGCAGACAGCTGCGGGTGGCTCTCCCTGTTGGGTATATGCTGTATAATGTGTTACGTGATACTATGCCAAGCCCCCTAGGATGCTTTTTTTCTCTGCAGTATCTGGCACTGAATTTCATCTGAGGTGCTCAGAGAACTTATTTTGCTTGCTGCAGTGGCTGCTTGTGCAAATGTGATAGAGGCATCTTGGAGCAGCACCCAGAAAATGAGACACACTTTATTGTGAAAATGCTAATGTGAGCCACCTGCCTTCATCTCACAAGGGTCTGGCAGGTCCTGCCAGGGCTGCACTGTGCCTGAGGCTGTGCCCTGCTGGTTTTCCGTGGGTCTCTCTCTCTGCTGACTCTGCTGCTGTTACTGGTGCAACGCAGCGTGGAAGCAGCCTTTGCTTATGGAAGCAAAACTGTATTGGAGAAACAGTTTCTCAGGTCATTTTACCGCTTTCCTACAAACGAGYCCTTAAAGTAGAAAGCATACTGCTACCTGAAAAAGATATTTTATTTTGTAGAAGCAAGTAGATGGCAGCAAATGGTGGAGATTAAYGACAGATGAGGCAAAAGTGCTAGCTAGGATGTCTTTGGGGGTTGCCAGCAGAACTGCTGACCTGCAGCCACACAGGCACGGGCAGTCCTGGGATCTCTCAAAACGTGCTTTTGGGTACTAGAGTATATGATGACACAGAGCTTTCATGAATCTTATTGTTAGTGCTGTAAGCACATGAAGCATGTAAGCGTATGTTAATTCCTCTGTARCATGATTATTAAATCCATTAATCAAAGGCAGGAGATCCATAATTAACCTATTCTCCAGCATCAAGTAAACAATTCTACTGTGTGCTTTAAGAAAGCAATTGTTAACTAGCATGCAAAATACAGAGGGGCTATTAGACCATAAGGCTCTGTAATTGTATAATTAAATTATAATTTTTACATATTTTAATCATATGGCATATATATGTAAATTGTTTTCTTCATAAGCTTAAAATAGAGAATCGCTATTATTATTGTTATTTTAGCTCTTGCATCTAATGTACAGGGAAAAAAAGCAATAATGGTTGTCTGTTGCCTGAAAGCTGACTATTACCTTGTACGGCTTCAGCCAGGCTTTCGGAGACTCGGCTTAGCCCTATCCCTAGCAGCGGCTGACTGTCATTTTTTGCTGTTTCGCACTTCAGCGTTTTTGTCGGTGGTGACCTTAGGCATTCAAATTAACTTGCAAAGACCAAAGAAGGGTCTGCTAGCACTGTTCTAGCCCCGAATGCTTGGGCTTGATTTATAGAGGCTTACTGATTCCATTTCACACTGACAAATTTGCAAGTCCCTTTTCACGAGCTAATCTTGTCTTCCAAGGGGCAAGGCATTTCAAGGGCTCTTTTCCCTTCTGCTTCACTTCTGTGCTATACTTCAAGAAAACCAAATTTCTGAAAGCTTTATAGTTTTACTGGAAACACCTTAGCCTTCTATCCCATAACAGGAAGGTGATACTGAAAACATCTGGGGAGTCAGCACAAGGTGGTCAAGCGTTTCTCTGAAGCCTCTCTTTTGAGGCAAGCGGTGTCTCCATTCTCCCTCCTCGGGAGGGAGGGAGGGAAGCCTGAAGGGTCTCCTGCCTTTCACTTTAATTTGAGGCAGGAACAGCAGAAACAGGGTTTTGCATAGACCCCCGGTTTTTCAGGTATCGTGTTTTACCGCAGCAGAGGCCATGTGAGCAAACATTGCCTCTTGCTAAAGGTGCTGCCTTGTTTTGTTGCAGAAAATTCCAGTTTAGTGCAGGGTGAAACAATTTGTATGTCAAATGCAGTTGTTGTCTGCATTGACGGTGACACACCAGTGCTACAAGGCACCATGACCCTTCAAAGACACCACAGCTCAGGGAAAACCTGACCCTCTCTCTAAAAACAGACAAAAAGGAAAAGGAGGGGTGAGGCATGTGTTGCACAGTCCACCAGCTACAAGCAGCAGGAGAGAAATGGGGCGATGGGCTGGTGGCGGACGTGCYCGTGGCTAGAGATGTCCCTGCGTGCCTAGCGCTATTCTCGATGCCTCCTGGGTGCGACTTGCACCTTCAGCAGTAGGTTTGAACACTGGCCTTATCATCACTGACCTGCAATGAACATCTTTGGAGCATTTGGAGAGGGGCCAGAAGACTGGAGAGAAAGAAAGGAAAAAAAAAAGGAAAAAAAAAAGAAGAAAAAGGAAAACAAAAAAAAAATGATGATGTTGGCTCTGGCTAATATTTTCAGGTGCTTCCATTCAATGACGGCTAAAAAATAATGTTAGTTCTGGCCAGTGGCCACCAAAAGCCAGGTGTGCTTGTGTGTGTTTGTCCATCAGCTCCCCACCAAGAGGAGACGAGAGGACGTTTAAGTCTCAAGGACGACCCTGGTGACTCTAGCAGCTGCCTGCGCCAGCAAAGTTCTTAAAAGGTCCAAAGCACAGTGTTTTTCTGGGAAGCCAAAGGGAGAGAAGCAACTCTGAAATCTGCAGACAGTGAATATAGAGTCGTCGTTCTTGGCAGTGCTGTTGTTGACAGATAAGACAGTTTGCCTTGTCCAGTTTATATAAGAGCAGCTGATATAAAATGACTTCATTGTTGGATATTTATGAGAAGTTTCATTTCAAATAATATAGTTTTAGCCTCTGGCGGTGCTGTGGTTTAGTCCTCTTATTACTGAGAACTAAATCTTTAGGATATTCTAACTATAACTGCAGGGCCTGTTTGATCTACCCAGCAAAGTTAATATTTTCCAAAGCAATGGAAACTTTATAATGGAAAGTCTCATTAGCAAAAACTACCTGTCCCTAAAAGCAGCCAGAAAATCAACAGATCAGGCACAGAGAGGAAACTTTAAGGATTTTCTTCCAGTTTCTCCTAGCGTCTATCACGCAGCAAGATGAAAAATCACTGCTTTCTGTTACAGGGACTGTACAGGGAGATTGCAAAGATCCTTCTATAGGAAAACAATTAGCAATCTATTTCTGTTATAAAGCACAGTTCTCCCTGCTTGTCTGCACGGTGCATAGATCTTGCATAAAATCGTTGTTTCTCCTGAGGGTGAAACACCTCCAATGAGAGAGAAATAAGGGAGAAACACCTTCTCACCTCCAATGCCCCAAGCCCAGCATTCCTCTGTGATCTGTGCAAGGGAAAGGAGGAGGCACTAATACCCCTACTGATGCTTCAAAGGCTGTATTTTTTAAACAGTTGATTCTTCCAAAAAGTATATTGCTTAGACAAGATGATGGTGATCAGCTCAAAATGCCCCAGCAGAGATAGTGCAGCAGACATCAGGTATCTGCCTTGCTTCCACGACAGTCATGAGCTAGGTTAAACCTTCCTGAGGTTGCCGGTAGTTTGGCTGGAATTGTTCCCAAATTTAACACTTCCAACAAACATCTGCATTCATCTGCGACCAGAGAGCTGGAACGTGAGATGCACTGCGCCACCTGGGCAGAGGGGACATGCGGCTCGGGTGTGGGAGAGGAGGTTGCACTGGCTTCAAGGTAAAAAGGTTTGTGCACCTGGGAGCTAAGCAGTTGCAGGAGAAAACGGAGGAAGCGTTGGGGCGAGCAAGCGCAGCCTGAGAAGGGCTGGGCGCAGCGCTCGCGGGCGGAGAGGCGCTGCGAGCTGGAGCGCAGACGCTGTGCAAGTCCTGCCGCGGTCAGGGCTCGGTGCGTTGCCTRTGAACAAACAGGACTGCGCCCCAGAGTCCCTGGGATGGGCACCCGCGGCGCTCGGGCTTGTGCCTTCGGTCAGAAGGACTAATCTGACAAGATTGTTCGTCTAAACGCTTAGAGGTTAACAAAAAAAAAAAAAAGAGGAAAAAAAGGAACGAAAGAAAAAACAGTGGTGGGTCTCTATCACAAATGCCAAAGGCCACGTTGTGCTTCTGCCAGGATGAGGCTTATCTAGGGAAACTTGCTACTCCTATCAAAAAACAAAGCTGTCTCGTGCCAGCTTTGCTTTCCACAGAGGAGACGGGATGAGGTCTGAGCACAGCCCTCCCATGTGCAAGCACTCAGGGGGCATCTTTTGCTGGGGAGATGCCAGCATGACAGCAATTTCCTTGAAATTACTCTAGGGATAAGGAAGACTGATGTGCGGCCAGGTCTCACTTCTCCCGGAGATCGTTCTTCATCTAGTTGCTATCGTGGACACTGCACAGTCAGTTCCTAGAAAGGAAGAGCCCTGGGGTTCACTAAATGTGGAAAAAAGCTCTGGGAGTCACGGACGAGGCACTAGCCCAGGCCAAACAAAACGCCTGCCCTCCCCAGGGTCTGAACAGGGGCCAGTAACGCCCACTCGCCTTGCAAGCCCAAGAAGGGACGTGCAGACGGGGCAGATTTGATCTCGGTTTGACTCGCCCGGCACCCGGCAGCCCAGCGTTACTCCTGCGCCTCTGCGCCTTGCTGTCCTGGTTCAGAGGCCATGGGACGGCGAGCGGTTCAGAGCATGCCATGACAGCTCTTAGCATCAGGTGAGGGAATACTAATGAAAAACATGGACAATTTAAGTAGCACAGGTAAAATCCTGCATCTGCTTAAATCGATAGCCAAATTCTCATTAACTTGACCGCGCCGAGGTTTTCCCACAGCCCTTTCAGCTTAGCTGGTCTCCTGTTTAAGTCGGCGGGGCGATGGGTTTTGTCTCGGGCCAGCAGGKCCTGCTGCAGATCGCTTGCTCGCGGAGGCTGGTGAAACGCTCTTGGGAGTCTCGGTCCGCTCCGGCTGCAGCACGGCCGGAGGTGCTGAGCGCAGACGGATCGCCCGCGCTGCAAGTCGCTCTGCTTTTGCGTGAAATCTTGACCCACTTGTGCCGGCGTAGATGGCTGAAATTACAAGCTCCATCCTGAAGAGCTGATCTGGCTGCATATTTATCCTGCTCCAATGGCAGGAATCTAAACGTGCATCGGAGAGGCTTTCCCATCTGTGACTGCCTCGCCTTATGTGAAGTCCTAGCTGAACAGCAGCCATTCGTGCTGCGGGGGTGCACTGCTTTTATTATCTGCACCGAGCGAAAGGGATGCTGCCGTCCTGCAAGGACGCAGCAGCAGAGCGGCGACCGACTCCTCTCCTGCCTCGGCACGTGGCCAAGGCAGACCTGCTGGAGCTTTTGAGCTGGAGCTGGTGGACGGTAGCAAAAGACAACTCAAAATAGCAGGCCATCTCTGCAAAAAATCTGAACCGACAGTACAAACAAGACGCATTATCTTTCCTGGGGGGAAAAATGTAAGGCTCTGCAGGTGGGCATATTTTTCAAATCAGACAAACTAAGGGCTGAACAAGCTTTAAAATCCTGGAGTGGTGGGAGGACTCGGGCCTGCAGCAATGGTCCGAGCTGCCTGCACAGGCTGACCCGACCTTCAGGGTTTTCATTTCATGTCATTCAGAGTTTGGGGAATCATCTCACAGGCCTCCAGATCCAACAAAACCGTAACAGAGTGCCAGATTATTAAAAATCAACGTTTTGTAATTTAGTGGAACTAAGAAAAAGCATCCAAATGAATCTATCCATTTCCATCCAAATCCCTTCTCTGGTAGAGGTTTGGGTAAATGCAGTAACTCCACAGGGTGACTGAAAATAAAACGCATACAACAGACTGGAAAAAAAAAAACAGAAACAGAGGTGACTTTTGGATTCCCAGACTTGCCTGGGGCACGTTGTCGGAGCTCAGCTGCCCGGCGGAGCCAGCTACTGCTCTGTCCCCTGGAAAGCAGCATTCAGGCCCTCCTCAGGCTGATGCTCCCTGATTCTGAAAATCTCTTCAGTTTTACAGCTGTGCCCATGTACGYGCATCTTTGCTGATGGCCTGAATCTCTGCAAAGTACATTGACATCATATAAAAGCCTTCCTTAAAAAAAAAGTCCATTTGTACCATAATTCAACTGGATTTGCTTTGCCCACGTCTCCTTTCCCTTCCTGGGTCACAATTCATAATTCTGTCATTAATTTAGCTTCCTAGCAGGGATGATCACTTAAATGTTAGGTTTGTGTTAATGCTCCCAAAATACTGATTTCTGGTTTGCAATCATAAGTACCTGCAGTAATCCAAACAAGAAAATAAGACACGACACCGATTTTTGTGTCTGTCCAAAAAAAGCTTTCATTTCAATACTGCATTTCAGTTCACTACTGAATTCCCTTGGGGAATTGCTAGCAAAAACGACACAATAAAATGAGTCTTGAACCACAGGAACTTTCAGGAAAACCACACAGATCTCAAAAGGGGGGTGGGGAGAAAGAAAAAAAAATGCACCAAATTATTCATTACAGACTTAGCACTCACCTCAGATTCACAATAAGCCCGTTGTCTGATCCCAAGTGTAGCAACAGATCATAATTTAGAACAGCTTTTATTCATCAATGAATAGAAAAGTTATTTCAGTGAGAAAGTTTGGAGAAAACCTGGGCCAACTGCCACCACTAAAGAATCTTTCTTTGTAAAGACACGGCTTTCTAGCTGTCTGCATGCTGTGATAATAAACGCAGTAAGCAAGTAAGAGTGGTTTCTGCTACCAGCGCAGTGAACATGGTTGAGATGGAATTAACCTTTTAAAAATGCAGAGTATTCCTTGCACCAGATGGTAGCGTTTGCATATACAAATGCTTATTGGCAACGATAGTGTGAACCACATGCCCTAATACAATAGGATTCCTGAGCTGACTCCTTTGTCCTGCTGAAAATGTGACTCCTCCAAGTTCAGACCAGAGGCTGCTGTGGCAGCACAGCCCTCTACAGCGCAGCTGCTTCGTATTTTAAAACGGACAAATGAACCCCAAAATGCTTTTTACTACTGTACCTAGATGACTTTTGGCACCTGTGCTAGCTAGGATTAGTCTACGTAGCACACTGTGAGGCTTTCTGTTCCTCTGTACTGCACAAGAAGCAAGCATTGCAAGGTCGCAGCTCTACCTTGACAGCTACTCAATGTACCACTGTTACCACTATATATATATATAAAAAAAAAAAAGAAAAGAGAGAGCGAGAGAGAGGGAGAGGGAGAGGAAAAGGAAAGGAGGAGCAAAAGGAAAGAGATTCTCAAGGTTAGGTCTTTAATAGAGAGATGGTGTAAGGAAATGTTACTGCAGATGAGAACATTGCTGCAAAACAGATTTATTATCTCAAAAAAGAAAAAGTAATTCTCTTCCTCCATACCTTCCCATTGTGCCAAAACAAACCAACCTCAGGGATCAGCCAGGAGCAGTTGGGATGACTTGGTCGCGTGGTTTGTCCAGACCCGTGATGCAGATGCGGTCGGTGGGATGGGAAGCAGCTTCCGGCTCAGGCCCCCTTGACCCCAGGGCCGTGGCTCTCCCTGCGAGCAGCTGCTGCGCAGAACGCCTCCATGTCACGGCAGGGCATGCACGAGCCCGGACTTTCAGCCCTTCCTTGGTGTGCAGGCCGTACCTGGGGCTTTGCTCTTGCATTATGCGCCAGTCCTGGGCAGAAGAAGCTGGTTTTCAGCTGGCATCTGTCAAAGGAATTAGGGCTGGTCTTTTCACAGGAGTAACAAAGAAGCTGCTCTGCGCTCCTGGCTGGACACGAGGGCTCTCCAACACAGCAGTGCCTATACATCACATTGGAGAAGCCCTGCATGGGACAGGAGAGGCTCAGGACAGCGCATGGTGTTGGCAGGACCACACCGAGGACCCAGGAGCTCGTGAACCTCTCATCACTGCCTGCTGAGCCTCATGGTGGGCAGATGCATAGTCCCAGAGCAATGCCAGGAACGCTGCAAGACTGGTCCACAGCTATCAGGAAGCTTCGACCCAGGAAGCTCAGTCTCAGTGCCTCTGACCTGCCTGAGATACCTGCACAGCAGGATAGAGCCCAGGGCACTTTGTCTCCTATTCTCCAAACCTGGTCCTTGCTGAGCAGCACGGAAACGGCCTCAGGACCCCACATCGCGTGTCACGGCAGAACGGCATGGGGAGGTGGGCATATGTGTCACTGCTTCCTAAATACCATGTGTCCACCATCACTGAAATAGAAAATGGGATGGAGGAGCAAACGAAGCAAGGTTCCGCGCTCTCCGGATTTCGGGGGGGGTTCGAGTTAAGTGTTTCCCTGGCCAACCCAACAACAGCTTTTTTATAATATTCCTCCCATAAGGTATCTGAAAAACCCTACCGTCTTCTCTCCATTCCACCCTCCTCACAGTTACCAAAATCAGCAACAAATGGGAATAGATGGGGCTGAAACCTTTCACAACAACATCTTGTTTGCCAAGTGGGGTCAGCAAAGAATATTTCAGTGGACAGGGGATTTCTTCAAACAAGTCAGAAGCGTCTTCAAAGCAGAAAAGCTATAACAAAAGCTGTACATAGTAAAAGCAAGCCTTGACACTGGCAGCCYGTACCCCTTCCACTATAGTCTACAAAGAAGTTCCTTTTGTTAACATTAATATTTGACGGCTGGGGTAGAATACACACAGGCATTTTACTTGRATTTTAAAGAAAAAAATGACACAGAGAGACAATTTTTTTTTTTTTAATAGAGGAGCTCTCTGGGGGTTTGTGTTCATATCACAAGCATTCACTTTATTACATTTTAAATGCCAGTAAACACAAGCCAACATTTCATTATTGGAATTTGTGTTTATTCACTTGCCATTGCCCCTTTGCCTTCTGGTGCTGCTCTTTATAAAAATCTATGATTTACGAATATGTGGCTTAGATCCTTCACAATATAGTGTGGCAAAGTGGTTCGATAAAAAGTTATTATAAAAAAAAAAAAAAAAAAAATCCATAGTTTCACGTGCTCTGCCCACTTTCTACAGCAAATCCCAGCCAGAGACTCCTATACTAAGCAAACGCCGTGTGCATGACTGCATAGTATAAAAWACATGCTGAGAGGCCTCGCTCAGCCAAAACTCCTGCTGAACTGCAGCCACTGCTGCCAATTCCAGTTCTGCCTACACAAGAGCTGCAGGATTATGCCCTCAGCAAAGTTACAAAAGTTGTGTAGACCAAAAGGGAGGGGAAAAAAGTCTGCTAGAAAAAGTTCACTTTAAAATCAGGAAATGAAGATTTTCCCAGTAGCCTAAAGATACACAGAACCAAACGGCGCTGGCTCCCCAAGCGTTCAGCGCGTCGCGTTTGAAGGSTTGCGCCACGCGTTCGACTCGTTTCTAGAACGAAGCGGCCAGTGCTGCTGATCGCAGGCTAAGCAGAGCAGACTAGCAGCTCCCAGGACCCGCTCAGAAAATGGGTTTCTGCAGAAAYGTAATGCCTTAAAGAAAAGCAGAGCGCGGGAGAGGAGCCACAGGTCTGAGCCCCACCAGCGGGACGCTTTCTCTGCCCCTGCAGAAGGGGTTGCCCGCCCGCGGCAGCGACAAGGAGCCCCGGCAGCGTGGCAGTCAAGCCAGAGAACCACATGCTATTTTTGCTGCAAGACYCTGTTCGCTTCCTGCACAGCATAGACCTGTTCTGAGCATGAGACGATGCTGCCTGAATTGACGGGATGCAGTTCAGCTAAAGCTGAAATTCTCTTTGCTTAGGCTCGGCTCAAAATGGAGTTATTAGATCTAGGCAAAACCTTAACAATTTAACATTAAGCCTCTTTTCATACAACAACAAAAACCTCTTCCAAATGAATCTTAAATCCCGAGTATTAAAAATATTTAGATATCTTAAAAGCGTACTCATATTCAGCACAAACACAAAAACACTGTCACRGTGGAGTCTTCTCAAGGCGTTCCTGAGATGGGAACAGAGAGCACTTTGAGCTAAGGCCTGCAAAGGCAGTACCACGTCCACTGTGAAAATATGCTGTCTTTCCTAAGCAGAGCATGCCAGGCAAAGCTTGCTCAAGGAGGAGGCATGGTCAACAGTTGGAGTGATCTTGCAGTATAATATTTTAACGCAGAGCTCTATTTAGGTACTGTTTAAAGACTACAGCTATTGCCTATTTCAAGCCAGACTAATCCCTTGCATCTCAGGTTTTTGCCTTTCCCTTTTTCACTGGAAGAATTAGAAACATAATTTGCAGAAGGGCTAGAATCTAAAATCACTCCTTTCCATTCCCAGATGAAGAACCAGGTTTGYCAGAAAATTAGTACAGGCAATCCCAGGAGTGAAATTTTTTGAGCAGGACTCCGGGGCGAGTACTTAACACATCAGCTACACCATGCACACAGCWGGAGCGAGAAGCTGATTCGGATCATCGCACCTTGGTCTGCACCCAGCAGTACTGCTGATGCTCTGCAGCTGCGCAGCCACAGAAAGGAGGGGAAGGACACATTGGCTGCTCTTGCATATGGCTGGCAAGAAACAGGAGCTGCCCAGAGCACTGAGAGCAGAAGACACTCCAGCGTGAAAGGTGATCTATTTGGCAGGAAAACACAGAAGGTGACTGAATCTGCTCAACTGCAGCTCAACAGCAGCCAGCACAACAGGACAAGTACAAGAGCAGGGTTACCAGACCATTCTGCTGTCCGGATTTCCTGTTCCCCAATTGCTGAAAAAAATACAGCTCTGTGAATAGCTCTGTCTTTATATCAGAGCTGGATCCTTCAAAGAGCAAGGATTACCCTAGTGAGCGTGCCGCTAGCTCCAGAGAGGCATGTAACTGCGCTGATCCCAGCACCTCCAAAATCTCTGTCTGGCCCTGCACTACCCCAGGACAGGAAAGCATCGTTGTCATTCCTCTCCGCACATCATGCCCTGCTGCCTCTGGGCTCAGCTACTTGAACAGAAGAGTTATCAAGACCGCACAGTCCCTCTGTCGTTGTTATCTCTTGCAAACACACTGATAATCCTACATCCTTGTGAGGATCTAAACTAGAAGGCTGCAGCCTGTTTCAGAGAATCGGGATAATTTTGCTAGCCCTGCTGCTCTGTGGCCTGCCACATGCAGTCCTATGCACCCATCTGCAGTGCAGATAAGAGGCTGGATACTGGAATGAAAGGCAGGTACAAGCATAGGCATCCAGCACAGCGACTCAGCTAGGCAGCCAAGAGCCCAGGGTCACTGTCACTGCTGCTGAAATACCAGGGTTTTGCATCTCACATACCCACGCTCTTCTGCTCCACATCCCAGGAAACACAACAGAGCATTTTGTTCATGTTGGATTCRCTGAGGTTAGATACCTAGATGCCCACTTGTTCCACAGAAGTGGGAGAACYGTCTGACCTCCTTCTAAAAATACAGGTAATAAGCCCAGTAAAACACATTGACCAACATGAAGAACAAAGGGAAAAGCAATTTAGAGTAGTGGTCTACATTGCTGGGATTCTGAATTGTGAAATAACTGATAATCCTGTGCATTTTGTTTCTCAAGACAAATTTGATTTTCTCGTGAGTTTTCATGGTCAGGTCACTGCAGTTGACATTATCACTGGAAATCTCAATGCTTGTAAAGCTGATTTTCCGTTTATAGCTGGCAATGGAGCTGCTGAGGATGTTGCTGATGTTGACTTCTTCCATTTCTTTAGTAAGTTCATTTGCAGGCCCCTAGGAAACAACAGTATACAGTTAGTTTGGGGGCTGGTTTCTCCCATAGAGGAAAATCGCTTGGTCCACAGAGAGACATAAGGGTATGGATACAAGCACACAGTTTCATCCCTGTCCACTGAAAACTTAGTATTTAAACCTGATTTTCAGCTGCTCCCTATAAGTGCCTGAAGTCCCAGGTAGGCCTACATTTCCACTATATTTCTAGCGAGATCTCAAGTTCTTGGAGCAAGTCTTGCTCTTGGTGTCGCTGAGCAACCCAACATCTAAGATATTCCCCCTTTTCACTGGGGGTCAAATCTGCTCTTAGAGCTGTGCTGAGAGCACGTAAAGCAGATCACTACTGCAAAATATTAACACTGGGGGACCTTCTGCACAGTACTTAATGGCTAGTGAACTCTCAGATGATGTGGGAAACCTCTTTTCTYCCTGACAGTTTTGGACCATCTGTGACTGCTGGGCTATAGGCATGCTTGAATATTTACTTGCTCCCACTAAAGGAGAGCAGTTTCAACAATTTACCCTCTATAAAGCCCCCAGAGAATACAATATGAACTGGCCATTAGCACCGCCTTCTGGAAAGGGAGAAATAAGGGTTCAGCCTTCCACTAGCAGAGGAAATTACCTTCCAGTTAAGTGTCCTAGTCAGAGATTTATTGCATAGAAGAGATACGTGTTATACCAGCGCTCCCTTTGACTGCATTTGGAGAGGAACAGCTGCCCACATCTTGTTTTGGGAAAGAACAAACAAACTGCCTAACTACTCAAAACCCCACGTGGAGCAAAGGTTACCTTTCCTGTACCCCTGAACCTGGAGAGTGATTCCTCTGTTCCCCAGTATGTTCACTGATGGTGTGGCCAGGGCTGCTCCCGCAGGACACGTGGCCTGTTCTGAATTCATGTTCTGAGGGGCTTCATGCTCTCAYGCATCAGACAGGAGCTCAGCTCGAGGCTACGGACCTTATTCTAGTGGTCAGCTAAAGTCCCTTGCTCAATGTGGTCTTGAAGCTKGCATGACTAACATTTAAGGCTGTTAATCCTTTGGCCAGAGTCAGAGACCCAGAAGTCTAGCATTATTCATRACTAACAATACTATATTTGTTACACACAAAACTAGATTTATGGACAGTTAGAAGCAGCAGCTATTACCGTACCCATAACAGGAAGGCCACCCTAATGGAGGACTAATTACTGTTGATCTAAGCTAACTATGCTCGTTAAGGCAGACCAGGCCTTACCTCTTGAGCTGCTTTAGCTGCACATTTTTGTGATGAGCTGTAATGAGCCACTGCATATTCCACAAGGGCACCGAAGATGAAGCTGAAGCAGATACCGAGATAAACGTCAATGGCCTTAATAAAACAGTTGGTTTTTGAAAGCGAACTCCGTGAGCCAATCATTAGAGTTGTCATGGAAAGCACCGTCGTTACCCCTTGGAAAGCAGAAAAGGAGAGTCTTTCACTTGTGGACACTTTGGAAAAGGTTTGGCCTACCCTTTTGCATGTGGTGCCAGCCCCTATAGCTAGCCAAGAAGAGCACAGCACCTTCTCCCAAATTCAAAACAYCCATCAGCTGAATCGCTCTTGTAGCGCTACCTACCCCCTTGGCACAGATGGAAGTCTCCTGAGAAGAGCAACCCCAGAAATGCTGGACTGTAGGAAGCTGAGCCTTGACACATGCTTTCCCCTCCTTTAGCATCCTGACTCAAATAGGCAAGGGGCTCTATTATTTTTTTGCCTTCAGTAAAGAAGCCCAACYCTCCACAAGTTTGTGATAGAGAACGGGTGCTCTGTCCTCTCCCATGAACCCGCCAGGAGCCTTAACCATACACAGCTCTGCAGGTGGGGAGATGTGCCAACCACAGCATCCCCCCCCTCCCCCAGTTCTTTGTATTTCTAATGCAGCTCCTTACCACAAATAAAAGCAGAATGTGAGCAGACCATCTTAAACATCACTATAGAGCAGAGAGATGAAAAAAATTATMATTTCCCCAACCATCGGAGGCTCCTCTGCTTTCTTAAATCTTCTCCCTTTGTAGGCAATAACTCACCAATGCAGGTTCTTGCAGGGACTGAATCCAGCGTGATCCAAAAAGAAACCCAGGACAACATGACAAGCAGAGTGGAGGGAACATAGGTCTCCAAAATGAAGTAAAGGACATTCCTTCTCAGCTCAAACTGCAGTATCAGTCGTGGGTAACTGCCTGTTCATGAAAGGAAGAAACACAGTRAATACAGGACTCCTGAGGCCCATTTAACTGAAATTCAGACACCCCAAACCTTCCAGATGATGTATATCAGTAAAGCTTCACTGAAATCGTGGGAGATGCATTATGTATACAAGCTTGACTCCTTGCCTAAGAGGTCTTACCCAACATACCTTAGATAAAAGACCAAATACACACAGCACTGGTAAGCAAGGAGATTCAATTTGGCAGAAGATACCTACAACAATCTGTGGCTTTCAAGAGGCTCCTGAACTTACTCCACAGTGGAAATGTATTATTGCAGGGTCTTAGCTCACAGTGCAGAAGGGCTGAAGCCTTCATCTGTTCCCAGATACTCAGCACAGCATATTTTTCCCAAGAAGCACTTTGAATGGGCATTGCCAAGTTCAGTCTTATCTGATGGCCGAAAGATAAACAAAAGATTTYCTCGTGATTTCAGCAGGCTCTGGCTTATATCCCAAAGCATCCCGCTTTCTTACCATCACAGCAATTCAGACCCAATATATTCATTAGAAATCTGTGGTCTTTCATAACTGAGTCTCTGTGCTTAAAAATATTAAGTCAGATTAATCTATTTTTTAAATCAGTTTGTCGTAATACTGACATATGAGCTCTGGGGTTGGATTACAAGTATTTTCAGGAGACATTTGTGGTGTTTAAACAATAGGTCCCTTTGAAATGTAAAAACAAAACCCTTGTTGTTTCTGTGCTGGGTATACTATAATAAACAACAAAACATTGTTTATTTTTAAAACCTGGTCATTCTAAGGAAGTTTTGTCCCCTTATACAGCGTCTGTGACAGGACAGAAGAATTTTTACACTGATGATGAAAGAGACATTGAATTCTGATGTACAAAGATTATTCAATCAAAACACTGTAGAATTGTCATTTAGAAACAAAAATGTATTAAAAAAGTTAATTTTGCTCCTAGTTATTATAAACATGGCTGGGTTGGCTCCCTGCAGTGTTTATAGCCTGCAGACCCGGGAGAAAGGAAGAGGGTTTATTCAGGTGTGTGTGGAGAAGGAAAGAAATGGAGAACTGAAAGAAGAAAATACATCAAGTGAACGTAGTATATTAAAAATCCATCTTTCCATGGATTTCTGTCTTCCATAATATCTTGATTACAACTGATTGGGTTTCACCATCTTCTATCTCTTTTCCCAAGATCAAGATTCACTAAGGTCTTCAGAGGTTCTCGAGCGCGAGGGTGCAGCCCCGCGGAAGGGAAGCGCTTGAGAGCGCTCTCGCGCGCGATTCGCGGTCACCGCTTCACCTGTTTCCTGCTGCGACTTGGAGACGAGGGTGTAGTAACGCTCCACCGTGTACTGAGAGAGGCGCAGCTTTTCTATGCCGTGGACGGAGTCGTTCCCTCTCAGCCACGTGAACGTCACATCRTTTTCGTCGTACCCCCCTACGGAGAACACAAAGAACCGGGTTACCGCGGTGGCCCAGCTAACGCGCCGCTGCAGCCTTGCCTCCCCTCTGGGCGGGCGCAGCAGCAGCGCCGTGCAGTCATCGCAGCCTCGACAAAGCCCCTTTCACTGGTCTGGGCTGTTGGTGGAAGCTGGCTACTCTTCCATGACTGTATTTTTAGTCTGATGGTTCGCATTTGAATAGAAACACGCACCACTGTGAAGAGTCTGCAATGCCACAGAGAATCTGTTCTGATTATTTGCATGGGCCATTTCAATTTAAAAATATTTTAACATCTTCAAAGATAATATTCTTGCCATTCCCAGTTTGATTACATGTGGTAGGTCAAGAAAACCACTGAAATGAGCAACCCTGCAGCATAGTTTCTTCAGCCATGAGAGGGAGAGCAGGAAGAACAGTAGTYAAAAAGAAAAATCCAGATCCCTGTGAGCCCCCTACTAGAGAGAAGCAGCACATTTCACYGGACCAATTATGCAAATGTTCTGAAATACCAAAAAAGAGGTTTGGGGGTTCAGCTGGGGAAGAGCTTGGAGCTGAGACTGCTCTGCAGGTACAAACCAGGCTATTCTGCATGCGCATGGATTGTGCAGAGTGCTGGCTCCTAAAAGCAGCTTTCTCCACAAATCATTCCCCCTGTTCCTGAAGGCTTTAGTTACTGAGGACAAGTAACATGCATCCCATGTTTAGATAACATTGAACTGCTGCCCCAAAACACTGGGACAGATGAGATCAAGAGTTCCAGCAGCAGCAGCAAGTCCCATTGCTGGTGGCTGAATAATTGCCTCCAGGAATGCAAATGATGACATAGCATGACCTCAGGTTAGACTTGAGAGATACCCTAAAGCTTCTGTTCAGTCACCAGTGAGCCATTCACTTAATTTATGAAACTAGCCCATCAATCTCACTAATCTGATTCTTTTATTAAGTGCCTTTTTTTGAGAAAATGAGTAGAGACACTCTTACACTGATAATAACCTATTTATCCTGGTAGAAGGCACTGGACACAGTTGCTCTATTTTGGTCTAATCGTGTTTTCTTATTAGACACAAATTACCAGAGCTCARGTTTGATGAACTCCTAAATTACATGTCCAGGATCTGAATCCCTATGTAGAATCTGAAGCAAGTGACCCTTCAAAGTTTCTAGACAGTTTTCTAAATTGTGGTGACTCAGGAAGTATTTATAGTAAATGATAGATTGTTGTTAATTCATCTGGCATGTATTTAAATAGCATTATTTCTGGGCACTTATCCTAATGAAATCTCCAGTGAGCAATGTGCATGTAATTTTGCTGGAATTATGCAGCAACTGAGCATGATGTAGGATCCAATCACTTAAAACAGGCCAACTGCAAAGTTATACTTTAGCAGAAGAAGCCAATCATTATTATTTCAGGAGCTATTCTTTGCAGTAAAGTTAATCAAAGTGAACTAATAGGATTTTAATGTGCAAATAGTATGTTTCTGTAGGTGCTTCATGCTGCAACCTCAGAAGTTGAAATCCAGTCTATTCAAAATTGAATTTTAGATGTTTCCTTTTGTGATGTGAAATGGGAGACGGTTGCTTCCTTGTTCTGGAGCTCCACAGATAAGCTTACAAGGCCAGCAGCAGTGTTCTTGCTRAGCTCCTGTGTAGAGTCCCTTTGGTTTCCTACATTTTCCTGGAGTCCTTGCATTTACCTGTTACCACTTCTTAGAGAGTTTTGCCACAGTTGAACTTTTAGCTGAATTGAGAGCAGGGCTCACATTTCCTTTTTGAGATTTCCAAGSCTAAGGCTCCTCATGAATTTCTGTTGCGCATCCCATCATCTGCGTTAGTGTRACAGAGGGCCATCATAGAAAAGCTTATATCATAGAAAAGTTCACCAATTTCACAGGCATATTCAATTCCTCTTGTAGTAAGAATAACTCTTCACACTGTCTTGTTCATGCTTGTACAGCCAGTGGCTGGATACTGTGCAACAAGTGTTAAATATGTAAAAATGTGAAAGGTTGTTCCCTTCTGCACCCCACTCCATGCACTGATCCCACAGGCTGGTTTTGATGAAGTGGTATGTACAAAGGGGAGTTAATGCTTGTTACTTAATCCTTTATGTGCAAGAGCAAACTATCTACCCACTCCTCAACAAGGATACGATTTATTACCACTCTACTTCTGTATAAATTGCACAGTGACAGGAATCCTCTAAGCCATAGGCTGGAGCATAAGCGTTTGAAGCACAGTGAGGGAAAGCTGTTTTCTTTTGGAAAATAGTATTTGCAGGAACAAAAGCCTATTTCGGAGGCCCCTGTGGTCAATCCAAACATTCCAGACACTCATTTACATAAGAATAAACAAATCTCAAGCAAAGTCAGGTTTCTCTAGAATATTATACTTACAGCTTTCTAGCTGCAGTCTGCACGTTTGTGTGTCCATGGGATATTTTGACAGGTCCATGTTACAAGCAACGGTAGTAGTAATTCTGTATGAGGAGAAAAAACTCCAAAGTTTGAAAAAAAAAAAATGTAATGGAGTATCTCTACTTTTCATAGCTGTGTTATTCAGATAATTTGACTTATAAAATAAATGGGCTGATATAAGAGATCCCCTCTTTAGGGGAATACATTCTCTGCAGCCACASTGATGAAAATGTAACCTGAAGAGGAATGGTTGGAAATGTGCTGGAGATTTAAGGCAGATTCACACGTTTTCAACTGCTAGAGTTTACACCGCTTAAGAAATTACCACTTGTCTACTGGGGCAGAGTAACTGTCCACGCACATGCTGTGGCCTGCTCCAACTTGGAGGGTAAATGAGGTAGCTTGTAGCAACCTTCCTTTGCACTTGAGGTAACCGGGACACTCACAGTTACTCTGAGCGGAGAAGAGGTAATGTCCCCAGACTTGCCAGCACAGTCACAGCGCACATTCTGGCAGTAACAYTTACAAAATAGGCCTTTCGCTAAACAGCAGGAATCATGGCACTGTGGCACTGGATAAGCAAATAGTTTTCCACCATCTGTTAAGCTGTTACTGCTATGACATCTTCCCTCCCCTTTCTTCCCCGTAGTCCATCTGACTACCCGTCTTGTCCTCTGCAGCAGCAAACTTGGGTGCTTTCTGAGCAGGCACTGTCCTACGTACATAGTTTCTCCAGCACATACCATGATGGGGAATCCTGATTCCTAACTGGAGTTTCTAAAGGCCCCAGGACTGTGGGTAACATATCAGAAGAGCAATGTCCGAGCTGCCTGGTTGACCCCAAACTCATTACCTGTAGCACTTTATATCCACTCTAGTCCAGTATAATTCTGGAAACCATCAATACTGAGCCAGCAGCAGCAGCAGGACCCAGAGGTGGAGTTACCTTAAGGCATACAGGATGGTGCCATTAGAGAACAGTCTGATGAGGCGGTTCCCCACTGTCACGTCATGCAGGAAGGACCTTTTGGACTCCACGATGTACGTGTCAGGCACCCAGAGCAGTTCAACCAGGCGAGCATCCAGCGTGAAGCTCTTGTTGCCATGAAAGACCAACCGGGGGTCTGTCCAGCGCTGCCGCAGATAGATGGTGGCTGTGTAATCCTGGGGGAGAGAGGAAAACCAGTGAAGATGCATATCCAGAAGGCCTGAATGGCATTAGCCTTGAGTATACCGCATGCCACAAGAGGCAAAATACCTATTTAACCTCGGATTTAAATAGCACATCAGAAGGATTTCAAATGCATGCAGTAAAGCCAATAGGTTTTCACTGCAGCTTTATTTACTATATTAAATGGTGTTTCCCATTTATATATGCTCTAAGATAGCCTCTTTGAGGACTACAGAGTATACTTGTAATACTTAGGTTTAAAGTTGACATGAGGAAGTATTGTAATTAGTATTTTTTCCATCTATTTTACAGGTAAGAAAACAGATGGGTAGCGCACACTCAAGACAGTCAGCAAGTCACTGATATTAAAAATCAGTCATCTTGTAGAGTTGGAAAGTTATACATGTACCATATAAGTGAGAAACCTGCACTCTGGAGGAAAGAAAAAAAAGGTAAGTAAATGTAATCTGTTTACTATTTTACCAAGGTTAAAAAAAAAAAAAAAGAAAAAAAAAGAAAAGAAAGAAAAAAGAAAAAGAAAACACCAACCACTTGCAGCATTTTCTATAACAGGAGTTTTTAATACAAGGCCAATTACAAGGAACTTAGCTTGAATTTAGCCTGCCAAAAAACTGCCTGGGGTGCGTGAAGTATTTCCCTATTGCCCCATCATAAAAGAATAAACAACACTCAGCTCTAAAGATAAGTCTTCAAAATCCAGCACACCTTCTGGACAGATGCAGGACGCTGCTGTACTACTTGGCTTTCTTCCTTACAGAGGTAGTAAATGCAGCAGTCATGCTTTTTAGCTTCAAAACATCTATCAGGGACAGACTAACACTTGCAATTGCAGAACAGCGTTAAGCTGCTGATGTTTTACCCCAATTATGGCTGCCTGCCATATTTCATTCAATCTACAATTTGTAAAATGCTTTAATAGAGAAGTTGCTAAGTAAATATCAGATAATAGCATCATGGTTTCTTAGCTTTTAAGATTTTACTCTCAAACTGCGACAGAGGGGGAAAAAAAGGGATGGAAATGATGCAGTGTGACCGCCTTCAATATAGTGAACGATAACAGCGGAATAGGTGAAAAACGCTGGTCGACTTGAAGCGTTTTTGCGGGTATAGAGTAAGCCTCTGCAACATCAGAGGCATTTAGGTGGATCGTGCCAGAGCACAGAGCTATTTTAGAAGGCCCTGTAGTGGGAGCGGGGTGAATAAGTGATTGCTAGCTGAGGGGTCAATCTGCCCCTTCCCCAGAACAAAGAGCTTTAGCACTGTTATCGTATTTTATTTAGTGGACTTGTTTAATTTGTCTGCGGGATTAAAAAAAAAGTTCTTCTTGAAAATACTGAAATGAAGAGTTAAAATTGTTTCTATTTCCCTACTCTTTTTTTGACTGAAACTACTTGTTGAATTTGACCCAAGATGCTCAGAGTTTTGGTCAATCTGAAATAGGAATTTTCAGCAATGAGGTACTTGAAATTCAGCTGGTAGCAGAAGTGGAAGGAACCAGAGGTGGGAAAATGTTCTCTCTATAGTGTTTTTTTTTACACACACACACACACACACACACACACACACACCCCGCCCTTGATACGGCTCCCAAGTGTCCTTCTCAGCACAAAGCCCCTTGTCTCTGAGGCTCTGCCTGAGAAAAAAACATAGGCAATGTCTTCAGTGTTACTACATGGGGAAAAGGAAAAGGAGAAGGAACACCACCACACGGGATTGTATGCAMGGTCACTCAGTGAAGAATGCCTTGGAGCTCTTCCGTTTCAAAAGGGCCTGATTTGCAGGAGATGCTGAGGCTTTTTTGACCAGCAGGACCTTTGTAGCTATCTCTACTTACAAGCCCATGTTACCATGGCACCTGAGTAGTCCACAACTATAAATAAGCCCTGTTCTCCTTCTGGAAGTGGTCAGCAGCCTCAGGAAAGCAAAGCGTGCTTCCCCACAGGAAGGCTGTAGCTGAGTTGGTAGTTTCTGTGCTTGACACACAAGAACACACAACAAGGCTCTCAGGCAGATCCTATTCTGCTCTCTCATAAAATGAAAATGAAGCCACTTACCATGTCACTCTCAGATATACTAGAAATACTTGCGATGTCCAGACTCATTGCAATTTGAACAGGTTCTCCTGAGGAGGAGAAGAAAAGCTTAAGTGGAGAGAAGGAAAGAGGAAAAGGAACACTATAACCACAGAGGATCTTACATAGCATGGTCACAGCTCCCAGCTGCCCCATACTCAATTATGCCATCTCTAAAACTTCAGCAGCCCAGAGGGCTAGACTACATGTCAGGGACTCACACATGGCTTCATAACACAAAATCAAGTTTTCGCTTGCTCTGTTGCTGGGGGGCTAGACTGCTTTATTGGGTGATGGCAGGCAGCAAGCTGAAGACGAGGCCAGGAGCACRCCCTAGCAGCTAAGGCCAGCAGCACGGGCTGAATGAGGATGACCACAGCCAGGAGAGCRGGGTAAGCAATCGCACCCCTCTGCTCAGCACTTGTTAGACCATGTTGAGCTTCTCTGCCCCATTTTGAGACATCCAGTACAGGAAAGACAGATAAACTGGAGCACAATCAGGACAGGGCCACCAGAATGGTTGAGGCTGGGGCACTTGTCTTGATGAAAGGCTGAGGGGCCAGGCTTGTTCAGCCTGGAGCAGAGAGGGCCCCAGGAGGGGCCCAACAGCAGCCTGCCTCTGCCATGGGTGAGGTCATCAAGATGACAGAGCCAGGCAGTGCATGGCAGAATAATAAGACAACAGAGATAAGTTAAAACGAGATATTCCAAGTGGATGCAAGGAAAAGGAGAGCCTTTTCCTTCAGGAGGACAGTCCAACAGTGGAGCAGGTTGCCCAGAGAGGTTATATGGTCTCCATTTTTGGAGTTTTCCRATATTTGACTGGAAAAATCCCTGAGCAGTGTGGTCTGACCTCACAGCTGACTCTGCTTTGAACAGAAGAGACCTCCTCYGATCCCCTCCAACCTCTGCTACCCTCAGCTAAATATGATCTGTCCTTGATACAAGTGTCTGTGCTTCTTGACAGTGGCAATCAATGTACAATGGGTGACACTGCTCCCCAGTGTAACTGAAGAGTCTTAGATGACCTTCTCTAATTAAATCAAGAGGCACGGAGAGCCTCTAAGTCAAAAAGATGGATATGCAGTCAAGATGATCAGCAGTGAAAACAGCTTGCAAAACAGAAGTGCAACAGCCTTTGCTTTTAGGAAAAGGAAAAGGAAAAGGAAAAGGAAAAGGAAAAGGAAAAGGAAAAGGAAAAGGAAAAAAGAAAACATCCTAGTGATCTGCTTTTTTCTAACATTAACTCTTAAAATTTACCACAAGAGGGCAGCTTCTCCCCAGGAAATGCCAAAGCTCAGAGCTAGAGTAAGCTCACCATGTCCAGCAAGATGGTAATAAGCATCTTTGAAAAATATGGGTAATTATTATAAAAGCTGAAAGACCCAAACGGGTCCAACTCCAGATGGCTTCAGTATGAATTTGGGGCCCAAAGAATGGAGTCTGCCCCCTGGACCATGGGGCTGCTGCACTGATGCACACAGATCCTTTACTGTTAGTAGGACTTGCCAGGCCTTGGCACCTTCTAAGACTTGCCCCTCTCCGCTTAAGTGATCAGCATAGTAATGCCTCTCCTCAAGGGACTTGCTGAAACTCCTTCTCAAGGTCTTTAAATAGCATTTGGGAAAGTTCAGAGGAACCCGATAGCTAAAACTTCTTCTGGATTACTTTCTTTCCTTTTTTTTTTTTTTTTTTTTTTTTAAATACTCTTCCAAAATCCAAAATTCTCATTTAGGCCCTTCCATCTTGTTTTCAAGGTCTTCCCACATATTTAGACACTTGAAACCCACTAAAATCAGTGGCCACTGGGTAAATCTTTGAGGACTTAGGCTTCTGGAGGAGGTCAAACTTGAGTTCTGATATTTTATTTTTCATTTATGGCTACRCGAGGCATAGGCTGGTGGAGATGCATTTAAATCTCTGTTGTGTAATTCAGAAGCATCTGTTAATTT
Source organism: Rhea americana (assembly GCF_003343005.1). Lineage (NCBI taxonomy): Eukaryota > Metazoa > Chordata > Aves > Rheiformes > Rheidae > Rhea > Rhea americana. The sequence goes on from NW_028185595.1 coordinate 209,618, forward strand.
ATATGACAGGTTTCAGTGAAGTCTTTATATTCCTGCATGAGATCAGACACCCTGGGCATGACAATCTGTTAAATTCCTTATTGCTCCAGAAATTTATCACCACAGTGAAAAAAAGAGGAAAAAGCTAACAACTCACAGAAGTGCCAGGCCAGTCTGCAGGAGCTAGAATAAGAAACATGCAAGTCCCAGCTAAGACTGATGAAAATTTTTTCTACCAAGCAGTATTTCAGTTACGAGTTCTGGTAGAAAAGTAAAATTTGTCAAAATTTTCATAATATTGCTTTTATTGAAACTTTAATCAGTATTTTTCAGGTCCTGAATGTAATTGAGAAACCTGTTCCTCTGAGTACTTACAGACTCATGTGGGAAGTGGGAGATGCCTGACAGTAGATCTAGTCAGTTATTTAAGTCCCAGCACTCAATGAAAGCATATGCCAAAAGTCAATACTTTTCATAGAAAAAATTCTTGGTTTTGAGCTTGCCCTGCTTGTAACACTGTATTTTAAGGGCAGCTTCATCACTAAATTTGCCGATTGTCCGCATGACTTATCTGCGAGAATGCCTGGGGTGGCTGAGCTGGTATCCTGGGGCAGAGGCAGAGCCCCAGGTTTAGAGTATCTTCCAGAGCTTCTCCACTTGGACCTGAATGGCCCAGGCCACCTTCATGCTTCCCACGCTTGACATCGAGCAAGCGATGGGAATTCATGATTCCCCTGTGATACAACCGTTTTTGGCCCTCCTTAGAAGGGAACTGTTGTTATCTGCCACATGGCAGGTAGGATTTCCAGACAGCCTTGGTSCTCAGACCAGCGTGGACTCATAGGCCGGGTCGTGGGAGAGTTCTGGATGCAGCTAGTTCCTCTGAGAATTCATCTGCACCTCCCTAAGTGTGTTGAGCAAATCCTAAAAACAGACTGCCTGAAAACTAAGCTGCAGCCTGCTGTAGTGGAAATAAGACTCTTGACACTGGGATGAAACTGTTCAACCAGACAAGGAGAATGGCCACAATGTCCTAAATAGAGCTACAKGAGCAAAAATAAACAAGACTGCCGTGCAGTTCAGACTCTAAACAGAAGCATAGACAGGCAGGGCTAGTTTAGGTCCAGCTGCTCTGCCAAATCTTTCATGGACATGTTGAACTTCCATAAATTCCCTGTTCTTAGCTTCACAGATGGATGTGCTCTAATGCCCCACACACGTGTGCACAACTATGCAAGAAAGCACTGGATGCACAGAAACGAGGGCAGGCTTTGGCTACTAGCTAATTAGAAGGGGGTATAACCTTTTAAACCGGACATGTTAAAGGAGGCTTGAAACAGGCTCTCCCTTCCACACAAGCCTCCCAGGCCTTTCGTCACACAGTCAAACGCGTACAGCTGACGTACCGCCGAAGTAGGGCCGGAGGTATTTGTTGTATCCCACGGTGAGGTTCTCGAATCCAGGGAGGGATGTCGCGTCGCTGCTGCGCATGTCGGGCAGGTGAGCCACGGCGACCCTCCTAGGAGCACAAACGTGAGCTGTCCCACGTGGCTGGGCACGCTGGGCACAGCTGGTGGGCAGCTGCAGCCATGCCTCTAGCACGTGCCCAGCAAGCAAACAAACYGCATCAAATGCTTATTAAAAATAAATAAATTGTTAGCACTCACTCCTATTGCTTAACTTGGCTGAATGAGCGCTGTAAAGGGGTGGGAAAACAGAAAAGGACCTCAAACATCRCCCACAGGTTTGCAACACGATGGACTTCAGGACATTCTTAAACAAATCAGGCATGGTCTATATACCACAAGTCTTAAYAACCTGCGGTCTCCCCCTTATGATTGCCTGAGGCTGATCTTACTAAGAGTTCCTACTCGCAGAGCACTAAGCCCCTAAACCAGCTTTCTTCCTCATCCGTTAGTGTCAGACAGCAGCCCCACAGCCAGCGTTGGGGTAAGCCCTCCGAGGACCCTGGATGGGAAAGGCAGAGCCGTTAGCACTTCACAGCCAGCCACAAAGCTCTGCAACTCGGCCTGCCATCCATACAGAGGATTTGACGTCAGTCTGCTATTATAATGTCAAAACTAATATTTTAYGGATAGGCAATAAAGCTAATATCTGGCACTGTGAGCCTCTTGGATCTGTACCATCACATAAATAGACAGCTAGAGAGAGAGGTTTGAGGACTGTAAAAAGACAAGTGTTACAGTGCTATTCCCTATGTGGTCAGGTAGTCACTTGATGAAAATGTAAACAAGGGGATGGTTAGAGTTTGTTATCGCTCTGCAAAGGGATGAAGGAGGTGGAAGGCAKTGCCTTTGCCTCTCCCAGAGTCTCGGGTCAGCTGAAGGGTGTAGTAGGAAACTGCAATTCAGTTCCTCAAAGCTCTGGTGAAGTTTTTCTCCTGTTCTTTTTAAAGCCAGGTTAATAGCMCCTGGAGCTTTACTGCAGGTTGTCCACCAGAAAGAACCTTCCAGCAAAACAAGCTCAGCAGAAGCAGAAACCCTGTGGGAGCAATCCCATCACTCCATCACAGACAAAGCACAGGATGCTAAGAGTCGCGAGAGTTTGGACTTTCCTGTGAAAAATCACAGGCGCACCAGGTCCTGAACAGAGGTAAGCGGTTGCACTGCCAATGTACAGAGAGCCAGGTAGGTTGCTCTTGTCCTGGTCTCAYCCCTTACTGCACCAGCTTGCTTTGGAAAGAGAGAAAAGCTGGAAGCATAATTTCCTTTTGGCCCCCATACTTTGTACCAAACATAGCTCAGACATTCATCCATAAAACAAAATAATCTCTCCACTTACCTTTTGGTTGGAAGGAAAAGGCACAGACTGAAGAAACAAAAAGATCTACAGAACATCTCTGGAGTTTATTTTACTGCTCTTCTGCAAAGCAGAAAAAATAAGATCATGTAGTTTAAGAAAAAATATTTTTAGGGAAAGGGACAGAGAGAAGAAATCTTGCAGAGTCAGAACCACATGCTGTGCAATGTTTAACACCCCCAGCACAGAGTAACTACTGCCCTTTCTTTCTAGCTTATGTCATTTTTCAGCACTGTGATACCTTAACACTTTCCACACAAAAGACTAGTGACAATTAGTGACAAAAGATTAGTGACAATTTTGTTCCTAAGGTCCTTSAAGGCATTCTCTTCTTTCAGCATTAGATTGTGGTTACCTGATGTTGAGAATGACACCATGGGGAAAGGATTATTAAGCAGAAAAACGTTCAGGCAGTTGCTAAAGGTAATTGGACTCTGAAGTCATGCGAGACCCTTCTCACAAAAGACAGGTTCGGCATCTTTCAGCCCTGGGCTCCACTAAAGAGCTAACAGACCTGCTGTAGCTCCATGCTCCATTAGCTYGTACCTGGGAGAAACCTGCGCTATTAATAGCAACATTGGCAAGTTACTCGGCATTTGGTACAGGATGAAATCATCCTGCTTTAAATGGGTTTCGTTGACTTTTCTGGGAGTGGAACTGAATCTTGGCTTTTGGCCTGAGACTTCCACAGCTCTGGGTTTGCCTCAAAAGTTGGTGACACGATGATCAACTGTAACAGTGCTTTAACCCCAGCCCTGAAATCATGTTCCCTGGCTGCAGTGGTGGATCAATTAAATGCCTTTCCATAAGCGCGTGGACGGTCACGGCCACACACCTAACCGGCTCTGCCAGGGAGCCACTGTAGGAACGGGCTGATCGGAACAACGGCACTACAGAAGCCAAGGTGACCTCATCACTCGGCCCTCATCAGCTTGAGCTGGAAACACAACAGCGTCCTTCCTACTTGACTGAACTATTTAAGTATACCTCCATGCGTGTCAGAGCTTTCAGAGAGGCATTGGCAAGGCGACACCATAATACGAGCTTCTCTCTTTATTATATTGTTATAAATTGGGAATAACCATGCAAATCTTTAGTCGCCGGTGAAAGCAAGATCACATATTCYGATTCATGGTGTTTCTCCTCATGCACTGCAGTTAAGGCCTCAACTTCACAACTGGCCGTTCCATAGTAGCCTAAGTATCTCAAGTTTTCTGCTTGGTTTGGATCCCTCCTCTGATAAGTCACCACAGCCCAGAGGATATGCTATCTTCTCAGCTGGTCATACAGCTCTGGCGGGGTGCAATAGGACAGCAGTTCTCCAGGCAAGAAAAAGGTCTTTACTGACACAGAGCCAGGAAAAATAACTGAACATTCAAGCATCAAAAATGCAGAGCTGCGTAATGAGAATCCCTCTGGAGAAAGAGAAAATGTTTCTCAAAATAAAATACACTCTAATATCTTTCCTAAGTCTGATCTGCTAACAAAGCTTTGCATTTCTAGCACCTTTCTGTGAACACAGTGTTCAGATGTCTCCAGACTTTACTAAGCACTCCTCACTAAAATGCAATCATACAGGATTAGAGCAAGAAATTATTTACCTGCTCACAGACTCCAGTTTCAGCAAGAAAGAAGAATGGTCAGTCCATTTTAAAGGAGAACTTCTAGGAAGGTGGGATAATTCCACAAATTAGTATTTGGTTAAATGTATGAGAATTGATGAATTTCACCTTACAAAACCTTTACGAGCCCCCATTCCTGTTAAGATGTTCTTTTCTCATGGTCTGAGAGACATCACCCTCAGATAAAACAGCGCTCATACAGAGGCCTTATCGCCAAATCAGCACCCACATTTTTTGGTGCATGAACGGGCACCGTCAGAGCTGTGGCCCAAAACAGCCAGTCTCAGCTCAAGGTAATATAATTAGAGGCCCACAAAGGCCAAAGGTTACTACAGGAATGATACTGTATTTGGCTTCTTCAGTTCCCTGGATAAAGTTCTTATTTCACTGTTCACAAGCAAAAATTAAAGCAGAAAATTCTTGCGCATCAATTTTTCTCGGGAGCTGTGGTGGGGAGCATGGAGTGCTAGGATTGCATTTTGCTGTGTCAAAACAAGGTTCTACCTGATATTAGTTTCAAAGACCTTATTTTGGAGAAAGCAAGACAAATTCTCTTTATTTTGACAACTGAATAATGGATGGAGACATGAGGTAAAAAGCCTTCTTGGGACCCTTCAGTTAACTGAAGTGAAACGTGCCCAGAAACGTGTGCTAACAGTGTCTAGCAAAGACAGATGGAAACAAACCAACTTAGATAAATTTATAGCTGCTACCACCACTGACCTCAATGAACTACACGGTCTCAATTTCTCTGTGCCTCTGTTAATTCTCTGCCAAACAGGGAAAATCCTATTTTCCTCCTTCAGAGGACTGCTGTGAAGATAAATACATCGAGGACCGAGCGGTAGTTAAAGGATGATCTGCAAGTACCTAAGATAGCTAGAAACTTAGCACACAAATTTACTTACGGGCACCRGAAAGGCGACGCCAGTGCTCAGAACCGAATATAAAAGGCATTTCCTTACTATTTAGTGAACTACACCAAAACAGAGGAGCACCAAAGCTGCCAGGCTGTGATTCTTGCCAAAGCCCTTGGAACCGCCGTATGTCACTTACTGCCATCACCATCCTGCTTTTACAGCCCCGGAGCCTCAATCAGAGATTCAGAACCTCATTAGCACAGTGTGGTGGGAAGATATGATTATAAGAATGTATATTCACTTTTCTCTATTCAGTAAAGGATTTTCATCAACTCTAGCAGAAAAAAACTTAAGCACTGTTTAATGAGGACTTCTTCTTCTATGGTCAGCGAAAGCACAGGAGAGGCGATACTGGAACCACAGAAGTAAAAAATGCAATACTGATGCAACTGATGGAGACAGAGCTTCCAACTCTAGACATGTAAAAATCACTCACTGTGCAGCCTCACAGATAATGAAAACTGAGAATTTAATAGCTCACTCATTCAGCTCCATGTTCTTCTTATTGTCTGTAAAAGTTATACAAACATGGAAGTATTGCAGTAGAACAGCTCCAACTAGAACCCTAAGTGGTTAAGCCTGTGTTTGCTTCCGGCAAAGTTAAGGAAATAATGCTGATTTACACCAGGCAACAACGCCATGCAACAGCAGTATGCGTCTCAGCTGCAGCTCAGTCCACGCTGCCTTAATCCTGCTATGTTCCTCTTTCAAAGGCTGGGAAGAGTGAAAACACAAAAGGAGGAAAATTGTTGACAGTTGCAATAATTCAGTTTTTAGGGAACAGGGTGARAGGCGATATAAAACCGTACGCTCTCACCCTATGGGACCCGAAATGGTATCTAGGATCCTCGACGTGAACGGAAGCGCAACCAATAGTGGCAGGCTCCTTCGTGGCAGGCCGTAATCAACGCCGAGGGAAACCGGCCCCACTCACCGCAGTCCTGCATTACCTCCCGCTTAACACCCAAAATCACTGCCTGGGCCTCACTGCGCAGAGAAGAAAATTAGCATATTTGCTGATTTTCTAGTGGCTGGTTGCATCCTAGTGCCTGGCAACAAGAGCGCTTTTGTCTGGATCTAAAAAACCTGCCCMAAAAAACAGAACCCATATGGCGAGTTTACTAAGATTCAGGTAGTAACTCACAGGGTCAAATTTTATTGGCACTAAATAGCTACAACTGCAAAATATTCCACCCATGCACCCATACATAAGAGAAAGCAAGTTGGCTAGAGGACAGAGAAAACAAAATAAATGCTGAAATAGAAACAGGTTACATTCAATTCACCCATTTAAGTGTTACCCCTATTTATCACACAAAGCAAAGAATTTCCTCATGAGCTTGGGCACGATCTGCTCCATCCTATTTCACTTACACCAGAAGAAAAATCCCTRTTCCCCAGCCAAACACGAGGAAGAGACCATGCTGACCACCAGTTTCACTGTAGGGTTTTCTCAGGTGCTTTCATTCCCAGGACAAGATCTGGTAGTGTCACCTAAGGGAGCTAATCTTCACCACAAGCATCAGGTTCACCTTGCACATGGACAGCAGAAGTTATCCTTGGCCAACAGGACCAGCATGCTGGAGACAMGTCTGCGGCAGGCAGAGCCGGAGCCTCCCCGTGGCTGCTCACGAGAGGGTAACCCTCCAGGAGACCCCAGCAGCACAGCGCCTTCAGGAGCTGCCCTCGCTCAAGACGGCCTTGTGGCTGTGAGCAGCCGTGCTGTCCTATGCCAAGATGGTTTTGGCTCCTGGCATCAATGGAAAAGTTACCAAATACAATCAGAAAATGATTAAAAGTGAGCAACATCATACACCCAACGATAAGACTTCATAGAAGTCTTCGCAGAACCCTGGATATCAATCAATTCAATGTCCATTTAGCTAGAAGAGACTTTGAAATGCAATCTCTCTCTCTCTCTCTCTCTCTCTCTCTCTCTCTTTTTTAACATGTCCTTCCTCCAACCCCAGCAGCCATCCGATTATCCCGAAAGCAGCCTGCTGCAGGGATGTGGGTGGGCAGGGGTTGTACAAAAAGGTTCACAGAGTGACTTTCCTCACGCAAGAGTCAGGTATCCTGACCATTTATTACGGAAGCCRTTCAAACTTTAACCTAATGGCCAAACTGAGGGATTGTGCAAAACTCTCATTTTCACAGCTGATCTGAAACCAGTTTCCTCTCAACTTCCTCAGCTTTAACTTGAAAAAATTTCTCAACTTTAAAGCTTGTTCTTCCTTGAACGACTGTTTGATTTCTATCTTTTTAATTTTTYAATGTTGAAAAAAATCTATGTTGGCAGGCCAGGAGCAACTGGAGCCAGGAAAAAATCTGGAGCAACTACACGGAAAGGAACAGAGTTAGAGCAGGGACACGTTTATGCACACATAGCACTCGCGTGCAAGCCAGTCCTCCTGGAAGCCTCACCTACTTGATGCTCCAATCAATTTATACAGAACTAATTGCATTAGGCCAGAACCGAAGAGCAAGCAGGATCCTGCCACGTGTCAACAGATACAAGAGGAAAACACGGGGTGGATGTGGGGAGAGAGGGTGGCAGAAGGCAGAGGCTGCGCCGGTGGGCAGAGGCTTTCGGTGACTCGTTGAACTGCCAAGAGAGACCCGCAGGGAGCGGGAGGGAGAAGCACCCAAGGGCTCGGAACTGGGTCCAGCTGCGGCAAATTGTTTTGGCAGGAAAAAATAGGACAGGCAGAAAGGGGAAAGCACTAACGTGTGTGTGTGTGTGTGTGTGTGTGTGTGTGTGTGCGCGTGTGTGTAACCCTGCACACACTGTCCCTCCCACCTCACCCGGCCACTTCGCCGAACCTGCTCCGCTGCCCGCGCGCAGGCGTCTAACACGGGACACGATTATTCTTGTTCCTATCCACCGAGACGAGCGCGCACAATTTAACGCCCTCCTGGGACGCGGCGTGCGCCTCGAGACCCTCCCAATCGCTGCATGGGAGGAACCGGGTGAAGTCTGTAYGAACCCGCTGCGTTAACGGCCAGTAAAGCAAAGGTGCTTTAACCGAGGGCTGCGCTCAGCTCCGGGCACGCTACAGGAGGGAACGGAGGCGAAAGGAAGGCAATTATCGTGGAAAAGCTCCCGCGTGAGCAGCATGTGGAAAGAAYGAGGTTGTGTCAGCCAGACAGAAAGGAATTTGAGAGGCACAAAAGGCAAAAATAACGGAACACATGGAGAAAACACGTCAGGCGTTTTGTTTAGCAACGGTCTCGCGCTGCATCAGCCAGGGGCACAGCAACTCTTTTACAGCAGACACACACACAAAATATTATTCCCAGCCAGAAGGTCCATGGTAGAAGCACGGGAGTTTTTTTTTTTTTTTTTTTTAAGATGCTTTTTCAGATGCTTCCAAGAATTCGAAAATGCTGAAGAGGTAAGCGGGACGTGCTGCTCCTCGCCCAGCATCGCCCTCCTTTGCTGGGACGCTGCTCCTGGCCCGCCAGGCTCAGCAACACCGGACCGCAAAGGGGAAGGGATGCAAAGCCATCTAAAGAAGGGAATAAGGATGAWGAGAGATGCCAGGAACTCATCAACCAAAGCCTTAACAAGAGTGTGTGTGTGTGTTGGGGGGGGAATGGGGGGAGAAATCCCTGATGGTGCCCCACGGAGCACAGCTCAGACGTAATCCCTCATCTCACAAACATACGCTACCCTGAATTTCCGTAGGGTAGCGCAACATCGCTCTCCACAGCAAGAGATAAGGAGAAACAAGCCACGTCACATCTCAAACACCTCCAACAGGCCATTCTTGACCCACAAGTTTATTTTGCTGCTGCAGCCAGCACAGCCTAAACCGCGCCGTGCCCGCGTGGCCTTCCCCGCCACGTTCGCTTTTCTCGATAACTGTTCCAAATCCACAACGAAGCTGTGCACACAGAGCCACCAAGCATTGACCCGGAGTAGAATTTAGCTTCTGACAGATGTGTTCCTTTACGTTACTTATTGCTTTAAGAGGAATAGTTTATATGTGAATAMACACAAGCTGATGTTTGAAGCCAGATACTCAGCCGCCTCTGTACCACTTTCGTAGCCGCCGCAACGCTTCTGCACRGCTGGGTTAAAGCACCCCACAGAAAGCAAGGTATGGAGAGGACAACTTGTTTGTCCTTTAATTTTAATTAATTAAGACRGGAAGATCTGCCAGGATGAACAAACCTCCTTCAGGCTACAGGCCACCATCTCCTTGCTCATATCAGCTCCTCATTTTACAGGAGAATCTTTGGGAAATGCTGCTGGCCACCGGACTTTGTAGGCGCAGGAGGTTGCRGAGCGCGAGCCCGGCGCCGCGCTCCCGGCCTGGCAGCGGGCAGCAGCAGCCCCCCTGCAGGCTCGCGCTCTTATTTCCACCCCATTTCATTTATTTCTATTTGCCCAGTAGCCYAAAAACGCCTTCCGGCCCGGAGCGGAGATGCAGCCCCGCGGCAGGCGTCGCGCCGCGGAGCGCTGGCGTTATTTGAGGCAATCCTTCATGTGAGCGATCATCAATAACTGCTAACCTACTCCCTAAAAGACACAGATCAATTGACAGAGCACTATAATCCCTTAAAATATTAATGCCCTATCAGGGAGACAATTTCACTGGGCCTAGAGACTCTTCCATTATTAGAAATTATGCCCCAGCCTTAAATAAATTAACTCAATAAATGTCTTGCCATGAATACAAATTCCTGCTTAGGGCTTGCAAATAAAATGATTTAGAGCTGTTCTCTAAGGAAAGATGAGGTGTTTAACTTGCAAAAGAGGAAGGGCTACCACACTCAGGGGTCTTTTGTTTTAAATGGATCTCTCTGGTTTTTTTAACCGAAGGCATCCTTTTTGGAAGGGGTTGGGAGGAAATCTTTGGAAAATTAAGTCACTACATTTCCTTGCGCTGCGCTGCAGCGTTTTGGCTGTGCAGAAGATGCAGACAGACCCCGGGCTCCCGAGGCACGCGCCGCGCCGGCAGCCCCCTCGGGGAGGGCCGGGGCCACGGCGAGGGTCCCGGCGCCCCGGGCAGCGCGGCGCTGGGGCCAGGGTGCTGCTTACCCGGCAAAGGCGCCAGCTSCCCGACGGGGCCCCGCGCCCGCGGCAACGGGCTTCCGGGTGGGAAAATCCGCCGCCGTGCCGCCGGCGGGCGCTCCTCGCGGCGCGGCGCTGAGCGTGCCCGCTCGTGGCGGCTGCCGAGTGCCGCCAGCGCGCCACCGCTTTCCAAGCTGGGCTCAGCCCGCCAGCCCGGCCCTCTCCCCCTGCAATCCCCGCCCGAGGGAGCCCCGCAGCCGCGGGACCGCCGCCCCCGCTGCGCGTCTGGCCGCCGGAGACGTCTCCCCCCGACGCGCGCGCTGCCCTAGACCCACGGCTTCAGAGAGCAAGTTTTTCCAGCGTAGCAACAGGAGTACTACAAGTGGGAAAACTCTCCGTCCTTTCTCTGCGCTCAGGCATCGATTTGATGAAGTTTTGCACCTTAGCACAGAAAACGGCTTTTGCTACCAAGAGCCCAGCCGGCTGCTTCCCAGTCCCGGCCCGTCAAGATCACAGCACCTCTAAAGCTGGGTGGAACGTGTCCACTTCCTGCTTTTTAATTCATACGTATTAAAATAYGCACAAAATTCAGTCCCTGACTGCAAGACACACTCAAAAAGACACAAATCAGGATGGAAAAATAACCAGGCTGATTGCACTCCACYGAATCCCAAAGGTGCACACAAGAGACTGCGGGTTCAACGCGCTCCAACCTCGACGTGGAGAAGCTCCGCCAGAAGGCAGCCCCAATCAGCAGCGTGGCCGGGAGCGTTGCACGAGCACGAGCACGAGCGGGCTCCCCGCCGCGCCGCCTGGGACGCGGCAGGCGTGGGCGCAGAGCAGACGCCAGCGACAGGAGACGCCGGCGGGGCGGCTGCCGCCGAGGCCGTGCCCCGGGATCCTCTTGCAGGCTTTCCTACCTGTAGCTCTGCTTCCCAGCACCCCGGAGCCTTGGGATAAGCCCAGTCCTGGCTCACAGAGGCAAGGAATTGAGAGAAGGGCACGATTTGCATGCAGCCTGCTGCCAAATCCTTGCAACAGCCCGACCCGGCAGGCTGCTGGTGCTCTGCTGCTCTCCCAATAGCAACGTATTTTAAAGCAACCCAGAGGAAAAAAGAGCCTGGAGCAGGGCTTTGCGAGCTCTCCCTCCCGCCGCCCGCCCGCCCCGGGTACCTGCTGCTGCTCCGCCGCCGCGTAGTCCTTACTAGGCTCCGGGGCCGGCGGCGCCCGCGGCGCGGCGGGCGGCGCGAGGGAGGGACGCCTTATCAGCGCCGATCTGGCGGCGCCGCATGCTTGCGGCCCTGCCTCGCAAGAGCAGGATTAACTGCCGGGCTGGAGCGCGCAGATAAATCAAGCCGCTCRGGGCCACGGTCGCTTCCCGCAAGAGCGCTGCCGCCGCTGCAGAGCCCTGGCGGCTTCAGGCTGGCAGCGACACCCGCTCCGGAGCCGCAGCGGAGCAGAGCCGCCGGCCAGGATGGACATCGCGCGGGCGCCGGGATGAGCCAGCGCGCCAAGCGGCCCCGGAGGACGGAGAAAGATGCAGAAAAGCGACGCGCTGGAACGAGAAGCATCGCTCCGCGCTGCAGACTTCTTTCCAGCAAACGCTGGGGCTTGGCAGCAGGAGCAGCTCCCGCGGGAGYGCGCGGGTCCGGGGGGGCAGCGCTTCCCCCCGGCTTCCTCCGCGTCCCGCCTGGGCAGCGGGAGCAGCGCAGGGTGCAGCGCTGCCCGCAGATTTTTTTCCCGTATCAGTTACAAAGCTGCGATGTGCAGCGATTTTTTTTCACCCTTTAAGCGTTCTTCGTTAGTTAAGTGGGGAACAGACAGACTGACAGACCATCCGCACTGCCTCAGGTGCAAACCTCACCCCCAGTCCTGCAGCCAGCAGCTACGAGCAGCAAAGCCGCACGCAACGGAGACCCAGGGCCGGGCACTGCCGGCACACAAACAGCTACCGAGCCACTTCCAAAAACAGTCAAAAAAAAGCCCCCTCCCCCCTCCCAAAAAACTACATTGCAAATCCGTGCCGGTTTCTCCGGAGGGGCTGCGCTCCTCTCTCTGCGCCACGCTTTGCCCTGGCACCCGGCCGAGAAGCGGCAGCTCCCTGGTGCCACAGGACTYGGGCATCCCTCCAGGAAAAACGCCGGGGACGGGAGCTGATAGGCGATGCCGGAGGTCAGGCGAGCACCCRCGCATGTCACTTGGAAAAATTCCGTAATCTCTCCCCGTCTTAGCTGCCCCTCTGAAAAATGGGGGTAAATAGCTATTTGCCCTATCTCCCAGGGACATTTAAAGATACATGGAAACGTGTTTTGCTCCTGCTTCTCTCTCCTTCGTGACTCTCAGCTACCGGGCTTTAGTGTCCTTTCTTCCTGGCAGCCCGGAGGATCCGTCACACCCAGCTGCCCACGCCGCCTTGGAAACGGGGCCGGGCTGAGCCAGCAGCTCGGCCCGCTCATCAGAGAGGGCCCCTGCGCGCGGCGGCAGGCAGGCCGCCCGGCCGCGCCGCCAGCCCTCGCCCAAACCTCGCCCGGCGCCGTAAACCCTCCACGGCAAAGCTGTTTRCTGGGAAATGCACTTCAGGTTCCAGCTGCCCCGCTATAATCAATCCGTGGTAGCAACAACTCCACAGCCCCCACGGTCCAGGCGGGTCTCGCGGGCTAATCCTCCCGCTGCCCACACCCGGCAAACACCTGAGGCAGGAACAAAAGTCCTGCAGCGGTGCCCGGCACGTTTCATTTTTCCAGTCCAAAACCCTGCTTAATTATTCCCATTATGATATTGCCCGCTGTAAGCAGAAAGCAGTATTTTATCTGCGTGCACATCAGCACCCAGCATCCATGCCTAGATTTTCATACCTTTTTCTAACTGCACTCTGCAGATAAAGAACAGGCTTGGAAAGCGGGAGAGGTCAGCGCAACCTCTGGAAGAGGCAGTCAGACRGCCGCCCCGTCTCAGGTGCACGGCATCTCGCTACGAGCTCAGATTAACACRCAGCTGCGCTGTAATCTCTGGCCAAAGCTCTTAAATAAGACAAAATGCATTCCCCATCCATATAAATGCCTGCAGCCATCGGGGGGATATCTGAACCGGCACCAGCAAGCATCTGCCCTAATACTCCTGGAAAGCATCACGCATTTTTGCATTGACGGGATGAAATACGCTCCGAGACAGCAGACAGGCTGAAGACGGACAGACGGATGAGCTGAGGCAAGTGGCAGTTTCTGGGCTGCACGCTCACGAGGAGGAAGGTGTCCTCGCTGCTGGCACTGCGTGTTTTGGGGAACTGCTTTGAATACTGTAAACA
>NW_028185595.1:223335-230546 GCF_003343005.1 Rhea americana
AAAAAAAAAAAAGAACTTTTCTTCTTTCCCTCAAAAGGGCTTAGTTTATATTGGCATCTGGTTTTCTTCCAAAGGGAAAAGGATATTTGGCATCTGGTTTTCTTCCAAAGGGAAAAGGATATTTTAAAGAAGAAAGTTACGCAGTGAAATATTTGCCCCAGCACATTAAAGCGCAGCAGGGCTGCTTTGTGTGTGCTGTCTTGCCCCGAAGCGTGGCACGCGGGCCCGAGAGCGCGTGACAACGAGCTCCGCACCGCCGCCGAGCCCCACCTCGGCACGCACGTGCTCACCCACAACTTGCTGTTGCCCCTAAAACAAYTCCAGTCCTGCATATAATATTTTTTGCATATAATATTATTTGCATATAATAATTTGGCATTATGAACAGAAAATCCCAATATGAGTTGCTGCTACCAAAATTCACCGAAATGGCCGTCAGCTGAGGGAGAAGGCGGACGTGTGCACCACCGATAACCACCGCCCAGAGACAACGCACCTGGYGTCCTCGAAGGACCTAGAGCATATTTACGGCTGCATCTGGAGTCAGCTCGGATCATCGTGCACACCTGAAGGGAGGTGTGTGACGCCCGCGAGGGTACAGACCAGCGCGTCCTCCGGGACCATCAGCACCAAGAGCCACTGCAGCCCTATCCAAGGAAACCGCTGGTCAGAGTGTTGCTAATGAGCAGTTTCCTGGCGTCGCATCAGGCACTGTGGGGTTTGGCACAGCTGTGAATAAATAAATAAATAAATAACATTTATATATATATATATATAGAGAGAGAGAGTACTATTGCATTTAGTTTATGACTGAAAGCAATGATTTGTAATGCTGACATATGCATAGGGCTCTTATCATTTCATCATGTTAGAACTAACTAAAGTTTATTCAAATAAACAAGCTCGAGAAATACCATTTTGTTCTTACCACACCAATGAAACTGAGTCTTATAGCCAAGAATTTGACCTGAAGGGAATCACCTCTCTTACAGGTGATGGAGAGGTCAGAGCCCGTTTTTTGGAGCACCAATTTGTAAGCGCCCAGGCACAGGTCTCTCCGGTAGAGCAGGTGCCCCGGCGCCCCTCGGAGTACCCCCTCCGGCAGCTGCGGCGTCGCGTGGGTGCCCCTAGCCCAGACCACGTGCCGCCTGGGGGACGCGTCTGGAATATTTGAATGATATAAGAAAGAGGAATTAGAAAACCGTCTTCCTCTAACACAACATGCCTCAAGACAACAAAGACTGATGCTTGACCCTCTCTCGTCAGGCGTCCCAGAGCACCAAGCCGTGCAAACGCCGCCTTTTCTCTACTGAGCCTCTCCKTCACAGGCTGTTTGCAGTCCGGATYTCAAGCTCCATTGGTGCTTCCCAACCAGGGCAAGGCAAGTTTTGGCTCTTCCGCAGACAGCGCGATACCGCAGCTCCGCTTCGGCACGGGAACTCGAGCGCAGCAGAGACGAGCRGAGCAAAGCAGGGRCAACGGGCCCGTCCTCATCGTTCCRTCTCCTGCAGGGAGGGCTGCTCCGCTCCAGCGCGCACTGCRGGACGGGTCCATCGGGGACCCCAAGGCGCGCGGGCGTCTCTGCTGCCCCGTGCAAACCTCAAGCACTAAAAGCCCTTTGGGGCCGTTGAGAGCGGCTCTGCAAATCTGTGCGCTCCTCCCGGCAACCTTTCACCAGGCATCYTCTTGAGAGGAACCTGGTGTCACGTCAGATTTGCAAAGAAACATTTAACTCTCGTTAAGATTAATGCCACCATATTTTTTCTGATTGGCTTTCATTAACTTTCTCAGCTGGTGTGAGTAAACAACACTGCCTTTTGGTTTTCCGTTTGCCAAACAGGTACTGTAAAAAGCACAGGCAGCACTTGCCCGGTGCAGTAAAAACGTTCTCCTAAACCCCTGTACCGAGATGCTCCAAGCTCTTGGATCCTGAGATGTCCCTTAATGGCCTCTGCCTGCAGGGAAAATTTGCTTTGCAAAGGTGGAGCAATGCCTTGCCCACTATTTGTGGRTGAAACACCAAAAAACCCCACATCCTTTCCCTTCTACGCACCTGCCTTTGCAGTCTCCACATCTTTGTCCCTCATCCTCCTGCTCACACAGCTCCTTCTCCACCAGTGGCTTCTCCTTCAGTCGTCTTGTCACCTCCCGGCAAGGCACAGACCCCTCGGTGACCCGTTTTGGACACATAAGTGCGTATTACCCATGCTGCAGTGGGGGGAAACAGGGCAGAGAGAGTTCACCAGCTTACGTCTTGGGTGGTTTAGACCCAGTCTCGCTGGAGAACCTGCCCAGCAGAGTTCCCCTGGTGCACGTAATCCATCACAAGGGCACTGCTAAAATAAGCGCTCAGCGCACGTGTGTGCACACGCACACACACAGGGCTAAGGATGGTCCCCCACTGCAGTATTTGTAGTTAAATAGTTGKGACAGGAAAAGCCTAAGCTACGAAAGAAAGGAAACTCCCAGAGAAACGAGACTCCTTGCTTCCTCACCAGTTGCGTTAAATCATAAATCCAGGAAGGTGCACACAGCTCTAGCAAATACTTATGCCAGGACCAGCAAACTACAGCTATATGCAGGTTCCTGAACAAGGTGCCACAAATGAAATGCTGAAACTCTTTCTGTAAAGTCATCTAGGGTGTCACAGGGTTTACAGATTTGAGCAAGATGGCAGGATTTCATCAGAAATCAGGGGCTGAGAGACCTGAGTGAGGCCTGCTCTCCTGCCCTACACCAAAGCAGGCACAGAGAACGCAAAAGACAAAATCCTTCTTCCCCCTATGGGACCTTACCACATCCAAACAAAAAAAAATGGGATGTAGAAAGGAAGGATCTTGTCAAAGACCAGGCCAGATGGACTGAAGTCTGATTCTCATGTTCTGAAAATGCGTCTCCTTCTGCGTTACAGCAAAAGGCTTCCCGTTTATTTTCTCCATGAGTTTGTTTTTGCTCTGTAGATCCCCCTTACCTATTATTCTGAAAGCTAAAATTCACTTGCATAACTGCTTAAGAGCCCCTGTCATGGCCAGGACACCGCTTTACTAGGACGCCTCTGTTCCTTCACCTGACTACCGAGCACCAACAACACTCCAAGGTATCCCAGAAGGCTGCATAATTCCACTGYGGATACCAGATTCCTGCTCCTGAAAATTCAGCCTGTATGGCACAAGCAGAGAAGCCCTGAAATGCCATTTTGGAACAGAGTGTCATGGCTAAGAGTGGGAAAATTCCCCATGAAGTCTGAAAATTAAACATTTAAAATACGGTTGGAGCAGAATAGAATCCTATAAAATATTTTAACGGAGTATTTTAATGATTGACATTTTGGTGTTAAGAAAAAACACTGTACTGGGAAATTCAGGCTATACAGTTATGTGTGACAATACTTTCTGGCCAGCGTGTGTTTACTATTAGATCTCTGGCACTGCCAGCAAGTGCCAGCGTCAGGTATTTTGCCCAGATTTCCGTCACTGGGTGACTGCGTTCTGCAAGGACCCCTGGAGTTTCAGTTGGCTGCTTTTCCTTTCACTCGAGTTGGCTGCAACCTAACGATATGTCATCTATAACAGACTGCACGATTCTTATCGGTGACTTGAGCTGCTGGAAAAGACAGATCACTTGCTCTTTGCCGACTGCTTTGGCCTTTAAAGCATTTCATGACTTCTAGACAGAGTACAACCTAGCGAGCTAAACACAGGATTCAGGAGATAACAGTAACGCATTCAGCAAGACTTATTTAAATTTTGCAGTGCGTGCTCTCACACTTATTGATCRCTTTTGACTTTCTCTGTGGTGGAAATCCATCTCCAACGTGTATGGGCTGAAGGGACTCGGCTGGAGGCAGACACACAGCCCACCGTTTGCTTACACACCATCATATCAGCCGGTGCAGCTATACAGGGGTGATTCAGAGTATCCCACCAACGCYTCTGCTCTCCCGATGGCAGCAAGAGTTCAGCACATAGGACTCGGCACCATTTAGGAATTCTGCTTATTTCTTTCCTCTCTCCCCTTCCACGCTAAGTCTAAAATACTGGCCACTCCATGTGTTACCGGGTGCACYGACATGACTACAATGCCACTTGCATCAGACTATATCCCTCATCTTAGACAGGCAAATATCCTTCCTTTGCCTAGGTTGCCTCTATGTTGTCCATCAACATCCGTGCTAAGCTTATTTCCTAGCTCCCAGCCTTCAGGAGCGCAGCAGTGGTAGAGGGTCTCCTGGCTGTCCAGAAGCATTGCTTAACTAGAAAACAGATAGAGGAAAAGGGGGAATAAGTCTTTTGATGACAGCCTTTTGCCTCCTAACCCCACTTCATGGCAGGTCTCATTCCAGAAGCTGGGACACAGGCTTCAACTGAAGTCTGTCTTTCCAGGAGGACTAAGGTGCTGGCCCTGGCCTTTGTGGTCAGAACAGGTCTGGAACCCACCTCCAGGCCTGCTGGGGCAGGAACAGGCACAGCCTCAGCTGCAACCACGGACCCCTGGTGACACCTCAGAACCTTCGTTTCCTTCTCCAAGACCAGCTCTGGCCCAGCCTGAAGGACCAGTCCAGCAGGCAGGTGGTCTGGCTGGAGGGCTGCAGCAGGAGGCCCTTCAAAGGTACCTCCAGCCACAGGATAGAGGCCGGCTCTTTCCATGGAGGTCTTGTGGGGGGCCTCGCGCTATTTGTTTCTCTCTGCCCTGAGAAAGCCGTGCCCCAGCGTCCGCATGCAACGTGTCTCGCAGGTTAATTCCTGGCTCCTCAAAGCAGAGGGTCTGGGAGYGCTGCAGACTTGCTGCTCATTGAAAACAAGGAAACAGCTCAAAGAACCATGGCTCAGGTGCCCATCAATCATTGCACTAAAAATACCTCGAGAGCAAAACCATAGAAGACCAGCCAGACAAGATCTTTCGCTCCCCTTTCTTTGCCAAGTGCTGTAAAAAGCCAAGGGAGAAAACCCTAGCACGGGGAACAGGTTGGACCTGCTTTGTCACATTTTTGTGCTTGCTCTCACCCTCTAATGCAGAGACCCACACAGGGTTTTGTCTGTCCTGCTCAGACTCCCCTGGCACTCTGGGGTGTCTCATACCCCAGCCCAACCTCCAGGCCCCTGCCCCTTCCCCGAAGGAGCTTTATCCCACTGCCGTGGGCTTTCTCCAAGCACCTCCAACTTGATGCCTCTTACTCCACAGACTTGTCCCTGCAGGGAAAGAGTAACTCACTTGTTTAGCATGTGAAAGATGGGCTTGTTTCCCAGCTCTGCCAAAACTTTCTCCATGATCCCGCGTCCTCCTTCAGCCCCACACAAACACGGGCACCGGAAAGCGCTTCCCAGCCTCGTGGGCTGCTGTGAAGATAAATGCAGGAGACAGCAAGGTGTTCAGCTATTATCATCACAGAGATCCTASAAGTGTTATAAATACCACGCCAAGTCCATCTGGAAGCTACAGTAAAGGAACAGTACATCTCTCCTCATCTACTGATTYTTAAACACAGCTTTTACTGTGCCTAAAATTACCTGCAGGTCCCTACAATGTCATATCAGCTTCTGCAATGATGTTCTTGTCCTGCTGAGTTGGGCTWCACAGGCTACAAAGAGATCTCTGCTCCAAAGGGGCAGTAAGGCAAAAGCTGTTCTCAGAAACGACCATTTTCAAGCTCTGAAATTCTGCTTCTGGACTTCTGGGCTTTCAAAATTTAGCCCGTGTTTTCTTGGTTTTGCATTTTTAATGCTGCTTTACGGCACGCACAGAACATTCACTGCTACAGTGAGGCCTAAACTAGAAGGTGAAATATTCTGTTGATTTTATTTTATTACTAAGATCTCTGTAGGGTATAGCTCCGATTGAAATATCTTACCYGCTTTTCACTTCAAAGTGCCTYTTATTTGCTTATGCTCAGCTACCTYATTTTAATGCAGCAGGAGACTGATCTAGAAGAAAAAAAAAATCTGATTACTAGTTTGTAGCAGATGTCCTTAAAAATTTTTTGCAATTACAATATCACAACTTAATGCAAAATAAAACAAGTAATTTGCCTRTTAACTAGTCAATAAAATTTCAAAATTCTGAAACAAAAATTCAGAACAGTTTAGAAATACTTTTGCAACTCAGTTCATCATAGGAACGTGCGGATTTTTCTGGCCAGTTTTTACTAATTATCAATTGCAGCACGGTGACTTACGTCTCCCACTGGCGCAACGCCCACCTGTGTAAATTCGCGTTGCTTTTCTTACATACTGCCGTTCGGTAACATAACGGTGAAGCTTGTCCTGTCCCACGACAGCTCATGTCTCGTAAAGGAAACACGAGCTTCTTGCACAGATCTTTATGCTCCAAGTYCTCTAAAATCCAGCATATCTGTCCAGACAGAAAGCACCGTGTTGACTTTTCTCTCTACTTACACTGTTACAAACCAATATAAATTGAAAGCGTGCAAGTAAACCGTGATAACTAGAACCAGGAGGTTGGGTAAGCTTGGTAACGGTGGTGTTATCGATTCTCGTCCCCCCAGATGGGGGTGAGACCCACCCGAGCYGCGGCTGCCCCGGGAAGGCCGCTCCGAGGGGGGAGAGGAGCCCGCGGGAGGACGCGGAGCGCGCGGCCGACCGAAGAGCCTCGATCTTACGTTTCCGACCCGGATTCCCGGGCGAGGGCAGTAAACGTCTGGGATYGTTCGCTCTCGTGGCCGAGCTTCAGAGCAGGTTTCCTGGAGGGCAGCGCTCCCTCRGTCCGCGGCGAGCGCGCGCGTCGCGTCCGCCCTCAGCTCGAATCGCGGCCCGGGCGCTTCGAGGAAGCTTCCTCCCCCGTCCGAAGAGCTTCCGCCCGGGCGACGTCCGACTGCCGGGCCGTAACGGTCGCCCCGGCCCCGAAACGAAGCAAGACGGCCGAGAAGGACGCAGCGGGGCAGTCGCCGCGGCCCTCGCCCGCGAAGCGGCCGGTCTGTGCTCCGGCACGGAGCCTCCCGGAGCAGGCAGCGGGGAGGCCGGGGCCGGGCGGCCCAGAGGCGCCGAGCCCGCCCGCCCCGGCCGCTCGGCCCCCGCGCGTTAGCCAGAGGCGCGGGGCTGCTGCGCGGCAGGGCGACGCAAAACTCAGCTTCAATCACGTTCCTGCGAATTCGAAATCAGTTTTTCCCCCTAAATTCCGCACTTTGCACGCGCCTCCTCTTAGCCCCATCCGCACTTCAGCTGAGTCTTTAACGACTGCGTTTATGTATGTGTAAA
>NW_028185595.1:230716-330082 GCF_003343005.1 Rhea americana
CAGGAGGGGGGCGATTCCCTTTTCCCTCTCCGCTGAAACCGAAGGTATTTTCCCAGGTGCAAGGGGCTGGGGAAGGGCTGCGGACGCAGGCGGCGGCCCGGCCCGGCGCCCCCAGGCCCCGCCGCGCGCGCAGCCGGGGGAAGGCTCCGCTCAGGCGGCTACGCGGGGCCTCGGGCAGCTTCCTCCGGCGCTCCTCCGCGCGGCCGGAGTGACGCTTCCAGCGAGCCCGAGGCAGAGCGACACGGAGAGGCGGCGTCTTGCTTTCCTTCCCTCCGAAACAGAACAGCGCTCGCCTTTCCCTACAGCCTAAGCAGCTGCTCTCCTGGATGTGCTTAAGCAAGACCAGCAAAAATGCTGAAGAGGGGAAGAAAAAAGAGAAAGTCCACGAACTTCCAGTTTGTTCTTTTCCAAGACATTCCCAGCCACGCAGGTAGAACACTTCYGAGCTCTGTTCACACAGGGGCCGGACCGTCAGTTAGGGAGGTCGCYGCACCAAGTACAAGCGCATCCCTGCTCCAGCGATGCGAGTAAAACACTAGCGCGCAAGCGCGCGGCTTATCGCCTTAACAGCCTCTACGCCGATAAACGGCATGTAACGGGGCAGAACCCTGTTTTTCAAAATCTGGCTGTAGGTTTTTTACCTGACAGTGTCCCTTAAGGGGGAAAAAAAATACATACTGGACTTACAAAATGAAMCCCCCCCATCACAGATATTTGCTTTTTAGTATTAAAAACATTTGACAAAATTTAATACAAACTGCCATTTGATAATAGCATTTGTGAGAGMGAAGCTGTGCACTGCTGCTCCATTAACATGGCTTTAGTCATCACAAATTACATTTGCACACGTTTCCTTAAGTCTTTCATGGCACTTCCATGAAGGAGGAGGRGGGGAAAAAAAAGAAAAGAAAAAAGGGTCATTAGGCTGCTGCTACCGTCTTACCAGAGCGCGCCCTCCGGCACAAAGATGTTTGGCTTTAGTGCGTGTCACAACCCAGCACGGYGCACGCTCTGCCTGCTGCGCTCGAGCCCCGTGGTGTCCATCCCGCCCGGCTTRTAGCTTCACTCGCAATTACTCACAATATTGTGATGCTTTCAAAGGAACAGGAAAATGAACAGCGACAGTAACAGACACGCTACAATGTGTATTTTTTTTGTGTTTTTTTGCATTATTATCACATTCCTATTTTTCAACAGATTATTGCCTAAAATGCATGTTAGATATGCCTTTTTTTTGTTAAAGAACCTGCTGGCATGAAAATGCAGATTAACGTTTGTAACTGATGAAATGGACTAATAGTTCAGACATTATTTAAACACTCACAACTTCAAGAAAGCTTGCACAGCTGATAGCACTGACAGAGCCTCACTGTAACTTAGAAGCCAGCACAGGAGCTACCTCCCACSTACGGGTAGCGGGGTGCAGGAGGGCAGGAGATGAGACTAGCCTACTACAGTTTAGTTAGAAAGCCGCAGCAGCAAGTATTTGCCACAAATGTTGCAAGCCTCACTTTTGAGCGACCGCCGGCTTTGTGAGTTTGCAAACGTTCACCGAGAACGTAAAAACAAACCCAAAAGACACGTCTGTGCGGACAGCAGTGCACTCACAGGTGCTGGACCGCTCCACCGTCCGTCCAGCATACAGTGCCCTGGAGCCTGTCCAGGTGCCGAGGATCGGTCAACCTCTGGCTGATGTTCAGGGGACCATACACAAGCGCTAGACCACAAATGGTTTTTTACAGGTGGTTACTGCGTTACAGCTGGAACCTGCAGCTCTGTGGAAACCCAGCAGCTCCTCCCATCTTAGCCCCAGCGGGCTCAACCGGGGCAGAGGGGTAGCGACCCAGGACTGAACACCAGCTACACTCAGACAGGGGTCTGGACTCCTGCAAGACTGACATTGAGGTTGGTTACGTCTCTGGCTCCCTCGAGAGCATAACCTGGACCACTGACACCTTCAGTGTTCACCTTTGTCCCCACCACCACCRCCCACGAGCTGTGGCCTGTGGAAGAGATGCCAAAACTGTGTGGTTGCTAAAGGTAGTCTGAACTCAGCGTTAAGCGTATACCGAGAGCAACGCTCAAACGTCTAACATGTTACCAAACCAGGGCCACGCTCAATGGAGAGCAGTTACAAGCCCTACAACACAGGCACCTGCATCCCCCGCACAAGGGGCAAGACACAGAATATACAGCAAAGGCCAAATTTGGCAAAGTTACTCTAGAAATTAATCTGGCGTCACAGACCACAGAGTATTGCAACTGAGGGTGTTTTTGTTCGTTTTGAAAAGGGCACCTTCAAGTTTTGAGAGCTCTTCAGGCTGCAGGTGCCATCTCATGAGTGCATTTGGGGCAACACTGTTTGAGGAGAAAGGCACTACTCTAGCTCAGTGAAAAAGCTTGTTCCCCATTTTTGTTTGGCCACTTTTCCCTCAACTGAAGTTAATTGCTTCAACTGACAACAACCAGATGCTCTTTCAGCATGGAAAAAAAGCAGGTTATGCATTACACTAAATTCTGGCATTTGCTCAAGTGGTTACAAGAATTAACAAGGAACAGGATAAATATTCTGCGTTATTCCAGCGAGAAGTGGCACCGTCTTCATCAAGTGCCTATCAAATAAAAATTAAATGGACAACAGGTGGAATCACCAGAGGATAAGGCTAATCACAGCATCACACCGCTTTCGTGAATCACAGCAGACTACTGCAGCTGCTACACTCCGTATCATTGCTAGGAACCAGCTAATTGATGCTATTTGTACGAAAGCTAATGAACAGAATAGACTAGGGTATCACTCCTGCCCACACATAACTTCCCTCCMTTGAATAGCACTTTTGTGGACAAACAGGCAACTCAAGGAAATAAAGTTGACCATGCAGGAGTGTATGCAAGAGCACAGTAAAAGGGGAAACTTCCCCTCTTGAGGAATAAGCACAGCATCACACTACTACTGATCAGATCTATTTCTACAATCAGGAATACTTCAATAGATTAATTTTCCATTTTTTATAAAATACAGGGCTACAGAAATGAGGCATTTATATATTGTGTTATAAAAAGCTTCCGCCTACACAATATTTAAAATATATTTTCAGTGCCAACAGTATATTTGTAATATAGTATCTGATACAATAAAAATATATGCATACTGGATGGCAATGATCTTGGACCACAGCAGGGGACTATGCATTGCGTGTGGTTCAAGCAGCTGAAAAAGCTGGTTGTTCTCTCCTCTCCTTGGTTTCTCAGCCACCAGCTGCCAGGAGATTACAACGGTGCTCTGGTAACGTTAGCTTTCTTGGAGTCCTCTGCAGAGCAGGCTAGGATGAGGCGTAAGGCATAATGAATACGCCTTAGCTGACAATTACTGGGCAAAATCCAATTTCACGACGTGATTCTTTCTGTTTTACTACTTAAAAAAACAAACTCCCCAAACCAATGCTCTGCTTGACATTAGTAAGGATATGGAACGAGTACAAGTCATGTCCCAAGACACTGCCTTGTGAGAGAAAGATTTTGCAGTACGAAACATTAGATTACACAAAGGGACACCTAGGCTTGGCAGCTCTGAGCAACCCTCATTTAAGCCTACAGGATACTCTGAAGGTGCCAAGGTCTGCATGAGGAAACATAGCTGCCTCACTTGGACCTTGAGCAACTAAGTAAAACTGGAAAGCTGAAACAAATTCATAAAGTGGGAAATGCTTTAACCTCCACTGGAAAATAAAACAAACATTCAAATGGTGCATCCATGCAGTGTGTGCTCAACCACAAGGACAGGACTATGGCCTGTGGCCACAGTGCTGCTGAGAGAGGCACCCTATTCCCTGGAGACCCGCTTGGCGTCCCCCTACATGCTGGGGATATAGCTGGTGGCAGAGAATATCACCAGCACACATCTTCACGTGCCAGCCCTCATCAGCCTGTTGGGTCTTCCGAGAACTTACCGTCATTCAGCAAGATTTGTTCTGTAGTTTAGAATTTGCATGTGCAACACTTGCTTTGCTCCCTTCTGGCTCACACTGGCTTGAAACTGCTCCAGTTAATGTGTTCAGGGATAACTCCACCCAACCCAGTACAGGTGAGAGGTGGAAATGGGACTACTGGCTACGTGGGCTCTCTGCTTAACATACTAGCGTACRTTCAGCATCTGTTTTTACAACCTCACAGATCGCCCCAGTAGATCAGACTTTTGTCAAAACAAAATAATGGCATGGCATTCATAAAGCATTTTGCCGTATGGTGCTATGGACTGAGCTTTTCACTCATAATAGATGGCCAAGTAAGCTATCGACATGTGCTATCATATGTAATCAAGCTTGCTAGATTAAAAGCGGGACTTGCGCCTAGCAAACGGAATGCTGTATATTATTCATTGAACTCCGAGCAGCAGCTCTCTCTCGTCAGGCTTCATTAAAACATTCGCATGCTTCCAAAATGAAATAAAGTTCCATCAGCGTCTCTGAGAAGGAGAGATGGGATGGGTCACGTTCAGTTGCCATTTGGTTGGAGATGTCATACAAAACCCTTACGCACTGGACATGACTGAATCGTAAAAAGCTTTCACCCAGAAAGGAAGTCTTCGTTACACACAAAGTCTCTGACTCCTACAGTGCTCTCCCAAGGCGGTTACATGACGTTCTCAAAGAGCTGTAAGGATCGCATGATATTGTCATCCTGGAAGCAACAAGAAGATATTGTCACAAAAACAATACTGACAAAGCCCTGTTCACAACCTTGTTTGGCCCAGCAGGTGCTCTGCAGTGCTACAACGTGCAACTGCCTCGCTTTTGCATCGCTTTTCATCCTTGATGAGCTTAAATTGATTCAGGTCTAGGTCTTGCAAAGCAGCCCCCTTGCACTTTGGCACCTTAGTCCTTTTGCAGCATGCAAGCACAGGATTTTCTCATATACGGTGTGTGCTGTGCTTCACTAAAGAACACGAGATATCAGCATTTAAACTCTTTTCTGAGCTGGTGACTATGCTGAGCCCTCAGACCTGAGTGCCCACACAGAACCTCATCAATTCTAAACACAAAAATGTGCACTTAATATGCTCAAACAGTCCAAATAAAATTGCAGGCTTTGAACTGAAGAGTAAGCTGTCCTGAAGACCACTTGATCCCAGAAACACAATCAACTAAAAATTCAAACACATGAAATCTCAATGTCTCTGAGGTTCTTAGCTCCAGCCAAGAAAGTTGGATAGATACAAGGGAAATACCAGACTGTTTCTTATGAAGTGACTTGAAATGTTACTTTGAGGTAATCACCTGAGTAACATTCAAAAAATATGGTATGTTTCTCTCTTCTCCCCCCCCCGCAGGAGCTCAGTTATTCAAATAGCCAGAATAACTGCTTGGCTGTAATGCAATTTATTACGGCATTTCATTCCCCTATCTGCTTTAGAGGTGTTGGAAATGTGGCCATCCTTATACCTKCCAAAAGCAGCAGTATCTCACCTCTAATGTGGTTTTGCAGGTACTAGTACCAGGTAGCACCTTGCATGGAAAATCAACCATCTTTTCTAAAACAAAGCTTGGAGTTCATTGTCCATGAGCCATACGTTCAAAATGGGCAAAGACATACACTATAATGCACATTTGTTTGTTTTGCATAAAGAAAAGAAAAAGCCTTAGTGTTGCAGGGCTCCTACCTGCAAGGAAAGCACACATTACAGCATATCAACCTGCCCAGCTTCTATTGCAAGTATGTCGATGGCAACCAACCAAACCAAAACTAGGACAGAGCATTAAAGAYGCTTCAGCATTTCCAAGTGATGTGAAGCTGCTTCAGTACCAGCACTGCTATTCACAGCATTTATCACACAGATCCAGCTTGAGGACAAACAATGAATTTGCAAAATAAAACACAACCTAGAGGCAAATACTCAAATTATAGAAGAGGCCAGAAATAAACCAATAAGCGGGAGATATCAGAAACGCTGCAATCAAAAACGTCAGCGTTCCATCGTGTATCTGCTCATACAGCATTTTCCCCCTGAAATCTGTCTGAGAAAGTTCTGCCTGTTACCAGACCCAGCCTTTACGCACAAGGGGTGGGACGGGAGCCAGCCCCTCCAGGGTGAGGGTCTTCCCGTCATTCAGGGACAGGCTTGGGTTGTCTGACTGCAGCACAGGACAGATTTCCCAGGGAAAGCAGAAAGCACAGGATGGCTGGTATGCAGTATGCACACCTCCGAACAAACAGTCACACAGTTAATTAGTCTCAGACAACAGATATTTGGCTGATTTGTGCAGATGCTTGTCTTTGTGCCAGTGCTAAAAAATACCAGCAAATATCTATCACAACCAATTTAAGGTATGGAATTTGCGAGAGGGAGTTCATTGTCAAAATAGAAAATCATTGCGATGATTACAGCATTTATTTTATTGTTTGACCTTGAAACCACCAGCGGGTTTCAGAAGACTGCTCTAACTACAAAGGTCCTATTGAGACCTTCGGCTCTGGACTGTTTCAGCAACATGGTACCTGTTAAAGGACAACCAGGGACAGGTCACAGAGACGTTGCCAGCCTCTTGGAAAAAATCCTGAGGAAGGTTAAGGGCTTTCTTAGCTTTCTCAAGAGTTACGTATTTGTCACAGAATCAGGTATTGCAGTTCACTCAGGCAAACAAAAGCACTGGCCACGGAGAGGCTCCCCCCAGCACCCACAGCCTGACCCCGCACTCCCAGATCCTAACCGCAGACCAAATCCTGCGGCTGGTTTTCACACAGCATAAAGGAAACCTGGCGTCCAGAGCAGCAGCTCGCTTCAAGCAGAGTTCACAAAGTGAACACAAACACTGTGGCTCAAGCTAGTCCTCTCACCGCGGTTATAATTTTGGCCTTACCTCTTGACAGGATTCAATAAACTCATCTAAAGTTACAACGCCATCTTTGTTTTTATCCATTTTCTGCAAAACAAAAACAAACATCTTTGGTTTCCATATGTAACCCTGCAGTTGTAGTATAGTATCATATTTGATTCAGTTTGAATAAATCTAGGATGCTTTACAAGCTTAGATTGAAGGTGGAGTGCCATTGATTAAACCTGCTGGCAGCTAAGGACTTGCTTACTCTGATATTTGGAGCGTTTTTGAGGTCATCTCCAACTATTCCCTCCACAGCGTACACAGCAGCCTCTGTCCATCTTACACCACTTACTTCTTCAGTACCTCACTAATTGGCACCCATATTCCTGTCTCTATTCTTATGGGCAGCTGCAAGCAGAAGCACCTGTGGGCTGAGATGGGACATCTCTAGGCTTGCTGGACATGCCACATGGACATGGAGAAGGGGTCGGGCCAAGAGACAAACGGGACACCTCAGATCCAGGAACTCAGCAGACACCGCAGTGTTTGGCTGGATGGCTGCTAGGGTTTGGTTTGGGACGCGTAGCATAGGGCAGCAATGACCTTGGGACTAACCTAACAGTGAAGTATATCGGTGCACAGCTCAAACACTAAGAAAAACACACCAGAAATCAAATAAATACCTGGAAGAATACTTCTACATGCTGCCTCGGAGCATCTTCCTTGAGCACAGGATACGTGTACTTTCCCATCATATCATAAATTGCCTTTACTATATCCATCATTTCCTGCAGTAGTGACAATAGGGAAGTTAATAAAAATGATAGAGCATTTATTTGTTTTATTGCCCTTTTTTCACTCTCTATTACAAAGCAGAGCAGACCTCAGGCTCATACCTACTGTCAAACCCAGAGGAAGCCTAGACACATGCATGCAGACAGATGTCTCACCAGCTGTGAGTTAATCTAGAAAACCAAGTACATCTTTCTCTCTGTGYCATGACTTGGCAGCAGCTCTTCATGAGGGTCCTATGCCCCCGTTTCAGGGTCTGGCCGTGCAGCGCTACAGCTGCTGCTGTGCCAAATGGGCCAGGGCAGTCGGGGCCATCGCTGCGGATGGTGCTGCCGCAGTGACCGCTCGTCTCCAGAGCTCTGCCAGGGCCAGGCGCTCCGTTCCAGCCCYGGGGGGCCGGTCAGGGTCCCTCTCTGTGCCTTGCAAAGCTAGTGCGTGGCTCAGCAAACAGCATTGGACCCGCAAGCACAGCAGGTGCCCACGGCAGCTTCAGGGTGATAGACCACGTCCTACATGTGGCCGGTCAGAGCAGGCCTACTCCCATGCGTGCCTTCACGCAAAAGTTCAGCAGTGGTCAAGTTTACCATGCTCAAAACCAAAGTTTCCACAGAGAAAACAAAAAAATGCTAGGTAATACAGTAACACTAAATAACGACACTGAATTGGGAGCGGTGCTGCGGGGGCGCAGCACCTCGGGTAAGCCCACACCACCACCCCCATGCGGCCGGATGTACCTGGACGATCCTGCACGCAGACATCGGCACGATCCCTGCACCTTGGTCACCGAGCACCCAATGTCCCTGCTACCTTCCCCTTCGCAGGGGTTRTTTTTGTGGATAGCTATAACTAGGGTTTTGCTCCCAGCTAAAGCAATCCATTAAAGGCACTGTAAAATATGGCTACAAAAATGTGCAATACAAGGTCACCAGGCACTTTATTGGGACACAGGTAAATGCTTAAGTCCTGTCTGATCTGTGTTTAATTAGCTGCATGTAAAATTAACCGTAAAATCAAACGTGTGTCAGAAACAGCCTTACCTCCTTGTTTATATAGCCATCCTTATTTATGTCGTACAGGTTAAACGTCCACCTTAGCTTCTCGTGGACCGTTCCTCGCAACAGAATCGACAGCGCCATCACAAAATCCTGGTTCAAGGCACAGAGAGAGACGCGAGTTTTAACACCGTCCTTCCCCGAGCCACCGTCACCACAAGACCGCTCAGACGACCTTCCTTTTTAGGGCACGACACGCAGCCGCCAACCCCTGCGCCCCCGGCCCCATCGCCGCCCGCGCTCCGCGGGAGCTCAGCCGCCCCAGCGCAGGGCTGCGAGGACCCGAGCAGCAGTGCTGCCGAGGGGGACGGGGGCCGCCCCGGGGGCCGGCGCTCGGCCACCTGCGAGGGACCCGTTTTTGCCGCTCACTGCCGGGTTTTCTTGCTAACTTTCTAACCCCTCTCTGGGATCGCGTCCCGAGGCGCCAGCAGACCGCGGCGTAACCAAAGGTCCGGCCCGAGCCAGGCAGACGGGGACCGCGGCGGCTGAGAGGGACCGGGAGAGCCGGGGCTCTCCGTGCCACCGCATGGCCTCAGCCTCCCTCCTCCTCCTCCTCCAGCAATGCCTCCGACACGTCTGTCGGATACAATCCTCACCACTGATTACCCAGGCTGGCGTACAGCTTTCTAATTGTCTTCTGCTTACCATACAGTTATTGCTTCCAATACACTGATCTACTGGTTACGCTGCCTAAGGGCTCGGGGCTGACAGCAGCATCGCTGCAGGGGTTTGGCAGCGGGGGCAGAGCTGACCCAGCGATACCGCTCCAGCTCCTGGACCCCGGCCCCCCTCCCGGCTCCCCAGCACTGCGCGGGCAGCACGCCGCCTCTCCGAAACCTTCGCTCCTTCTCCCCGGGCTCAGAAGAACCTGAATTTACTGAACAATACAAAAAAAGGGGGGGGGGCAAAACACTTACGTCCAACAAGTACTACAGAGACGAGTTTGCCAGGAAGGAAAGCTTTTTCCTTTTCTCTCTCTCCCCCCCCCCCCCTTTTTTTAAAAAAACCCACTTACCTAAGCATTTTGCCACATTTTGGTCTATTTAGGTTTCTGGAAACCTCTAATGTTATACTGAGCACTTACCATACGCCTAACTCCACCGTAGCTGCCACCAAAGAGAAACCTGTACAGATAGGCTAATATTTCCCTTTTCCATCTGATAAATGAAGTAATTTCCRAGTCTCACCCAGGACTTACTGGGACTCTTGGCATTTGATGGCAAAGGAGGGACTGCATATTACTTCTAGTTTTACCGTCAGCCAGAAAATTATCTCCAAAACCACCTACTCAACATCTCCTTTTGCTGTCACCTGCACGCGAGAGCTTTAAGGGTGGCTACTCATGGCCACAGCAACAGGCCTTTTTGGTTAACAGATAGGCTTGCCTTCTCCTAGGAGCCAAGTATATGAGATGTTTGTTCAATATATTAAATAAGTAAGCTCTAAACAAACTCCAAAAATACACGTGTAATCCTGCTACGCATTTTTGGATGACCACAGAAGGCATAAGATGTGCTGCCTTCCTCCTACCTCCAAATCACCCGTGCCACTCGCTGCTTTCTTTTTGTACACCTCTGTCCTCAGCCTCTCCTCTTTGCTGCGAAACTCGCCATGGTTTCGCCCTCCAAGATCAGCGTCGCCTGTGATACTGTCTAACGTGAATCGCGTGTTTCTCTAGTCAAGGGAAACGTGCAACTGCCCAAAAAACCTTAACCAAAATCAATCAGATTTTAAAATACCTAGTGATTTTAGTCTTGAGACCTCTAAACTGTAATCCAGCAAATCTTGCCCATTTCTAACAGAAGATGGATGGAGAAGTATCAAAACACAAAGCTGAGAAAAAGGTATCAAAATAGGATACAAAACAATTACCTCAAACTTCACTGAGCCATTCTGTGCGGTGTCAAATGCATTAAAGAGATAATGTGCATACATGCTAGCATCTGAAAGACAAAAACGGCACGAATTGATGCAGCACTTCGCTATACGCTAATGGCTCTAAACAGCGCTCATAACCACATTTTCTTTCAGGAGCAAAAGAAAACAATGTTGTAGCTTCTTCAGATATTCTATAAACCAGTAAAAATTACCGTGGAATTATATAACTCTCCCTCCTCCCCCTCCACCTCAAAAAGCAGCCTTCACATGCCAAAACTTTCATCACAGTGGTAATGATCTGGATTATGGGACCGTACTTCGAACATCTCTGCTTGCCAAATCAGGCAAGGCATCCAAACTTCAGCTTTGCCGGGCTAAGTCCTCCAGCATTAGCCACGTGAGGTTCACGGAGAGCAACCGAGGAAAGCTGGATGTGCTGGTCTTGGTGGGAATCTCAGTGGCACCAGGATGCGAGGGAACGGCCAGGGCAGAGGGAAGCAAGCTTGAGAAGAGTGTTAGACACATTTCCACTGACTGTTAAAGAGCAATCTCATCCAAAATATATTTTCATCCTTTTGAATTTTAAACTGCTGGTCTTTAAAATATATATATGATATATATATATATTATATGAATATACACACACACACACACATATCTTGTCTATTGAGAAGAACAGCCTCTGTTGGCCATGTGAAAGACAGCTGTTAACAGTGAAAAACAATAACAATATGCAGAAAAATCAAATGAGTGTTTGGCCTCMGGACCTTCATTGGCCTGCCTCTGCTCCGGAGACAATTCACACTTTTCTCCAGGTTGCTAGAGCCAACTTTTAGAAAACGGAAGCAACTRGCATTACTATTACCTAATTATTTCATTGCTATTCAAGGAACCATGYATTTTGTTTCTCCCCTCCTCTGTTCTTTGCCTCTGGCACACAGAGTTAGTCTAGCTTGAGTCTTCGTACTCAGTGCTTGGGCGCCTGGTGACACTTAATGACCTGTGCTAGGCAGGCACCCACATGGAACGACCTCAGCATCTTTTTGGTCTGAATCTCATGAAACAATGAATTTTTTTCCCCACATTATTTAAATCTAGGGAAGAGTAGCGACATGCAGAAAAATCATGCAGAAAAATGCTCAAGTTCCTGTCATTTGTACGCATAGAATCTGCTGGACTCCCGGATAAAAAACTGGCTGCTTCATTTTTAAGAGAAGGATTCAGAAAGAAAGTATTTCCACAAGAAAAATATGAAATTATTAGTGGGACATGCCTACAAAAAGTCTTACTAAGCTAACGTAAGAGACTCGGAACATCAAGCTAAATGTTTTATTTCAGTAGCAGATAATATACATGAAGAAATACTAGTTCACTAGTAATATCTGATGGCAAATCAGCAAAAATGAAAACCTGTCAAGCATATAAGCCTGGTGTAACAGAAATACCAGAGCCTAGGATGACCCTGCATGTGCACTGTAATTTGGAGATACGTCACTACACCTGAGATGCACAAGTTTATCTGTATGGAGAGCCATAAAAGTGAGAAAAACCTCTGAGGAATCTGAAATCCCATAATTTATGACACTAAGGTTATACAAACAGTTTGGAAACCAAGTGAAGCAAAACAGTGGAAAACATGAAAATACCTCTGCTGTTAAAGCGACTTACTGTTAGGCACGGCTGCACTACTAGCATCATTAACCGAGGGAGAGCCGTATTTTGAGGGAATGGGACGCAAAACAGAATAACGGCAAATCTTTGTCAACCTCCGTAGAAGGGAAACAAGGAATCTACCTGCTACAGAACTTTCTGTAGGTGTACATCCTTGAGGTCACATGCCGTGTAAAACATACAGAAGCACAGCATTTTTCATCCTAATATTTAGTTCAGAAGTCACCTATTAACGACCTGCACACACACGCAGAAGCCTCATCATCTTCCCACAATGACACTATTCTGCAGCTATTACAGAACAGGATATATTTGGGAAGCCTCAAACTTTGCATCTTTTATTTAAAAAAAAAAAAAAAAAAAGCCTTACAATCATGACTTCTTTCATATTTGTAAAAAAAAATCCCTATAGAACATATCCATTTACAAGAGCATATAGATTCYTGATGTTTTCAGAAGCTGAGGATGTTTTAGGAGATGTTTTAACAATGTAAGCTATTTGAGAAGTTTAATAYAACACTGTAACGCATGAAGTGATGCTGCCTCAGTCAGTCACAAAAACACCCMAAATTATTTCAGCTGCCCAGGCATTCATGGGCCAACTGGGAACAGCTCTACAACTTTTAGGAACATTTCAATTTATTTATAGGACAAAAATAGGTCTGAGATGCTTCTGCACTAGATCCTAAATGTACTGCAGTCCAGCAACGGGGGAAACCAAGATGCACTGAGGGAACTGATTTAATTCTCTGCCATCCAGAAAGACAGTAGCAGGCAAGAGAATTAATTCCCAATTTCTATTCCAGTMTTGCACTGTTTACTGGAGAGAAAAGGGCAGACAGCTAGTAGCAATCTTCAATGTGAGTTTGTCTGTATTCTTAAGAAATAACTATTCAAAGGGCACCTAAAATTATTTCCTTGCCTTGCTACTTATATTTTTGTTTAACATTTTGCAGRGCCTAAGCACAATTCAAATTCCTAGCACAGATTATCAGAAGCAGTTTTGCAGCCAGCTGGCAATAATGAATGTTAAGGTATGCTTCAAGAAACCTGACAGATGCAAAGTACTCCGCTCACCTCCATGTGGAAAGAACTGCGCATAGATCTGTTTGAACGTCTCTTCATTAACAACCCCACTAGGACATTCCTGTTGGAAAAAAATAAATACGAATCAAGAAAAAAAAAACACTGCTCTTGAGATTCATTTTCAAAACACTACAAGCCCAAAGAGAGCAATTACACAAGCCACATTCCTGTTCAAACAGTGCASTGGATGCGCTGAAGAAATTAAGTAATTCAGACTGGAATTCCACATTAAGCATCTCATAGGCTTGGTTCAGCATTATTACTGTTTTGACCGGTGTTTTCAGTGTTTAATCTCTGTTTTACAGGGTGAGCTGGAAAGGCAGCTCATCTTCTGTCATATGGAGCCTTTATCTAATAATTACAAATAATCTTACTGCCAGCTAACACATCCCCTTTCTGTGCCTCTGCATATATTAATCCATTAATCCTCGGCAGGAGACCGTAGCTAGATAACCGATACCAGCTCCACCGAGGCTCACAGAACTCACCAGCAAGTCATCACCAACAAGCACTAGTGTTCACCTCAAAAAGGCGAGCTCCTTTTCCACTTGTTTGGCTGGTCACAGTCTCCTGCAYACTTCCGTGAAGCTGGACTGTGGCTGTACAAACGTTCCACCCGGAAACCCATGGGATTATTTGATTTTTCAGCTCCRGTACTAAAACACAGTGCATTTCAATGAGGTTGCGCTTGCTCCGCTGCAGCCCAGGAAAATCTAAAGCCAGGGGGGTAATGTGGGGCAGGAGTTTGCMGGAGTCACTCACTGCACAGCACCAACACGCAGAGGGAGGCAGAAGCTAAGAGGAGCTGGGCTCTCGGGGGCTTTCTGCCACTCCTAAAGGTCTAGAAGCCATTTGAAGTAACTGAAGCGTACAGTTACTGGGAGAAGTCTCCGTCATGTCCACATTGCTCTCTGTGTTAGTGAAATCAGTTTCAACCCAGCCAGTTGGCCATTCTTTTTAAAATCCAAGCACAGCACAGCTCCTAATCACATTTTCCAGCAACGTTCACTGGCCGGCCACACTACGTGAARCTGTATCTTAAGACAGACAACTATTAAACTCACTAACCACCATCATTTCCCATGCTTAAATGCAGAGACTCGTCGTTTTCCCTATGCTTTCCCCAGTTGTAGTACCCCCCGATCTCTCCAAGCTATCCTAACAACCCACGGCCGTTAAGACCCTCGCGACCGAAACACTGAAGGGAAGGTCCGAGAAGGGCAGGCGAAGAGCAGAGACGGCGGCTGCCGCGCTCTCCTCGCAGGGCAATGCTGCCCTCGCACTTCTGGCCGTGGTACCCCCATTAAACTTCCTGAATTTCCACGTGATCCTTATTGCTTCTGATGCTCTGTTTAGAAGCCAAAGGAAACTTTGCATCAGGCCTCCAGGAGCGCGGGGGAAAGGCGGCGCTGCCATCGATYGCCCTGCTTAGCTCGCTGTAACTGGATTGCTTTCAGACACATATGTTAGTACCAATTCATTTGGACTTAATTGATCACAATGCTGTTTCATAAGAATCAAATAATGCCCAGGAGACCTCATTAGTGCTGCAGCACGACTTAATACAGCTGACACCAAAGAAATCCCTAAGCAGGTAAGCTTAGCATCAGGATAAATTCCACCAAAGACAGCAAAGCTTTACTCCTTCAACCCAAACACGTTACCTGCAAGGAAGTGCAGCCCTCCTCCTCCTCCACAGTTACAAGGCTCTGGGTTAGATTTCAGGTAATAGTGTTCTTTTCTTTAACCTACAAATTCTTTTTAAATGTCAAACAAGAAAATTGGATTTTTTTTTTGGGGGGGGGGGGGAGGAACTGTCAAGCACTCAAACCACCCCTCGCTTTCAAAAAACCACCTCTCAAGCACTGGCATTACATGAGTCTTTCTCAGGCTTCTTTTAAAATGCCAAACCACAAAGGAGCTGAATCCACATGAAAGCAAACAAAAATTGAGCTTGCTGTTCTTTTCTTCAGCTGGAATCAGAAATCAGCTTTATTGATTACTTCAAAGAAGTGCAATGCACACAAACAGGGACTATCCGTGCAACTGAACCTAAAGGTRTTGCTACCTGCCCATCCGACCGTTGTCATGTAAGTCGGCCAGCAAACGGAAAGGAGTCCTCGGGGCTCGCGTTTTGCTAATTTGGAAGCGTTTTCTATTGCTAAGTGGTCGGAGTACCGACTGGCTCCGGTGTATTCCCTCTCAGCATGGCTCTGCAACCCAGATTCAAATCTCCGAGCCCCCCTGCCCCCCAACACTGCACGTGCTGCAGCCCTTCCTAGGTCCCCCCACGCACRCAGGTATGTTTGAGGATCACAAAAACATCACAACATCCCCACCTCGCTCGTGCTGCTCTAGTCTCCCCCAAACCTGCTTTGGTTTAACTGATTGCTTCACGTCCTACATGCACTGTCAGTCCAGATTTGCCAAAACATTTGCACTAAAGTGGGGTCACGCTTCTTGTTTAGCATTAGAGAAGAATCCTCTGCAGTCAACAGCTGTTTCTCCTAACTGCACAAGGCCCCCAGAAACAGGCAAACAGCCCCCTAAGAATTCCAATTTTTATACCCGTGCAATGAATTCTGAAGAAAATATGTCATTAAAAACATGGTCTAAAACAGATGTGTTGGACTACTGAGCTCAAAGCTCTGTCACTGTTATAGTCACTCCTTTAGCCATCAATTTATCAAATTTCATGTTAAAAGTGGCTAGTTTCTCACTCTCCTCCCCTCTGTTCCAAAACTGTTCCCCAAACTTCACTCCTCTGYGGGGCAGAAACATCTAATTCCAGCCTATGTTTTTGCTCATGGCCATTTTGTTCCTGTGCCAATCCTGCCTTTCAGCTCAAACAGTTTTCTTCTTATGTACTTACAGACAGTAAGCGTCACATTTTATTTTGCTAAGCTAAACCAAGGCAAGATCTACCAGAAGCTCTGCTGGTTTTTGCAGTCGMTGTTATCTTGCTTTTACAGAATTGCAGCAACAGCAATCGGACAAAACGCCTCGAGTTTATCCCAGCTGCCAGTCTGAGAACCAGCTACCTTCAGGTGCAAAACAGACTACTCCGCATAACGCAGACTGCACCTTGGGGGCAGAGATAACTGCGCAAATAWACAAAGCCTTTTGTCCTGGCAGCTGGAGAGGATGCTAGAGGACAGCACTATTTCACAGCTGTAAAGAAGGCTGAAGACGGAGAGAGGACCTCTGGGCAGCCAGCAAGGACAACAGCTTGGTTAGCAGGCTCTGCTTCTCCGGAGCGCGATGGATCTGAGTTTGGTGGGAGCCTCCAATGGTCCGGTGCAGGAACGTGACACCTGACCACTGACACCCTGGGAAGCGAGTGAGGCTGGGGTTTATTAGAGCTGAAGTGCCGGCTGCCATCCAAGCAGGTTTTACCCTCCTCTGTGTCCATCCACGCATCCTGCCACCTTCCAGAAGCAGCCCTTACTCTCAGCTTGGAGTCCTGCGTGAACCAGCCAAAACGCCGTGATTTAGTTTTTGCCRTTTTGAATTGCAGAATTTGGGCTATCTGAGCCACGTGAATGGTCACTATCTATTTTTATTAACATGAAGAAAGAAAAGCTGGCAAATACGTGTCAGTCTTCCAGTTCTTTGCCGGAGCAGCTTGCTGGCTACGGAAACCCAGCTGAGAGCACAGAAGTCTAGCAGTAACTTTGAATGAGGAGAAAAACTTGATCAAAGACTCTGAATTTCTCCAAAACCCTCAAGCTATAAATAACTCTTCTGTCCCAGAATCACAGTTTTTTAGAGCTTGCTTCCGCCTGAGCAACTTTTTGGGGGGTTTTGCTGTGACCAGCTCAATCCATTTTACCAGTAATTTTAGACAGGTTCCTTCCTCCCTCATCTGCTTTACGCTGCTCCAGCTGAGCACGCGCTCGTGCGTGCAAACACCTCCGAGCACCAGCACACCTCGTGCCCCCGGCCGGCCCGGCGCCGCTCCGAGGCTCCCCCGGCCTGCGCTCCRCTGGCCCTGGGCCAACCGCGGCCGATGCACCCAGGGCTCAGCCGCAGCATCCAGCTCCCACGTACGGCACTCGGGACCGAGCGCGCGGCTGAGCGTCCCTTGCAATAATCCGGGTGCTGCCTCGTAATTAAATGGAGCCCRAGCAATCACTCAAGAGCAGGCAGCAGCTACGAGCTAGTGAGAGGAAGAACAGCTCTGTTCCCGTGGGGATTTGAATCTCCAGATGGCACTGCAACATCATGCCCAAAAGCAGACGGTTCGATACAAAAGCAAGCGTGGTGGCAGCTGAGTCAGCCTGCCTGCTGTGCATAATTACTCATCCCATTGAAACCACCATTTACAGGCTACAAATGCTAGAGCTGCCCTTTTGTTTCAATTTAAAGCTCAAATTTTAAAGCATTACACATACTGTGTGCGTAGYAGCTGAAGAAAAGCACAGTAACAAGCCGAACAGTCTGACATAAAATGAGACCCTGATAGCACCATARATTAATCCCAAGGCCTTCACTGAGGTCTTAGGAAATGGTTTAGGTGACAAGTTGAATGACGTTGCCTATCACTATTCTTTCCCTGGGAGGTAATGCAAAGCGATAGCAAGATCAGGAGGGGCAAAGGGTAGATGTGAGGGTCAGCAACTGAAGTGCAAGAAGYCTGAACACAGGCGCTGAACAGAGAAGTCCCCAAAGTTGAGCTGTGCCACAGTCTGCTTAGCCAAGCAGCGAAAGAAAGGATCAGATCGCTGGACTCYTCAGGGATGCAAAGCATATACTGGAGCCACGATTCAACCAATGCAAGAACTTGTCGAAGAGAGAGGCCCTCCTCAATGTCCAACAGGCTTCCCTCCACACCGACTATATCCGATGCTCACAAAACAAAGCTCAGCTTTTTTTGACAATGTGCTCACTATGTGCTCACTTGATTTGCTCTTTCAAAGAAATCTCAGTATTTCACTGTGATGGTATCTGAAAGCGCTGAAATGTTGGGGCTGTCCTGTGAGACAGCTTTTTTCTTTTCTTTCTTTTTTTTTTTTTTTAAAAAAAAAACTCACTGTGTTTATTGGGCTAGCCCAGTACTGATCTATTAATCATCATAAAAGCATCAGCTAGCACAAACCACCTGGGTCACTAAATCCCAACCCTCAGGCAACCACATAATGAGTAATCATTCTTCTGTGTCCATAAAACATCTGCTCCCTGTAGCCTTAACATCTCCTATCTGTTTCTATTTATTTCTGATGACTCCCCAAAAGGCAGCAACAGGTGGTCTACAAGCAGAGGTTCAGGGAGCTGCAGAGATGCTCGCGAAGACCAGTCTGGTGTGGTTCTCAGCCTGCAGTCACACCAACTGGCTGTTCCCTGCTCTCACCTAYGGCTAGAGTCTCTCTCCTGCCTCCTCAGTCTTGATACCCATTTATTTCTGATTTCTTTGCGGCTTCTGCCATTCCAGTCTTGCTCCCTACTTACATCGGGTTTCATGTTCCCAATGTGCTCTAGCAATCTCCTATGAGGACAAGACTTCTCTAGCTACAAAAAGAAAAGAAAAGAAAAAAAAGAAAAAGAAAAAAGAGAGAGAGAGAGAAAAGAAAAAACCAAACATCCTGGGCAGCTAATCACAGGCAAATAGCACAGTTTATATTTGAATACAACAAGTTAAGAACAAGAGTTAAAACAACAAAAACCACAGAAAACCCACACCCTAACTCCCCACAAAACCACAAATCAAGTTATCTTGAACTACAGGTACAGCTGAGGAGATTGCAATGTATTTACTGACATTTGGGGAGCAATTTGATAGGCATATTATGTGCTGAATATCCATCCAAACTCAGTTTTAGGCACATTATGGTGTTACAAATATTGGATGGAGAGGGAGGCTGAAGCTCATTTTGTTGTGAAAGGAGGAGATCTAGCACAAGCTCCCCTTGCCCATGATGTTTAGCAGGGGAACGATATGAAATGCAGCTGAGCAGCTCTCATCTAGGCAGGAGAGGCTAGTGGGGGTGTCCGCACGAGTTGCTTCACTGCAGTAGGGCCCTTACATTTTTGAATCCTCTGTAAAGCACCTGGAGTTCTCTTTTAGTAAAATTTGTCTGTGCTTCAAGCTGTTCCAGTCCTTCGGGTCTATGGCACACTGTAGTCATTTCTAATTCATCTTCAATTTTATCTGAAAGAAAAAATAGGAAAATATTTATGTAGCTTGTTACTTTTGCTCTGTTAATATGATAGATAGTACAAATCGGATTTCAAGAGCAATAGAGAAAAAAAAACTGTGATGAACTGATCAACATTATAGTTTTAACCCCTTGAAGGTAAAGTAAAAGCCAGATGAGTAGAGCAGTGTCTCGCACTTGGCAGCAGGGCTGCCCCATTACCCCTCTATCCCCGGAGCAGAAGCTGCTGGTACGAACAGACGGG
The DNA here is from genome assembly GCF_003343005.1 of Rhea americana. Classification (NCBI taxonomy): domain Eukaryota; kingdom Metazoa; phylum Chordata; class Aves; order Rheiformes; family Rheidae; genus Rhea; species Rhea americana. Next base: position 250,413 of record NW_028185595.1, read on the forward strand.
CAGGCAGCAGGTACGGTGCTCCAGAAGCCAGCAGCGGGCATCTCTCATCTAACACTGAACCAGCGCGGAGGAACAGGCATCTCAAAGTACTAGCTTTAAAGGCGGGTGTGCAAACGTAAGTGAGAGCGCAGACCATGCCTGAGCATATTAGACAACGACATTACACCGAGGGCAGACAGTGTCAGAAACTCTTCTGTACGCCAACCGAAGAGCTCACTCTGGAGACCCTAAAGGTCACCTTCATCCTAGGAGAAATTCAAACGATGTCCAAAGTTGCTGAAGCTGGAACGAATCCAACCTACGTTTGTACAGGCTTTAGGGAAAAAAGATAAGCAGTGAAATGTGTATTTTATTCAAGAGAGAGATCTCCYACAAGGGAGAAAAATACTCAAGACACCATGGTCTACCCTCCCATCCTCTGTGTTTGAGAGTCTCACAGGGCAGCATCTGCGGTGGCCTTGAGCACTGAATGTCCAGGCCTAAACATTGTGCTCAAGGTCCCTCGCAAGGCATTGGGCAGCTCAATGCATTTAACTATGCCCTTCCAGGGCTCTTCTCATTAAAAGCTTTGGGAGGCTGGGCAAAACGGTAAGTTCACTTCAGCTTACTCTTTTAGCTGGCACTCACTCTTGGAACAACAACTTAAGCCTAGTCAAAGAGCTCAGAGCATAGAGACAGACCATAGCCTAAATACGAATGAAATACATAGGATTCAAATAGGCCAGCAATAGATCCTGGGTTTGCAGCAATACTATATTTCAGTACTTTCAGTAGCAAAATTTAAGACTCTGCCATCAGCCAACAATTATGGAGTCAACACCAAAGYGGAGAAGTGGCAATCAGTGATTCCGCACAGTTCTGAAAAACCGGAGCAGAAACTGCACGGCTGAGTAAAGGCAAAACCAAAGGCTCTCCTCCCAGGAATTTTTTCTAAAGATATCCAGTGAGACAGAAATTACTTCCTTCTTATTAATCAGAAAGGGGAGATGGAGGGAAAAAGAAAACAAAACAAAAAGAAACCCTCCTCTTCATGCTTGTCCAATTCACAAGAACCACCTTTGCATGCTTCTATCAGGAAACACTAGTGTGGTGACTTGAGGCATCTCAGTCACACCACAGCCTGGTTCCCACAGTCATACTGGCATGATCAGCACAAACCTTTTCAAGCTGTTCACCACTGTGGTTTCAAACACTTTCTCATGGCAATGGAAAGACTAAAGTTAGGGAAACTACCTACGGCTCAGATAGTACTTCATGGAGATTTATGGGGATCAGTTTTTGAGATATCTGCCAGGAGAAATGCCTTTTTTGGGGGTGAGGGGGGTTATGAAAAGTGTAAGGGAATAAAGGTGAGGGACTCTGTAACAGCGTTGGACAGAATGAGAGTATCAAAAYTCATTTATGATGTAGAAAAACAGCTGAAAGTTGGCAAATGGCAGGAAGAGATCTGAAGGAGGCACCTTCTTCACCACCTGAAGGGAACATGGAGAAGCTARAAATTACAGATCCTGTTAGAAGGAAGCGGATGGAAAAGGATATCTCTTAGAGGAAAAAGAACGGGTAAGTAATGGGGAAAAGGTGCTTTCTTTGAAAGAGTACAAATGTCACAAAAGAAAGGAAGGAGAAGAAGCTGTAGAGAGAGAAACAACTGGGGAAGAAACTCCTTAAAAAGAGGAGAGGAGAATGAGTGGTGGAAACAAGGAGAGAGGAAATCAATTTATAAGGCAGCCAGGTTAGGGAGACCCATCGCTAATCCATGCATTGTATAAGCAGCACCTTTTTGTTTACCTTCAGTTAACCACAAGTTAYCTGAAACTCCAAGAAAAGCATGCAAATCCAAACTCCTTTCCCTACGTTTCCCTGCCATCCCACAAAACAGCGAACAGTTTAYGCGTGGTTCTTGCCAYGTGTTTCTTTCTCCCCCACCTCGCAGACGGCCATGCCTTTTGGGCTCTGCAGTACACACACAAGTCAAGCTCCGAGTCTTCYGCTGGTTTGCGGCCAGCCAACATCCCCGGCTTTTGTCTGATCCTTCCTGTTGACTGAGCTACTCCAAAAGCATTTACAGATTCAGGCAACACAACATGTAAGCGCAAAATATTGGCTACCTAGTTTTGATATCATATAAAGTAACTGAACAAGGAGAGCGAGCGAGCAACCTATGCAACCTCATGTTCAGCGGAGCAAAGCCTGCTGGGTCACACTTAGAGCTGGTGTTCGCAAAGCGCCTGTTCGCGTGGTTCCTGCAGAGGCAGGAAAAGATGAGCTGAGATAAACCATCAAAAAAGAAATTATTTGGCACATAAATCCCCACAAACGTGCTTCTTAAGCAACYAGTTTTCTGTAACACTCAGTGGAATTTAGCGTTCCTAGTGTAAAAACAAGTAAAGCAAAGCTCTTGCTCATGGAAAAATTGCTTTAACTCCCTGGTACTTTTAAATAGCTACAGAACTGTAGCTCRTATATCTTTTGCTTATCCAGACGAACAGGGTCCTGGAATTATTTTTTTCCCCTTCAATATACTTGCATAAATCATTACTTGGGGAAACACTGTAATTTAATAATGATATATTGCCTTTTAATAATGCTGCCTCATCCAGTGAATCACTATTTCAAAAGGGTGCCATTCATCTTCTGCAGTTGGTCCTGCAAGCAGTGGTTTTTCCAACAGACGGGTCACGAGCTTTGGTCCCGCAGGGCAGATTGAACATTTTTTCATGTTAAAAATAAGCCAGATGACTGTTGTGGATTCCCTTCTGCTCCCCACGCTGAGAAACTGCTGCTCTTCCCTTTAGAGCAGACTGCGGAACGGAAATTAGGGAAAATTCAGCCCTTCCAAAAGGACGCTCTGTTCTTCCCTCCTCTGTCCCAGAACCCCTCTGCCGCCAACCTGACGCTTCCCGGTGAGTTAACCCCTTCGTCCCGCTTCCACTTGAGTAAACAAGCGCGCGGAAGCCTTACGAGCTCGTTCTGCCTATCGCTTCCCAACAAAGAGCTATTTTGTGCGGCGTCTCACGATCACTTTGGGTTTTTTTAGGACYATTCCAAAGTAACAGGCCTCGCCATTCAAATGTTCCCTCCCTAATGTCCATCACATAGGTACTGAAAAAACTTTAGATATCTAACATTCAAAGACTTTCCTCCAACAACATCTCTTTTCATCCCTTCTCCCTTTCCAGTAAAAGCCTGCRGCAGGCGTAGCACAAGGGCAAGACCTGTAAGTGGGTACCGAAGGACAAGGTCTTCGACGCACAACTCTCACGCACAATGTCTCCAGTCTCTTTTCCCCCTATAGATTCTTGGCTGTTATTTGCCTTTCACCGTTTTCTCTTGCATCAGCTCTTTTAAACTTTTCCTCCATTCTCTGACACACTCTGAATTAACCACAGTGGCCCCAACACCACAAAAAGAGACGGTTGCTTCCTTGTCTAACATTAACTTTTCTCATGCATATCGTATTCCTTCTTGTATACATTTGCATCATCACACTCTGGCTCAGTCCCTCCGACACTGCATTWTTTTTCTTAAACGGAAGCTCATTTAAGTGAATGAAGTGCATGAGTGAAAATAAAAGTACATATACATATATACACACAAGCACATGTTTTCACTAGGAAAGCACGGCCTTAAAATATCTTATCAAATGTCATGCTCTCTTCAGTTTTTTCCTAGTTTACAGCCTGCCTGTCCCTAAGCAATCTGGATCTGGGAAACAGGCACACTACCAGTTTAAAGTAGTCACCTCCTCCTCCTCCAGTTTGCAACTGCATGAGCAGAGCTAAGGTTTGCTGGGAGACGACCCAAGGGATGCGGGCRGACAGACGCAACCAAACAGAGCCTGTGCTTTCAGCAGCCGCTTCGTGCTGGGATAAGGTACGTGCTGGCACGCGGAGATGCCAAGCTCAGGGCCTGGGCGCTGCACCGTTGCCTTAGCGAGCCCTGAACCTTCCCAAATACGCCCAGACTGATCGTTACCCATCTCTAAACAGGATTCTGTTGGACCGTCCGTGCTTCCTGATCAGATACGCTCAGTAACTAAAGTGAGAGGCTTCTCCTGCTTGCATGCACAAGTGATGCTTGACTTTTTTTTGGCTCAACACTTGCTGAAATCRGCCATGGCTTGCTCACTTCCATATCGGACGGTGGCAGCTCTGCCGACCCCCCGGGCCTTTCGGCAGGCGCTGCCGAGGAGCCTCGTGCCTTGCTCGGCCGTTTTTCTTGCCATCTGCTCAAAAACGGAGGAACGGCAAACACTTCTCCCCAGCTCAGAATTTGCCTCTGGCCACATTTTTATAGCTGCTTTGTCAACAGGGTACGAACTCTTGGGGCTGGTAGAAGCAGCTCTGATGATCTTATTCCCCAGTCTGTCCAGGTTGTAGGAATTATTTYGTTTTACATTTTTGTGCAGATCATCTCTATTTGCTTAGCCCAGAGGATATGCGCATWTTGTATATCAATCAAAATAAATAGTGGCTTCACTGTACAAAGTAAAATATGCCTAACGCTTGTACGCACATGCATATTTTATGGATTGCTACTAATGAAAGATATTGTATTTCATTTGTTTGCTGCTTGCTTGAGAGCAGAGAATAAATTTTTGTTGAAGCAGATCAATACTTTAACTGAACGTACGCTTTGGAAATTACTTGACAAGGCTTGATTTATGCATCTTTTCATATTTGTTCTAATTTTATCTTGTTATCTTTACAGCTTGAAAACTTCCATACTTAGACTGCTCACAAATGGTCTTCTGCTTCAGCATAGTAAACAACMTTGAAAAAATTTACGTTCCTCCCAGTGATAAAACAGAGTAATTTAAGATACTCATGTAAAAGCTGGCTTGTACAACTACATTCCTACAGAGAAAATTGTTTCATCAGGGAGGAAAACAGCTTTTCAGCCACCACTGAAAGCTGCTGTCCACCACGGAGCTGGGCAGAGGGACTCGCTCCTTCTCCTTCCCATGTTGAAGACAGTAATTTGATTGATTTTAAAAAGACAGATGACCTGCTCCAACATTTCACCTGCCAAATCTTTCCATTCCATTGCAATGGGGACACATTTTTTTGGTCTCGTTATRCACAAAGATGTTATCAGCTTGTCTCAAAAACACAGGGGTAACATAACGCACAGACACGAGTCAGCTGCCCAAAGGACACCCAGCCTCAGGGCGGGTTACTAGACACGCAACATCTGCCACGGACCCATTCAGTCGCTGGCCAGCGCTAGCGGTCGAGGGCAGACAAGGTGCTGCTGGCAACACACAGGCGAAGTGCTTCTCGGATCCCCCGTCCTCACTCGATCTCCTACTACCTGCTTCACCTCCATAGCTCCATATCAAAACGCCTGATCAATGTTCTACAGATCCAACAGTCCTTCCTTCATAAGCTAGTAGATCAAATCAATCGCAGAAGGCACCGACATCATATCTCCATACTATAAAATAGATGATCTTACCCAAAAGCACAGGTTCTCCTCGGTGGGCCAGACCCATTAACCTCCTGTGAAGCTTAAAAGCCACCAAACCCCTTCCCCATGGTGTCACCTGCAAAAACACCCAGCGTTTTCAGCACTGAACCCACGTGCCTTATAGACTAGCTAGCAATGGAGATGCTTCATCGTATCATCGGGGCTGGCCAAGGACAGTTCAGGTCCCAAACACGGGAGGGCGTAAGCAATGACTTAAAAACACAACCATCCCCCCGTCTGCTGCTTCTGAAAGCGGTGAGAYGAAGCACTGTCCTGCTACACTGCACAGTTAACAGGGGAGGGTTTTAGAAAACATTCTGCTTATAATAAATTCATTTTTCGTTTAAAGAAAAAAATCAAGATGTAAAATATGGCTAATGTYGGATGTTAATTGTAAAACTGACAACCATTAGATGAAATGGGTAATTTTACAAGTACAGCAGAAGGGGATTAAATTATGTKCAAGACTTATTAGGCTGCATCTTATTGTTATTAAAAAAACATTAGCTATATTTTAGGAGTAATGACCTGAAGAAAAAATTAACTCTAGTTTATCTACGACATCCTCAAAATTAATCTCCAAGAAGGATACTCACCGGGCCAAATCCTGCAGGAAATAGGGCAAATTGCAAATTTTTGGAAGTTTCATAAAGAGAAATAAGTACAGGCCTGAGTCCCTTGAGGACTGAGAGGATGTGCACTTCTGTAAAGTCCTTTGAGKTCTGTGGTTGGAGATGCCTGGGGGGAAGGCTGGTAGAAAGCACAACTCCACTAACCCAAAYGGTCCTTCTAGATTAAGGGAGTCCACCCATTAACAAAATCTCTGTGCACTTTAAYGTGCTGTCCTCAAGACAGAAGCTAAACCTTAGTCTTTATACATCCTATTCCTGCAAGTGCTTACAAACAACAAGCCTAGCAGGGCAGATAATGAGAAAACTGTGCGCTTGAGCCACCAATATTCCCAGAATGGCAGCTCAGAAACAGCTTGGAAACGTATATCTGCACCTCCATGAAGTCTAACAAAGGGTTAAGTCAAATCCGCTCATGGCAAACGTTAATAAAAAAGGGCATTGAAATACCTACTGAAATATCAAATATTAAACACATTTAATTAAACCTGAACAGCCCTTTATTAATAAATTATTATTATTATTATTGCCTGCCGGAGAGATCAATTTCCACACCAAAGGGACTTCTCCAGCTGATAAAGAAACAAAAAGGAATTGATGTCTCTGCACATCCGCTCCCTTTCCTTGAAGTTATCCTTTGACTCTTTCAGCTCCATCTTCCCCACTAAATCACCCACGTCAAATTAATTACACAAGCAGCCGTGCTTAGCAAGGGTGATATGCCCGCCTGAACCCAGAGCAGCACCAGCCATGGAGAAAAGCTGTGTTAAAACCTGATTTTGAACACAATTCTGAGATTAAAAGCAGCAGAATTTTAAGATTTTCTCAGCTAATCCTTGCAATCAGCTACGCAAAACAGTTAYGCATAAGTATTTCCTCCTGCCTCTTTACTCCTTTAATTGATTTCACTGTATTGAGCACTGGGAAGGTAGCACAGGGACCAGCTGTCAGTACGGGAGTAGTCCAAGGCCATGGGTACCTCCAAAACGTCTTTCTGGTCTAGCACTAGCTGAATAATCCGTATAGCCCTTTTCCTCCGGTGTGAAATACGACTTCAGATGATTTCGCAGACACCGTATTAACTCGCAGGATCGCCGGAGATAGCATTCTTTTGGCCATTCCCAAGGTAAGAGACGCTAGTGGAACTCGCTTGGGACAGTACTTCCTCCCTTGCTTGCCTTGCGCATCCCCTCCTTTCTGTAGCAATGGGTGCAACAGGAACCCTGTTTTTCTGTCGAAGGGGCTGGAAATCTGGCTGGGTGCTCGGCTGCGTTTCCATCGGGAGGCTGCAGAAAACATTCTTCTGGGACAAGCGCTTCCCTCCAAGCTGCCGTTCAGAGCTGAAACTTTCASTTGCAAATAAGCCTAACTAAACGGATTAGAAAACTGCTTTATCCCTGATGATATTTTAGAAACTCCCAGTAATACTGAGTACCTGAACTGCCAAGCGCTTGCCTTAGCACGGTCACACAACAGGGTGTCGCGCCTGCTCGTTGAGCGAGAGCAGGGACGACCTTCATCTCCAGCACGTTATTGCTGACCCAGCCGGAGGTGCTCAGCCTTTCCCCGGGCTGGACACCTACCCTGCGACTCGGGCAGTTTTCAGCAGGTTTTCATTTTGTTTGCTGCCAGCATGGAGAGCGAGAATAAACTCGGCCGCGGGGAGACAGGGGCTGTTTCCCATACTAAAATTCCCATCTTAAAATAAACAAACTCGCTACAGAAATCATATCACCAATGTAGTCAAACTGGTTTAARTTTTACCTCTCTGATACACGTAAAACCATCGGGTGGGGTCTAGGAAAAAGTAAGAAAAAAATTTAAACAAAAAGAAAGCAACAACCACATACAACTTTGTCTTTTTTTCCTTCAATTTTACGGTGACAGTGGATGGAATCTGTAAGTGCCATAGGGTGCCCTTTCCCAGTGATGGTAGGATTGCTTCAACGTGTATTTTACCCGCGTTTCTTTCCCGAACTGTGTCTCTTACCCCAAATAGCAGGAAAGGAAACCAGCAGTCCCTTTCCCCTGCGTGACCATGAAACTTGGGGTACCGTGTGAAGGGCAGCGTGCACACAGCCATGCACCCATGCAATCACCCATGCGTACGGCAAGACAGCRGTGCAGCAGTCACTCCAGAAGCTCTGATAAGGAGCACTTGGCATGCAATTTTTGAAGTCTCGACAGAGGTGTTTCTCTGACAACAAGAGGCACCCACAACCTTCTGCTTCCTCGCCATAGCTTAGCTCTTCAGCAGCTGGAGAAATAAAAAACTATTAGTACAGGCAAAGAAGTCCCAGGTGGTCTGCATGTCTGTGCAACCTCTGCTCTTTGGAGCCACTTCACTTGCAACATGGTGATTTCACACTATCCTCATAATCCCTGGGAGAAAATTTCATTAGCAAGTTAGATTAAAAATAACTGAATTAATTGCATTTTCAAGGTATGGACATGGCTTCTCTTGGCATCCATTTCTTCTTACTGGAGAATTCAGCACACAATTTGATGTGCAACCATCTGCAAAAGGTGCAAGAGCGCTGGCTGGTCCACCGCTACCTGCAGCTCTCCTAGCCCAACCTCCACTCTACGCAGCTCCTGCCTTCCAACAGTCCAGCTTCAACTATTTCCTTACTTACCATGCAGTCAGTGCCACCAGACGCCTCTAAGCCTTCCTAAACTCCTTCTCACCGTACCGCTTCTTCTTCAGTATCTTAGCCCTCCCTGCCAACRCTGGCAAAGCACAGGACCTTACCCTACTTCACCCTACTGACGCATTAACCTACTGGGCAAGGAGTGTCATTGCCTCCTGAGCACTAAAAAGGCTCCAAAGCCCCTCAAACTGTGCAGTTCTCATTGAGATGTGTGTTTTCTCTGTAGCTGGAGGCTAAAGGAAAAGATGTATGTGGGGGCAGCTTGGGCTCACACCGCACRCGCCGTACCTGTCTCTGCTTTTCTCCAGGTGGATGGAGAACCTCGAGACCCCACCCTTCTGGGCAAGTCTTGCAGCAGCAAAACTTCGTTCCTCTTTCATTATTCTCAGTTCAAGTGTTATTGTTGGAAAATTTGCTTCTTCTTAATGGAGGAACAGCTGAATTAAATGAAAAATCTTTGGGATGGAACATTAAACATTAGCAATCAGATCACCTGCTGTCTGGAAAAACCTGCTTTACAGGACAGTCCAAGGACAGGAAGGAAAGGGAGAAAAATCTCCCATTTAAAGTCTAATAAGTACAGTTCTAAATTTGCATTCTAACACTAGCTGTAAACTAATTTCCATCCATGAAGAACAAAGAAATGTAAATGCAACCATTCATTAGAGAAAGCAAGATAATAGCGTCCCGATTTAGCAAGGGTGAAATCTATGAATAAAAGAAGAGCTAGTGCTATGGAAGGGTCCCTCTGCAAATATTGGGTTTTAAAAGATGAAGACTCGGAGATGATCAACAGATAGCAGAAAGACAACAGCTGTGCTAAAAAAAAATAAAAAGGACAATCTGCTTTTCTGTATTGGGAAACTTTGGGGGTTATTGAAGCTTAGAATGAAGATAGCATTCTGAATATAACAAATATTTTCTTTCTTTACAGACATAGGGAAAAAAACTCTTAAGAGATTAAAAATCTCATTTAACAATACATTTTTCTTCATTAGCTGAAAAACTTCACAGAAGTCAGCTTGCAATGACTGAACTGAAAATTAATTCCCTTCCTGAATATTAGAATAGTTTTTGGTTCAGAATCTATTTTTTGCTCAACACTGATTTGCTCTTCTTTTGAAAACCTGCACTTTTTCAATGAGCTCAACAGAAAACATCTTAATCATCCAAGTTCATGTGCTTATGTCTACTTAGCAGATTGAATAGGATAAATAAAAGAAACCAGAATGTTGCTACCAACACTTCCAAAGCTGCTCTTAAAGCAGACAAAAACAGTTTGAGGACTTGAGTATTTTTCTCACTTCTTCCAAAGAGTCTGATTTTTTTTTTTTTTTTTTGCTCCTAAAATGACACCCATGATACGGATTACTCTCTGGACAGAGAAAACAGAGCAATGGCATCAGCTCTGAGCAACTACGGATCAATCAAAAGGAAAAAAAATTTTGAAAAAGTTCAACTGATCAWTTTGAAGACTATTTCTAACGTGCTGGTGGTCTGTTTACAAACAGCCGGCGGTGCCTATGCTTGGCTATGACCCTATTCTCTAAGCAAATGAACATGGCCTATAGAATTTATTTCATTCCGATAATCAGTTCTGTTGAACAGYAGAGCTCCGGTACACGGGAAAATGGGATATTTATTCTTTTGTCTGGCTTTTCGGAAAGCAGAGCATTAGAGGGCTATAGCGCGSGACGACAGCGCGAGCTGGCCCCGCGGGGGATCTGCCCAGACCTCCGCTTTATCACAAGCTCCCCAAAGAGGGCTCCGAAGCTCAGAAGACACTTCTTTATTAGACTGTAAACAAGAATTACCGACTTTAAGAACTCAAAGGAACTCAACAGAATAGATATGAAATGGTCTCTAAACAAGTTTCCCACTGCCAAACATACCTCGTGGGATGGGTCCATCCCTTTTTGTGGGCCAGCTCGGTTGTTTCCTCAGGTGCGACAAACTACAGCCAGGCCTGCCCTAGACTCTAGATGGGTCTGTTAATTTGAAAGAAGTTTATTTCCTCCTGAATAGCCTCTCCCAAGTCAGCGATATCTCAACAGCAGACTCACTTTTGTCAGAAAAGCCGCGACACGTTTCACAGCGTGGGTTGTACTTGTAAAGAGCAGCCACACAGGCAAGGGAAGAGCCGCAAACAAACGTAAGCTGCAGAGGACGAGCCCAACTCTTGGCGACGCCGTGCCACCCACCAACACCCTGGTGTGCTGCTGCCAAAAGAGGAGCTGGTGTTAATGCACCCGCTGGATGCCACCGCCCAGACATATCCCCGGCTCAGCAGGCTGTCAGACCTGCCTGATGCTTTAGGTTGCCAAATTCCCCTGAAGACTGCCCAGACTCGGGCACACGGACCTCACGGGCAGCAGCAACCATCCATGTCTACTGGTACCCGCAGCACCAGGCCGCTGCAATGACTTCCACCAGGGAGCAAGGCATCTGCCACCCAAACCAGGCGCCAGTTGTGTGCTTCCATATTCAGAGATCGTAGAGAACAGCACAAATTCAGCGTGGTTAAGTCATGAGTTTGATCCAATGTGCCCTCTCCCGCTTCCTGGATTCCAGTGCTCCCTGGAAGCTGCCTTGAAGTCTCTGCATCTGAAATCCCTCCTCTCCAGCATGGCAGCAGGTCCCCACCAAGGAAACACCACCCCRTAGTGAAGAGCTAGCCGCGGCCCCAGAGGGAGGAGGACTCCTAAGCGGTTTTGCAGAGAGACGTGCCTCCTCCAAGTGTCTCATGTTTGAGCTCATCAACTGGTATTCACACTATGAAGGTGTGAGTCCATGCCTGACCTGGTTTGGATCTGTTGAACCATCCAAAATACTTAGATGTCCAAATCTCGTTGGCATGGGAGAAGCAGGGTCTTTGCTCACAGGGGCAAGCTAAGGGCTGCTCTTGAAGGAGCAAGCTGCTCCTGTGCTGGCTTTCTCCCATCTTCTTTCTATCTGTTTCCTGACCTCTTGGACCCAAGCAGGCTAAATACTTTGATAATTCAAGCAAAGGAGAGTTTTTTTTCTTCTAATGAATCATTTTTGGCCTATCAAAAAAACTGGGGTAAGAATAAGGAGGTTAAAAAAACCTCACTTCAGTGACAAGAAGATAGAAAGTTCCCGCATTCTGCGGGTACCTGGTCTAGTTTAACAGTCCACCTCATAGCCCCAGGGCTGGTCTCTGACGCGAGACAGAGGGGTTGGATTAACTTCAGCAAGAAATACAAGTTTCAGAAACACGACGTGGCCAGTGGAAGCTCAAAACCCCACGGCTGTGTCGCGTCCAGCACGAAGGAAGGACAAAAAGGCCAACGGCCAGAGCTCTCCCCTCGGCAGGCTCCGGTTGGGTGAAAAGGAGGTGAAAAACCCCCTCAAATTACAGAGCAGATTTGCTGCTTCTCTGAGTAGCCAAGGGCAAAAAAGACCTCGGATGTAACAGCCAGGCAGCATCAGACCGCAGCCCGCAGCCCCGGGCGCTCGGCACCCGCTCTCCGGAGCGTGAGTGCGGCCCGCGTCTCCTTGTTACTCCGCGTTGTTTAAACGTCCTATTTCCCCACGCTGCCGCAACRCAGCAAGGCACGGCACAAACGGAGCTGCGTTTTACTCTACTGACGGCGTAACGCGGGAAGCGCGCTCTCGTTTCCCGGCTTCTTGTGGAACATAGCACGTTACTCTGAATTCAAACAACGCGTTGAAGCGCCATTTAGCAACATCCTGAATCCCTGCAGAAAAGTGGTAGAAAAATATTTACATACCAAATTTTATATTGTTGAACAATTTTTGTATGCTTTATTAAACAAATGTATTTCCTGCAATGCATACATTTTACAGGCCATGGAGCCTGGCAGTAATTTCAGTTTTACTCACTCAACATCGCTTCTTTAATTCAGCTTAAAGGATCTTTCCACAAAAGACGGCTCAGGCTGATATCCRGTCCCATTCAGAAAATAATTGTCTGTTTTGTCGGGGGTATCGAAGGCCATTTCTCCTAAATACATACAATTTCAGTTCAATATAGGGGTATAGTTTCCAGCCTTCGGTGGCTGTTAAGAGAACTGCTCGTTCCCACAGTAAAAACCTTGGAGCCTTTTCTTAAAGACCCTCCTCCTGTGGGTGGCCAAACGGGCGCACGAAAAAGGACTCGTACGCTACGTGCAAGGCAGTATGTACACGCTCGGCATTTCAGGAAAACAGCAGCCTACTACAYCGTGGAGCTCAAGCACCATAAAACAAGCCTAGATCAGGTAAAAACATGGCACTAACCGGAAGAGGCTTCAGCGCTATCCCAGCTCCGAGACCCTCCAATCTCGAGCCCTAATTGAGCTCCGCTCCCTAAAGCGGAGATGGGGCTACCCCCTTCTCGCCTCTAGAAGGTGCTCTGTCCAAACCACTGCTAACACTATTTGTGTATTTTGCAATATTTTCCACCACTTTCTAGAAATTCTTTTCATGCCCTCAAAACTACCCAGCATTTAATTCATGGAATTTTTTCCCAGTCACCAGTGATGAACTTCACTGAAGAGAAGATCCTCTCTCTTCCACAGAGGCCCTGCGAAAACCTCAGTCTGAAGAATTACTCCAAGGACAAGCATCCATAATCAATCTCTTTCAAAGCCTGTAAGTGGCACTTAATAAATCATGGTTCTAATTAAACTGAAGGAATTGCGAGAGAAGAGAGAATAAAGACCACTGCCAGGGTGGGAGAAAAAAGAAAAAGAAAAGTCATCTTGCTCTGCTCTCTATTTCTCATGTACCCTCCAGCAGGAAACTTTAAGCCCTGCAAGAAAATCCTCATAGTGCACTATTGGCCTAGCAGCAGAACTCACAGTAACCTCATTTCTCTTTAGGGGTATCAAAGAAGCCAACATTAAAATATACTGCTCTTCTGAAAAAAGGAGTTTTGCAGAACTTGCAGTATTTCACTGGACACACAAAATGGTTTATGCAAATCAGTTCTTATGTGAAAACATCATTTCAGTTCATATCCTTAGCAAGATTTGAACTGCAGAGCCCAGGCATTTGAAAAGAGAAACGTCTAACATGAATTGCAATGCAACCTAAAAGCCAGCTTGCTTGATAGCTCCGATCGCTTCTTTTAGCTTACGAAGTCACGGTTATCAGCAGCGTCAGCAGYGTTCCCGCTCGCAGTAACACATTACAACCCGGCAGCGCCATTTCACAGCGTTCGAACACTTCGGCACCTATCTCCAACCCGGCTGGAGAAGCGAGTTACGCCTCAGCAGTGCCCTGGAAGAACAAGCGGTGCTGAGGCAACGCATGAAGTCGCAAGCGGTAAAATGGGAATAACGAGGCTTGTGCCTCCAGGCACGTACTGCCAGCGCTCCACACAAGTCCCCCGAACTTCATTCGCCCTCAGCTAACGCAGCTCCCCGTTACAAACGGGCCTGACTTCTGTACTCGGGTCTCGCACTGTTTCACGAGACAAAGTTCCACTCCAGTTATGGCAAGGACTCGACCAAGACTTCATTTCTCTTCCAGGTCAAACTCCAGGTAGTGCTTGAGGTACGCAGTAGTTACTTGTAACCGACTCAAAGCATCACAAAGAGCAATCTAAGAAATGCAACCAAGACTAACAGAGTGATAAGGTCAGAAGATGACTAACAGAAGAGCTGAAGGCAAGTGTGAATTTGATAAAATAAAGGAGAAGATAGTCACCTACATGAAGGAGCTGCACCAATTTTTTTTGTCATACACCCAGAGCTACTTGCAGTACATACTGGATGGCAACTCCCTCACAGTCCACCCTGCCAGCATCTACTACCACTACTACTGCTACTACCACTACTACAGAAAAAAAAAAAAAAAAGGAAAAAAAACCCAGTTACAAACTAACACCTGAAGCAGTCACAAATCTTCTATGCAAACGTAACACCACTACCTCATCCCAAGATGTGTGTAGTACTTCACAGAGCAAGCTGAGTAACCCAGGGAGATTTCCAAAAGCAAGACAAATATTCGTGACTGTGGCATGCTTGTTCTGTGACAAGGTTACTTCAGGGGCTCTAAAGGCAGCTCTAAGAGGGCTCCGATCACAGAGCTGTTCCGATGCTGCAGAAGACTGGCTTTCTCCAGATATCCTACAAGTGCTTAACTTCAGCTAGCAAAAATCCTTTGCTATGCAAACCCCACAGTAAAACTAAAGCCAAGTACTGTCTGCAGACAGGAGGTGGTGGTGGTGGTGGTGGGGAACAGTATTCCAAAAAGCTGCAATTCTTGGCACTTCACAGTCCACCGCACTGCGCTCCGGGAACAGCTTTCCAGCATTATTCTCAGCTAATCAGTACTCCTTTTTTCTATCAAACCACACTTTGTAGGATTTTCCTCTTTGAAAAGAGGACAGACCTAAAAAGAGCTATCTTGGTCAATGTCAAAGATTCATTGAACCCGGGGAAGAAAGTGAGAACAAGATGAACAGACAATACTCCTGGGAACCCTGTCCTGGTGCCCAGCAATCTCAGTGGGACTTCCCAATCCACAGCTGATACCCTTGTAGTCAAGGCATAGATAGCTCTTCCGTGAATTTTTGAGCCACACGCTYCCTTAGTCTCCACAAGTATAATATCACAAGCTTATTTGCTCTGCAAAGTGCTTCTRTCCATTTGCTCCTCTTGCCCAAGTCAAATAAGCAGATTATATAAAGCAAAAATAATGCACTTCTCATTCTCATAGAAGGTATTTTGTAGCAAGATTCTTCTCCACARATTTTAGTCTTCATTTAATCAGAAGAAATCTGGATAGCTCTTGGTATAGTCACAGGAAACAACGGTCACAGTGGAGGCTTCTGCACCACCAAGCTCGGCTCTCAGAGGGCAATTCCCTTCTGAGCTTAGAATCATCCTGCTCCCGCCAGCGACGGCAGTGACGCTGGCATCAGGGCCCTACCACTGCACAAATACACAGTAAGGCCAGTTCCTGCACTAACGGCTTGTCATCTCCGCAGCAAATAATGCATTAAGAGGTTCCCCCCTCTCCCCCCAGTTCACATGTCAAGCAGCGCTCAGCAGGGACAAACGGTGCTCATCTGTCATGCCACGGGTGCCACCTGCCTGGGCAAGCCCAGTTCATGTGCACTTGATTTACTTACGCTCCACGATCCAGGAGATTTGCTCATAGTTACACCAGGGACCTGGCCTGGACCTGAGGTTACACAGACATCCTCAATCACAACCAGCTAGGTAAAAAAGAAAGCCAGCTGTTAAAAGCCATCATTTGTGATTTTTTATTTATTTATTTATTTATTTTTTTCAAAGTCGGTCCTGGATACAGACGAAAGTTGTAGGACTCTTTTGCAGGTATTTTGGTAAGATGGAAAGATGTGGGTGAAAAGAAATAAAGAAAGCAACCTCCTCAAAAACCAGCAGTAAGCAACTAACCTAATCAGGGTCTTCTGGCAGAAGCCCTTCAGCTTAGGAAATATAGGGTAAATTGGGGYTGAGTCAAGATTTGGTTTCTAAAGCAGCAGATAAAAAGGAAAATAGCAAGAATACATCAAGCCATCTAACTGTGATGTTTTTCAGAAGGAATATCAGAAACTCTTCACAGTGCACTGAAAAGATGAAATAGTTAAAGAAGAGCTCTGAATTACAAATTGAATAACTGAACTTAATTTTCTTTCTTAGAATAAGTTATTCAAAAACCTCTGATGAGCCAATGCAAATGGACTTACTCTCTCGGAGAAGAACTGTTGCTGCCAAAAGTTTTTGCTCATTGAAAAGCAAATCAGACACTTCAAGTTTCTGATTTATTACCACACTGATTTCCACGAACATTGGTCTGTTTTAGCTTCCAGTCAGACAAAAGCTTTTGGCAGAACAATAATCAATGAACATACAACGGAGGAGGATCAAGCAATCGGAAGTAACAATTAGTGCAGTGCCTAATTCAAGGATGAGTTATCTGTGGGTTATTCTGGAAAGAATGCGATTTTGTGTTTGTGCATTCAGATGGGTTTCAACCGCAGTCTAGCGACCAAACGCTTTCCCCTCTCGAGCTTCGGCGCTCCGAGGCACCCTTTGAACGGGTAGGGTCACGCGCACACGGGACAGCGGGGCAAGGCCAAACATCTAAGCTAAACCACAGGCAATTCTCAATCAAATCTACCTTCGCTCCAGGTCACTGCTGTGGGGAATCACAAGCTGCAGCCTCATCGGAGGTGACTTCATTCATGACTGGGACCCTTCCCCGGCAGAGTTTGCTCCTGCGCTATTTTCTCCTCGGCTGCCACGCGGTGCCATTCCCCAAAGCCCCGCACAGAGCAGCCCGCAAGCTGCGGGCGGCCGCCCTGGCTTCAGAGCTCCCTGCCAGACGTCCGAACCGAGGGCAGCCAAAGYGTCCTAATCCACACGTCTGGCACTGATTTTTTTCAGCACCTTGTTTGTAAAACGTTGCCAGCACAGGACAGWAACATTTATCTTCCTGAACAGAAAWCAGGAAGGTACCGGCCGGGTAGTGGTGAATGTGACCAAAGGAAAAACATAAAGAGCAAYGAGCACAAACAAGATTTTCACCTAAAGAGCTTCCTGAGCAGAACAGGCAAGAAATACAGACGTGCATCTCTCAAGCTGCCCCCAGCTCCTTTGCGGGTTGGCACCCTGCACGCATCGCCCGCGGGAACAGCCACCTCTGCACGGGGTCCAGCCCCTGCGGCTCAGGTCCATCACCTCTGCGGCGGGCTTCCTTGCTGCAGCCTGCCAACGGGAGTATCTACGTGCAGCCAGACAGGCAGAGCCCTGCGGCAGCCTCTAAAGCAAGGCAAGCTGAAGTATGCTTGGCTCCTCTGASGACCTGGCCTCACAACAGACCCACGCACTGCTGGTGAGCACCTCCAYAGCTGGGGCGTTGCAGGAAGGGCCCAGAGAAGACAGTGGGCTGGGAACTGGAACCCAGTCTCCAGATGCGACACAGAAGCTACTTTGGTTTCAGACTATTTAATGGAAGGTGTCACTCTTCCAGAGTTCATATAACAGACAGGAAGAAAATGCTGAYGAAAATACAGATTTTAATTAGGGCTGTTACCCACAAACGTTTTTCTGACAATTGATTTGATCCCTGGCAGCTGGTTTAAAAGCAGATGCGCAACTATCCTGGAAGGGCAATGGGAGCACACGTGGCGACTGCAGCTCTGCATGCACCAAAAGGTAAGACATGAAGCAGCAACGTAACAATCCTTTTCTCCCTATTCAGTTATCAGCTGGATCACAACCCCTGTTGACCACTGCTGCTTCCAGGAGCACCAGCAGTGCCAGGGACTGAAGAGCTGTGACTCCAGAGCACCTCATTAACCCCTGCTCCTTGGGAAGCTGRTCCTGGAGCCTCCCAAGAGGCTCCTTTGGGATCAATACCTCAGTAGTCAGCACTGCATAGACCATATCATCCTCTGCTCAGAGGTCTAGGTGAGAAGATTGAACAGAGCTTGTCTAGACACTGCAGCACACAGCTAGTGCCGTATGGACAGCAGTCTGTGGGGACCCAAGGGAGACAGGCTGCCAAAGTGCCCTGCACCTTCACATGGCCCTGTGGCACCAGGAGAGAATTTAGCTATGAAACACTGTCATTAAACAAGCATGCTATAGGTCACATCCAAATGAGACAGCATCACCCAAAAGATTCATTCTTTCCATTTCACAAAGCTGGTGTTTAAGTTAGGCGGATTGCTCCAAAATGTGAAGMGTAATTAAGCACAATACAAGTACCTGTTAAGATCTATTTGCAAAGAAGAAATTGCTCAAAAATACTGTTCCAATATACATCCAGATTTTTCAAAAGGATAGGAGGAATTTCACCAAAATGCATTTGCTCACTTAAAAAGGCTGTTTGCACAAACACACAGTAGTTAATTGCAGAAGAGCTAACAGCATCAAACACTGTTCCAGTTCAAGGTACTGAGAACCAGCAGCAGGCACAGGTTATGCTTTTGTAGGTAGGGTATTAAGAGAGCAAGGCTTACCATCACACGCATTAAAGTAGGTCTGATCTCAACTAACATATGGAAGCAACCAATACTGCACAGGCTACGCGTTCATAGGAAATGGTAGCGCCCTAATTTCTGCTTTGCCAAGACGATGAGCAAGAAGTATGTTTCTAAAGCAGCAGTGCAACTCGACTGCACCTAAGCCACTCCTGCGTTGCCAGTCGTTCTTTTCAGTTGGTGGTTCTTTTCCAGCCTGAAAGCAATTATTTGTTTCAGGACATCTAACAAAGATTTCCTTATGCACAATTACTTTTCTCCTCTCGCCCACGGAGGCTTCCCCAAGGTCGGTTATTTCAGTYGCTGAGCTCAGCCGCCTTCCCCCCTGCGCTCCATGTCTACGGCTCAGCGAAGTCCCTTCCCTGTCCTAACTCAGCTTTGAGCTGCTCTACAGAAAGGAAACGAGTCAGACTCCAAACGAAGGACCAGAACTCAAAGTCCCCCCAGAGAGCCACTGCCCAACAGCGGGTTGTTATGCAGAAGCTACTTCACCCGCAGCCAAGTACGCAGCAGGCTGCTTAAAATTTTATACGGAGGCCAGAACAAAGCTCACTGGAGTGTTTTGATCCAGTTTTAAGTGTTTGGAGAATGACTAAAAGACCATTAAACATTTCCCCTAAGAAGTTTTTCTAACAGTTACTAAAAAGTGATTTCTCTCCTTCGATCAAGAGGAGGCTACACAGAAGGGCTGAAGAAAGCGGCCGGCTTCTAGCKACACCTTCCCTCTCGGCCAGGGTTTCCAATCCCTCCCGTCCTTCAGCCAGGCTGCAGCGGTCGCTTACGACCCCAAAGTTGCCCGCTGAGCTGCTCAGCGTACTTCGGGGATCTCTTCCAGAGACAGCCTAAACAGTACCTCTCCTAAGCAAGAGGACAGAAACGCACACACCTTGCCAAGACGACGGGCTTTTGCTCACAGCATTAGGAACTCAGCCCCATCTCTCGATTTCCTCACTCTGCTTCTYCTGGGAGGGCAATGGGGGCTGCCACCAGGAGAAGCAGATTGCACAACAACCGCACAACACGATTTCTTGGCACACACCTTGCTTAGGATGGAAACGTAGCCACCAATAAACTCGAATTGCCATCAGCTCAAAACCAAGTAATTATTTAAACTTCACCCTGTTAAAGTAAGTTAGGAACTCTTCATCTCGCTAACTTATCTGAGGAGCCACCTGCTCCCGAAACACAGTAACCTGTGGACAGGAAGAGAAGGCCAGAGGGTCTGTGCAGCACCTGAGACAACAGGACGGCTCCCCATTTGGCTGCTGACCTTCAATCAAGACCTCTAAAAATACTGGCAAAATCAGAGATCTGGTCTGTATTCAGAAAGCTGCCAGCAGAGATGTTTTGAGAGTAAAACATCAAAGCTCGTCAACACCAGAGCTATTCTAGTTGACGTTGTCTGAGGACTTGTGTAGGCGGAAAACAAATACACAGTTGAAGATATGACCAATACCAAAATGCATCTTATTAAAATTTTCATGCTGGCTCAGAGTACTTTCATTTAGCAACACAGATGCAGAACGAGGATTAGGAAAGATAATGCCCACGAGTAGTGGGAAACAGCTAGCAGTGCGAGCAAGATTTGGAAATCACTCAGAGCAAGTGCTGCTCACATTTGCATTTATCAGCTCTTACCAGCGACTTGGTTTTAAAGAATCCGTGAAAATATTTATTAGATTTTTGTGATTTTATTTCTTCCATTCTGTTTCAAGGAAGCCACATAATAGTCCACAAATGAGAAGTGAAAGAGCGATAGAAGAATACAGCTAAGAACAGAACAGTAGAAAAACCCCACCCAACTGCCCCCTCCCTCCACACACACCGGAAAAAGACCCATCTCACACATGATCAGTATTAAATTAGGATATTTTGTCTGAAAAGTCAACAGCATATGCTGAGCAACTCTAATCTACTCTGTGTCAGGAAAATCGTGCAACAGAGCAAGAGGCAGAAGAGCTAGCTTTGGTTTTAAACGGTCGGGCCACCACGGCTAAACTCATCACAGTTTTATCCCCAGAGCATCACGGACACGGAGCTTTGTGCACAAGTGCCTCTGGCTCTTCACGTTTCCCTCCGAGCTCCGACTTCAGGGTGCTGGGGACCACGGTCAAGGCCACGAGCACCAAAACCCATAACCTGACGGCTGACGGCAACTGCGTGCCGTGGACCTACCTGGCGAAGTCGGACTTGTCTGTGCAAGTGCTCGCTCCTGCTTCTTCAAAGGAGAAGGGACCATCTAGCTTGAAATATTTTAATAGTGTGTAGGAGCAGCGCAGAAGATTAAAACAATTTTTTTGTTCTCTTTTCTGAATGTTTCAGATTTCACCTTATAATTTCAATCCCCCTTTTAATTGCCTACAAGAAATTGAATAAATCAGACTCGCAAAACGGTTGAGGTTGGGATGGACCTCTGCAGATCACCTAGTCCAACCTCCCAGCTCCAGCAAGGTCACCTAGAGCAGGTTGTCCGGGATCTCTGGCCTAATCCTACGCAATGAAAAACCATGGAGTTAGAGCCTTTCAAAATACGTATGTAGGCCCTWTGCGCAAAGGCCCGCAAGGGAGACGGCCACCGTGCAAAGGCYGGCAGCCGAGGCACGGGCACCCCCTGCCGCCGAGCCTGCGGAGTCGGTGGACACGGGAAGCTTCTCACACAGYGCAAAAATCTCATTTGGAAAAGGAAAGGATTAACTGCTCAAGTGGTTGAATTAATTAAGACTTAATTAAGACACGTTTGGACATGTATCCTCAATTCAGAGTTCCCATGTGTGGGTTTAAGAATCATAGGAGAGGGATTAAAGTAATGTTAATTATTTTCCATTTATATTGACTATTTAAATAGCGATCCTTTTCCAATTACGAACCTCCCTAACTCAATTTACTCAAGAAAAGCAGCCTTACCATCAAATTCTCAAGGATGTTCTTCAGCCAAAAGAAATGTTTCCCCCTACATCTGTAAATTTATTCACGCCAAGTAGAATGATTCTGGGTTTCAAAAACATGGGCTGTTAGTTCAGGACAGTGCTTCTTGCAAGACTGCAAGAGCGAGGGGACAACTGGGCCGACGTAGCTGGGTCAGGACCAACACTCGCTCCAGGAGCCAGACCCTCAACGGGAAGCAGAACCGACTGCATTTCACAAACCGTATTAAAAGCTACGGAGGAGGGAAGCTATAAGATTCAAAACAAGTAGGATTAAAAACATCTTTTATGTAATGAGGACATAAATTATTTTTAATAACACAAGTCAAGGAACTATAAAAAAAGGAAATGGAAAAAAACTTTTTAACCTGGCCCACTTCTCTTTAAAACGAAAATAATTTTTATGCTATCTAGTTTTTATCTCTATGGAGAGAAAAAAAAACAAACAAAAAACACTCTTAGAATTAATTTCCTTTCTGCTGCAATGAGGGACCACATTTATTTCATAGAAAAATCTACCATCATTATTTATTAGCAAGCAGAAAGCTTCTGGGTATAATAAGAATTTGCTCCATAAAACTGAAGCTGCCTGAGGAGAGAGGGAATTAACTATAATGAAATTGGTTCAAAGAGCCTCATAGTATCACTTTAAAAGAAGGGGGTAAGGCCAGAAGGATAAAGGAAGTGGGTCTGGGTTTTGTTTTTGTTTGTTTGTTTGTTTTTGAAAAATCACAAACATATTACCTGCTCTTTCTGCTTAGTTCCTCATATGAGAGCAAAGGCAAGTTTTCTTCTCACCTTTACGTTTAAGGTTTACAGCTGGAGAGAGAAACAGAGCAGTGACAGTCCAACCCTGGCCAGGGTTCTTCATCRCCACCTTTCTAATACACAGAATTCACATCACTAGAGTCCTCTAGCACTACAGACACCAAAATACACTTTTAATACAGGATGTGACTCCAAAAGACTCAGCAAATYGCTAATTTCTAGTTTGGCCCCTCCAGAGCAGCTAATCAGAGTTTTGCTTTATTGAACTCATATGTAGGAGCACCCTCTGAGGGGGAAAGATAAGCTGCCAAACTTCATACTGAACTAAATCCATGCAGCTGAGTTATAAATTAATAACAAAGATTCGCTAGATAGAATCTCCGTGCTTTTACATTTCTGCTCCCTAAGTAATTCTTTTTTTTCTTCACTCTTTCCCTATGGAAAACTGCTGAGGTTCACAGTAGATAAATTAAAAATAAAGTATGGATCCTGCATATGAATTTCAGCAACCCCCCCAAAAGCGATAGAGCCAGTGCTGGTAGTACAATGTTCAAAGTACAGTGGGCTTGAAGAAAATACACGTTACTACTTCGTGATGAAACTTGGCGCATGATACTACAGCACAATTACGTGCAAGCAGAACTGATTCAGACTGTTGTTGCCAGGACATTCACTTATCACCAAGACCAGCCTGGATCCTAAYGTTGTCCAAGACAGGCTGCGTTCCCTTTCCTAATTCTTAATTMGAATATTAGCTATTTGCATTTGATCTGCCACATAGCTCAGATGTGAATGTTGACATGGATAGAAATAACCCAAACCTGTCACCTAGTACCAGTAGGAATTAYTCTATGTTTTCCAAAAGCAAGATACAAGGTAAGGAGCCAACATCATTCATAGATTTTGAATTTWCCCCCAGAATCTAAAGGAATGAAACATGAAATAAAAACTCTAAAGACCTGTATTCATAATGTGGAAAGAAAAACATACAGATCTAAGTGCCATGACAGAGCTTCCCCTTCCACTTCCTTTGTATCTCACATCCTTGATGCAGCCAAACCAAATGCTTCCTCCAATATAGGAATGTCCTTCGCTTCTGTCTGCAATAGAGTAAGGGCAGCCGGTGGATCCCACACCTTGCAGGCCTAAAACAGGTCTGGTAGGGAGAGTGGTGACAAACCCYCTGCTTCTGCCAGTACAAAGTCCCTTCCTCACTTCTTTACCTGGACCTCATAATGCTCCCACCAGGAAGGAACTATACACAAAGCACCTCTTGTAAAATGAGGTTCACCGGTCACCGGGACACAGAAGCAATGCTATTATTGTTCCTGAGCGCTGCTCAGAAGGGCTTTCCTGACTGTTTCTAGAAATGCAAATAGTCTGAATTTGCAGACTGCTGTCACAAGTAGTCCTTACTTTGAGGTGGTCCACTGAGATGTAATTTGGTTCCTGGTAATTAGGATCACACTACCCCAGCCTGAAACGCTTGGTTAACACAGAACCTTCTAACTATTTCAATTAAACACTATTTTAAAAAGATACGCTGACACCCAAGTCATTACTTCCATGTTCCTTCAGCTTCTGTGAGAACAGCTCCTACAAGACACGTGGCAACCGGAGTCCACTTCATTTTGCGCAGTGCACTACAACCTTTCCAATGCACACCTTCCCAAAACAAAAGGAGGCTGAGCCTCCATCAGTACTTACACTTTTTTATGAGGCTTACTATACTGGCCAAGCCAAGTTGCTCTCTCCTTCTCTGATGGAAGGAYTGAGCTCTTCCACAACAGCCAAAGAGAAATCCACTGAGGGTTAGCATGTACTTGGAGCTCACCTTCAGTATGGGAAAAGCTGAAGATGAAAATSTTTTGAGGCTAAGTGAGCTCTTGAAGGAGACATTTTATAGGCTTGTTTCTTCCTCATCCCTCTTAACTGCACGCGCTCTTTGGCCACTGGGGTGGTGACAAYGTGCCACCCATGAGGGTATTTTAGAAAGATCATCCAGATATTTTCTACCTCAGTGATCAATGGGCAGGTTTAATGACTGAGAAAGCAAAAGATTTTGAGAACAGATCAGCAGTGAGCTTTGCCCAGGCTTCACTACRCAGTGTCAAATACAGCTCAGCACCACCCTAGCTGATGCTCTCTGGCATCTCTCTCGAGCAGAAAAAAGCAAATTTATGAGGTACACAAATAGCTCAAAGGGCCAGATTCTCTTCTCAGTAGTGTAAACACGGAACAAGTAAAAGTTAGAGGAGTTCAACTAGTGTGAATGAAATGCAAAGTGRGTTTTAAAATAAGACCACATCATTTTAGGAATCGCAGTGTTGCTGCGTAAGCATAACGTTATTTTCTGAAAGGCAGCAAAATGAAAAGTAGGCATTCCAACACCGTAACCCCTTTTTCCTCAGGGGCACAGCATTATTCACTAGTCTAACAATTTATGCATCCAGTGGAAAGAGCAGGTGCAATTCAAGAGGGATAAAGCCTACACACGTACTGCGCACAGCGCAAAAATGACGGTAGGCCCTCAGCGCACAGCAGTGCATATAGAATCCATTTTCTGCGTTACTAACTATCCTATAAAGTTCAAAATATTTTTAACACTGCAGAGTGCTTTGACCTTATTCTGAAGGAGCCACAATTTCTGGGTTGGTSAAACAAAAGGCTCTCGGCACCTTCTAGACAGTAAATTGGTATATATAAATTATTTGAATTACTATGGAGTATGAATTACGTTATCAGCAAGAGCAGATTAAAAAATTAGGAGTCTAGAGGAAAAGATATGTACGTGGTCACATGTAGCCTATGCCAACATCATGACACTATTAAAGATTATGGAAATTACATTTTCATTACTTGTACATTAACCTKGAACACAACACTAGCTCTTTTTGTACTTCATACCCAATCTGCATGGCACTCATATCCCCCCCAAATTCTGTTATGCTTCAGTTCCATGAGGAAACTCTGGATTTGTGTCTTTCCATTCACTAAATAGAGACATACTTGAGCCCAGCAGAATTTAAGAGCATCTGTCAGCAAAGGCTTATATGTTGCAGGCCTTGTACAGATAAGATCTATTTTAAATTTACTATCGCTTCKGTAAGGCTGTTGACATAAGGCAAAGAAACAGTTATGTAAATAGTATTTTGAGAAGGAAAAAAGTTAGCCATTGCCAAATAAAATGATCAAGCTGAGAGATAATATTTAAGTACTATGTCCAGAATAGGATGAAAAGGGAAATAAAAGTAAGTGTTGTTCTAGCTTCAGACAAATAACTCCATGAATACTTTCAGCACATAAAGAAGCCGCATTAGAAATTCACCTTCATTACTCATATCTTGCTGATGAGACTGACTTCATGGAAAGTCACCCAGCAGGACAGTGACCAGGCCAGGATTAAAACCCAGATCTTCAAGCCTTACCCAGAGTTTCATTTCTCAGACAACGGTTCCCAAGCTACATCCCAGTAGCAGGAAGGCAAACACCAGAAGTAGCTAGAGCACRTTTATTGTGATATTTTGTTTGGATTTTCGGATTTTATTAAGAAGATTTTATTATTCCCTCACGGACAGAGTGGTTGYGGTCCTCTAAACCCTGCTGCACCAGAGGAAATCAGCCACATTAGCTAGATTGCAACAGGCACAACACAATATCGTACCATCAGCACACGCAGTAAGCTACCTCCAAAATAAACCTTAATAAGATCAGTGTATTGTTACAAGAACCTCTGCAACTTATAAACCAGTGCCCAATGTTAACAGAAAAGAAGAGAGAAGTGATTGCACCCTGCCAGAGTCTACATGTATTGCAAAATCTGAAGTAGCTGATAAAGCTTGAAGGATCAAAGGTATCTGAATTCCTTCTAAACAGAACCAGTTGCCATTTGAACCCCTCCAGAAAATGTTCAGAAATCTTCTCTGACACCAGTTCTATCTAAAAGAGTTTTGAGATGGATCAGACAGATGCAGTGTCACAGGACGCTTCTTGGAAAGCTTCTCYTCACCCTGGTGCTCTCCACCACCTTCCTGCTGAGCTCCACCAGCCAGGGGACAGCCAGACTTAGGAGYGGCTCAAAACTCAAATGTCCATTTCTAGCTCCCTACAATAGGACAAGCTATCTTACAGCAAGCAAGTCAGATCTGCGGRCATCCGGTTAGACTTAGCTTTTGTTAGAAAGTCTTCAACTTGCTTCTCTAACTTGCTGATTCTTTTTAATTAAATTTATCAGCAAAGACGTGCTTCACAGAAGATTGTATCCATACCTGTGAGGATTAGTAGATAAGCACAATTAGAGCTTAGATGGAAGCACAGCCCTCGCATCTGTTGATACCATGCAACTTTGCTGCTCTGATAAATCAAGAAGGGAGAAAACAAAAATCCGAGAAAATGAAATCCCTCCTGGGCACGCTTCCTATCCCCGCTTCAACCCTGTGGAGGACTTCTTGCAACTGCGCTGCTCCAAAAGCATGCTCCCTGCAGCACCAAGCAACCTGCGCGGGACCAATGYACAGCCCAGCCTGGACCTCCCGCCACCCACTAGAGCTGCTCATCCCCAARCACGCCAGCGAGAGCTCTCAACGGGCGACGAGAAAGCAGAAGACCAACCTTACCAGATGTATCCAAGCCGGTCTGTAGCTGTTGATCACAGACACCGTGTCTGACAAGTGCTCCGATCCCCGGTTCGGWAGCACTGGGGTAATCTTTAGCTTACAGCACTTGTAGGTGGTGAATTAGCTCTGCTTCAGCAGCCTTTCCGAAATAAGTTTTGCACTGGGACAAACTCCATTTTGTTTAGAAAGTGCTATGCATCTTCCTTCTTTATTAATTCACGTTGGCTTCACTTAAAAACAAGCACCTCTTTTCCTGTCTCTGCATTCTTGTAACATTAGGGAGCATTTCCATACTTCTCCCCATCACACTTTTCCCCTCAAGAACAACAGCTAATACCTGCAGCTTTACCAAACTCGGTTATGGCAAGATAAGTAAAATGCCTCAAACCAAGCTTCAGTTTTGTGCCTGTGCAACTGATAGGGTGCTCGGGGGATATTTGTACCTGTTGATTCTGACCTTCAATGTGGAAAACAGACACTTCTGAGTAACTGAATTGTTATGTCTCTCTCGAGAAATTTATTAGATAACAACCTTAAGAGTTTCACTGTTTCAGTACTATTAAATAACCCCAAATAAAGATGTTCTTACTGAACCATTGCAACACTTAGAGCTGTTTCCTACATAGTTCTCTGCATAGGTCGGTATGGAAGAAGCTGCTAGTCTCTAACTCAGAATCACTACTGCAGTTTATCCCTTTGCCTCCTCCCCCTCTGCCTGAGAGAGAAAAAATTCAATACCATTACTCAGTAATTGGAAAAGTATGATTTCAGCTGCACAAGTATTACAATTTTTGGCAACAGCTTTGAAAATCTTTTTGATAAAGATCAAGGTCTACTTGATTTAGTCTAGGAGACACAATAATCTCCCTTTTTCCAGTTCTGAGTACTTAATCCTCCCCTCTAGAGAGGCAGCCAAGGCAAGCTTTAACAGAGCTAGGAAAGGGGTACCRTCTTCATTCCACCTCTAACAACAAATGAAGAAATAAAAAGAAGTTCCTGATTGCTAAAGCCAAAAAATGCCAATCAGGGTAACTAAACAGTTACAGGGGAGTCAACRGCCGAGACCATGTGCTAAGGACAAAGGAAACCTTAAGGAAATTCAACACGAGAAAGGCAYGTGGGATTTCAACATCACCCGTTTGGTGCAGCTGGCTTGCGCTAGTCTTGCTTGAATGTAGAAATTCAAGCAGTGCAAAAATCTACTTTTCTTGTTCAAGCAAGAAAGGCAGAATTGTCCCAGGGAGAGRGACGARAGAGAGSAAAATCCCGTTTGCAGATGTGTGCAAAGAAAAGTAGTTTATGACCTTTTGATGAAAAGCAGAGGAACACTAGCACGAGCAGGCGCGAGGACGGGCTTTAGCAAGGCGAAGTCTCGGGGCGGGAGGACGGAGGTAGCCGGCTGCGCTTCCCTCTGCGGCGGGCCGTCAGCGCGCGAGGACGCGGGGCCACAAACCCAACGCGCGAGAGGGCTAGAAGGGAAGCAGAACAGCAACGGCAAGAGCAGCCGCGRGGGAAACGGCGTACGCGCAGGGATYRGAGCTAAAAGAAGAGGTGGAAGGCAGAGGGAGATGGCACACGAGCACGCGCGGCAGTCTCGCGCAGAGCTGACGGAGCTGGGAGACTCGGGACGCCGCATTACAACGGCGCTTCAGCGGGCAGGTTAACAGTGGGGCAACTACAAACTCAAAATAAAAAAGGCTGTAGCGCGGTACGCTCGTGGAAACACGGCRCGACGAGCGTCCAGCGCTGCCGAGCGAAGCGCCGCGGGTCCGGAGGGCAGAAGCAGGATCTCTGCCGCCCGAACAAACCCCTTCGGGAGAAGAGGCCCGGATCGCTGTCTGAAGGGGCGCCGGGCGCGAAACGCTGCCGCGTCACCGAGACGGCAGGGCACGACAGACTCCAGGCTCCCCAGGTTTGGTATGACTGCAGTTAGTCCACCCTGTCAAGCCCTCTCCCTAGCAGGGCTGACGTGAAAAGAAAAGCCACCAGACGTCTGCAGCAACTGGCAGAAGCTAACACAGCAAATGTCACCCGGTCTGGGAAACCAGAAGACGACGAGCAGCTAGCAAACCCGCTCCCTCCCCGCTCGGGAGCCGACAGCTCGGGCGGCTGTGAGGTTACCGAGCGTTAGCAGCTTCTGCCGGTGGCTGCATAATGAAGTCTGGRAGCCATCTAATTAGGTGAGTGAGGAAACCTTGAAAGCGGTTAAGTGCTGCAAGAAATTCAAAGATTGTTACAGGAAACCTGTGGTGATTAGCTCACTTTAAAAAAGCTAAATAGAAAGATTACAAATGCACATATGTACCCCCCCCCGGTTGACACAGACTGTGTCCCTGTGRGAGAAGAGCATGCAGGAGACATCAATCACCAGGAACCATCCAAGTCGAGGCCAGCTGCACAGCCTTAGTCCTGCCCCCATGGGTGTCTGATGTTGTTTTATGGTATGGACATGCATAATATCATCCTGAAACAAGCCCACGTATGGGAGAACTGAAGACTTTGCAGGCAGCAATAATTTTGGTATTCTCCCATCTTCTGACGGCTTCCCTTCAGGGCTTGGGACTTTGTCTTGCTAGTTACCAAGAGTCTGAACAAGCCGAGYGCTCAGAAATGTGGTATGCCTATGCAAACCGGCACGCACGAACGCAGTGCTATCAAGATACRTGCCTGGCCACAAAAAAAAATAAAGTTCTGAAAATGACGATTCATCACAATTTACTACTGACAGACCTATCTCGGAGCCAGATTCTCATCGTTTCCAGTTGAACAGTAAATAACTGCATTAGCTCATTCACACCAACATGCCATGAAAAAAACGGGAGATACAGCAGAGATGCTGGGATTTAGTAATTGCAATAAAAGCTGAAGCCCAAAATTCTGATCAAAGTGATTCATTTCCCCAGACTCTCAAAAGGGGGAGGGTGGGGAAGCCATTTAATTTTGCTCCGAGTCACGAACGCAAGGGCCTGTGCAAGTACAACACCACAGCTTACACCCAGCTTCGGAGTGCTGAAGCCTTCAAATTCCCACTTGCACAAGATCTAGCAGGGTGGGTTAGGAGGACTGTGTGTGGAGGGGGAGGTTAGCGCACCCCCAAAACTCTTATAAACGGGAAATGATCTGGGATGGCCTTGCTAAAAATTGCACAAAAACATGGAAACCTGTAACGTGATTTGTTGCATGACCTTGTGTATGAGACRAAAGGAATGTGCCCAGTACACTTATACCCATGCATAGAAGAGCAAAAGGAAAATTCATCAAGGAGTAACAAAACCAGAACTTCCACTGCTAATTAGACTACACATTTTCTATCGGTCTGTACTAAAACATGCACAAAACATCCACTTTTCCTTGCAAATAACAGTCCATAAAATACTGATACTCCACTCATAACAGCAGGACCACTACCAAGCTAACCAACCCAGATTAAGCATGTATTTGACCTTACTTAAGTGGCACACTGCTAAATATTATGATCTATTATATGATTAACTGGGATATTCAAAAGTGTGATACAGCAATCCTTAGTCTAACATTTTTTTTCTTTAAAATATAATAAGTCATATGCTTTAAAATTTTATCAGCCCTTGTCTTTCTCATASAGTGAAAGGTCGAGCTGTTTCATGCATGTATGCAACTGCATGTCATCATGACAGGTGCTTTCTGCATGAAATAAAATTTGTGGAAATTCCTGGAAAATGGCTTGTGTTATTTACTCTCCTTTGTACTTCAATGTTTAATTTGCCTTGTATTTTTCTGCTCATCTGAGTGAGCAGAACGAAAAACCTAACCAGCACGGACATTTCAACAGCATTTCGGAAGCTCCTCCCAGCACGGTGTCCTAGCCAGGCTGCCCATGCTGCTTGAGGCAGCCAAATTTATTGCCCCTGGCTGACCAGTGAGGTTTGCTCTGGCTCTGCAAATAGCAGACAGCAAATACAGTTTCTGCTTTGGACTGAGGGAAAAAAAAAAAAAAAAATCTATGTGGGGGTCAAAAAGAGCTGGAAAAAAAATTCAGAGTGAAGGAAGGAAGGAAACTGTGCCGATTGAGCTGTGACACAGCCTTTGCACCATGCAGCATCAATAGGCCGAATACAACGTGTTTGATATCTATTACCTGATTCCTTCATAAGTGGATCCCTTAAAGAAAAGGATTCCAGTTTTCAGTCCATTCAAATCTCTCCCTTCTTTCCCTCTCTAGTGGATCTGAAATTTCTATCTGAAACTGGAGAAAAGAACACGTTCTCACTAGTTTTTTTTTTTTTTTTTTTTAAAAGGACATCCCTATTCCACATCAAGATGAAACAAGACCTTATAAGGGGATGAAAACGAGAATACACACCTTGGTGCAGAACAGCTAGTACCTACAGGAGTTACGCAATGAATGCTTTTGCAGAGCTGGGCCCAAGGGGTGGTAGCAAGAGCCCTGGTCTTCCACGTGTGCCCCAAGTGCTCTCATCACCAGACTTGCAGCTACTCCACATCAGGTAACTCTCTCCCTTCCTTCCTCYCTCTTTTTCAAGGTCTCTGATTTTGTCTAGAGTTTCCAAATTTGTTCAAATTTATAGTAACATTCCTGCAAAACATATTGGTTCTGCCATATCTATTTCATAGATTTTTTGGTGAACTGATCTCTTCTTTAAAGGTTTTAACCTTTACATGCTGTTGCTTAAAACCATACACTTCCTCATGAATCAAGTCAGCAAACAGGCAAGTTTGTCTTGGGCTGCTCCAGTTGCAATACTTACAACGGTACCATATGCAATGCTGTACAAATCAGAGGTGACAACTACAGGCACTGCGAGGAACAAGTCTCCCAGTTCAAGTTCTAACTACATTAAAGGTTACTTGGTATGACAGGGAGTTGTATCTATCACATCTCTACATTTAACATGCGGTGAATACACCGTGTGGAGACACTTCCACTGGGCAAAGAGGTGATGCTTGTCGCAACAG
Organism: Rhea americana; assembly: GCF_003343005.1. Classification (NCBI taxonomy): domain Eukaryota; kingdom Metazoa; phylum Chordata; class Aves; order Rheiformes; family Rheidae; genus Rhea; species Rhea americana. The sequence goes on from NW_028185595.1 coordinate 282,411, forward strand.
AGACCAAGCAAGCACTTGTCCTAGTGAAGTTGGGTGGAACTGCATTTCCATACTTGCTTTGACAAACAATGCTAAGGTACCTGAACTTGCTATCCCACCTATTCCAGAAAGCATGCAAGATGCCAGAAGAGAAGGAGGCAAGTTGTATCTCAATGTAACWGGGGACAGATTTGCAATGGGGAGCATCTGGGCTGATGACATAACTCAAGAAATCCCACAGGTCACTTGCCAGAGGTACCTGCAGGCCAAGTACCTCTCCTCGCTAGAGAGTCATTTCATGTAGAAGTTAAGGTCACATCCCATCCTAAAATTCCTGACATTGCCTTTTACACGAATCCACTGGGATAGCTCACAAAGACCAAGTTGTTTCATGGCCTCTGCTGCCCAGAGCCGGGGCTCGACAGCTCCTGCAGACACAAGGTAAGAGCATAATTCCCCCCACACGGCACAGGTCATGAGGCAGCTCCCCCTCCTTAGGGGATACGGAGGACAGGTCCCACACCTAYTCCTCGGCTCCAGAGGAAACAGGAGCAGAACCTGGGAGGGGGATCTCCCGGTGTCCTCACGAACAGCATCAACCCCGAAGCATCTTGAGACTGCAGTTCATGGGCACAGGCCAAAACGTAGCTGCCTTCCMGTTTTGCACAATTTCTCTGTTTCATTATGAACAGCTCCAAAGAATGGCTGAATATGGCATAATAAAAAAAGATATACTCAGAAAACATACTTGGAGTCCACTGGCAATTGCATTAAACTGTTTCAGTGGCAATGAATTCTACAGGTTGGCAATGTATTGTCTACATACTACTGAATTACACAGATGTATATGGTGGTTGTTGTATGTTGCTCTTAAGTATCTGAGATAGATTTACAAGTCAGCAATCCATTCACTCAGGAAAAATATCTGGCATCTGTATCTAATCCTCTGTTAGAAAATAAGTGAGTAGAACTAGAGAAAATAGGCTTTCTTGCATTAAGAAGTTAAATCTCTGACAATGTATTTGGTAGTATATTTTTATTTAATCTGCTTATTTTCAGGATTTTGGACCCTGCCATAGGTCTTAGCTAATCTGACTGAGACTAGTCCAAGAGCACAGTTCATATTTGCCCTGGATCCATCCAGTTTCAAGAAGAATGACTTATAAATACATCAAGGGTACCTTGGAAGAAGGATGAATATTCAGCAAAAGAGTTGAGTTAAAGTCAAACTCATCAACCAGTTCTAGTGCAGCCAGAATTTACTCTTGCCTTAYAGAGAAGCTTTGCTGTCTTCAACCATAGATTAATATATAATTTCATCAGATGTTTCCCTGAATGCCACTAAATACRCACAATTATACATAGACGCATCACTGCACTTAAGGAAACCCATCTTTGACTCTTAGCCCGTTCTTTGGGACGTAGTTGGGCGCAGTTCCGCAGGAGCAACCACCGGAGCTGAGACCTGATACAGCGGGACTTCACCAGCTCCCCGTTAAAGCACAGGAGGGCAGCCAGGGCAGGGCTGAGACTAAGCCACCCCCCACCCCCGAGACAAGGCAACGGGAGAGGGGCATAAAACAACAGGAATAGAAAAGCTGAGTTAAACCTTTCTTGGTTAAGTTCAAACAAGTCAACCCACACTGCGCAGAACTTGTTTTCTCTCTAGTTAAGCAAAGTTTCTTCTCACAGTGGTTGGATTTCCCTGCTACGAGCACTTAGCAAATGGGAACACTAATGAAGAACGCGGGAAAACACAGACAGTGCAGCTGGGCCAGCACTGATCTCACCAGAGCGCTCCTGGTTGGAGAAGTTTTAGGGGATCGGTTCTCATGGAGTTGCTCTCCTTGCATTTCAGGCGAAACCAAAGGACTCAAAACCCTCTTCCCCCCAGTAAAAAATGCTTAACACAAGTTCAGGTCATGCTCCGAGATTAATTTCTGTTACTAGGCTGTAATCTTAAAATTCCTACTAATGGCTCTGGTTTCCGTCTTTTGCAGTTACCTGCATGAATTAACTGAGAACAAGGCCTCACCTCTGGAATACAACTAACTAAAAATGTGGGATTAGGGAAACATGCCTTCAGCTGTAGCAAATTCTAAAATTCCACATTTACTGAACTACCTTCTACACTTTTTCCCTCTCCGTAAATCTTGCTTCTTATATTAGACTAGTGAGGAATTAGCACTTAACAGGTTTTTCTTTTCTTTTTTCTTTTAAGCAGTACAAAGGTACACTTCAGTAAGCCTACTTATCTACAGGAAACAGAACAATACTAATTTTAAAAAGGAGCAAGAATATAGCCAGTTTCAGTGTCTAATGTTATTGCACACAGCCATGAGAAAACATATGGCATTTCTAGATCTTTATAAATAAAAGCAGTGATCATTTCTAGTGAATATAGAGATGCTAACCATATTTATGGTGTAATATGCACACTCAGTGTACCCTTCCCACTGCTGTCACCCACCAGATGGAAGAAGTTTAATGCTACCTTTAAAGATTCCCAAGTGATTGAAATCTGCACTGCACAATATTATTGCTTGCATTCTATTAACACACAACTTATACATGTAAGTAATACCCAGCACAAGTAGAGTCACAAAGGAAGAAACACACAAGCTTATATAATTTAAATGAATAGTACAGAAATACGGCTTGGTATCCAAGTCAGCAATTTTGCAGGCAGGAGGAAAAAAAAAAAAAAAAAAAAAAAAAAGAATTGCCGAGAAGGTTTATAGCACCGTGCTGTCAGCCAATCCATCAGCGATCAGGAATTATGCAGATCAGTAATTCCTGCAGCGTTCACCCACGCGGATTTGAGAGGAAACACCGGCACGCTCTACACTTGGATGGATTTAACGATTAYGGACTGCGGCTTGCAAACAAACGCATCCGGAGTTGTTCACTGAATATAAYTGAGGATTTTATGCTCACTTTGGCTCATTTTGTCTGCGAGTAGACAACTGTCTCACCTGTCACTGCGCGACTTCGCTGGAGAAGCACGGCGGAGGCTCCTCTCTGAGGAGCGCAGGCACTGCTGTTACACTGCAATTACTGTAATTAGTTCTGCAAAGAAGGTACAGAAACGTTCTCGCAGCTAAACAGGCAGCAACGCAGCTGCCTCCGCGTTTGACTCGACGGCTCAGTTTTAAGGTGAGCGCTTCCGTTGCCATTACTGRAAACCCGTTGTAACATACCTTTATTTACAGTTAGACCGTCACCAGAGCCCAGTTACGTCAGAGTAAACTAAACGCTCCCAAGATACTCCTTTCATAATAAGGAATAGCAACATGCCCCTAATGGTAAATTTACATCTTCTCTAAGCCTAAACAAAGTAACTCTTACTCCGACCACAGTTTTCTTATTTGATCCTTCCAGGATTCTCTGATAGCACAGATATTATAGTGGCAAGGCTAGAATTCCATTTTTCCTTGTTTTTAACATTATCTAGTAAAACCTTGTATTTTAAGATATATTTTATATATAATGTGTGTGTGTATACACGTATATGTATACACACACACACACGTATTTCCTCTACTTTTATTCAATCTTTAAGTCAGCTTTACTATATTCTAAACACTCACGTTACTTTACTTCATATTTGTTATTCCCTTCCTAGGCAAGCTTAGTACAATTAATAATTTAAGTAAGAATAAAGTYAGTGACTTGTGGATCAATTTTGTTTCAAAAATACCATTTGTTTCACCCAGGAGTTCTTTTCTTTTGAAGTTTCTCAGTGTTCCACATGCCCCTGTAAGAACAGAGAACACTGCTGCTGAAGCTGACTTCACTGTTAAAATATATACGCCTTACATCCCCAGGAAAACCTTTAGGGGGAAAAAAAATCATTATATTGGAAAACGGAGAGACATCAAATCCTCCAGATCCATACTCGAAAACAGAAACATTTCTCCCTATGTTATTTTGCTTCTGGTTACTTTGCTGAAGTGTCTGGAATAACAAATGCAGAAAAGTTTCCTTCATTTTATTCCCATTCAAACACTTTACTTCCACTACGTCTTTAATCCGCAAGTGTCACATCACGGCTGTTTTAGGTAACCCTTTGGAACCATGGATGTAATTATCAGCTTCTATTATCCCGAGAGAGACTTCTCTTTTTCCTAGGTTGGGATTAACTTTTTTTTTGGGGGGGAGGGGGAAGCATTAATAATAAGATAAAATTAATTAAAACTAATCAAAGGAGATAAAATGCATGTGGCAAAAAAAGTTAAATTAAAAAACCACAGCATAAGATTCTCTCCAGCTATAGTAATATACCAAAAACCCTCAGTAAAGCGTAAAGCAAAATTGCACCCGTGCAGCCTGTACGATTCTTACTAAGAGATGAAGACGATACTGAGAAGTCAGTGCACTAAAAAAGAAAATACTTCCCACAGCCTCTCTTGCAGGGGCTTTACCGAAACACACTGCAACCGAAGTAAASAGGAGCTGGCAAACTGGGGAGTTCCTTACCATCCGACAGGTCAATCAGCCCCAGGTAGTGCAAGAGTTTCAGGGAGGAGCACACCACCACCACAATCCCTAGGGTCTGCAGCCCCTCCGACTCGCCCTCCGTGCACATCCTCCGCGGCGCCGCGAGCGAAGCCCCCGGCGGGCGGCTTGAAGCTCTCCTTCCTGCGGCTCCGCGCAGCGCCCGGCGCTCTGCCCTCTCCCCCTCGCGCTCCCCCCATTTCTCCTTTCCCTCTTCCCCCGTCTCGTGCTCGCTCGCTCGCTCTGCCTTTCTGGTTTGGGCTTTTTTTTTTTTTTGAGCACGCAAGCAATTTCTGTGTTTAGCAGTAATCTATGGTTTTATTTTCTTTCACTTCAGGGTAATTCTCCCAAGAGTTTACTCTGCTCGCAAACTTAACGCTGCGCTGCTGGCCCCAGCAGCGCTTTTTTTTTTTTTTTTTTTTGATTTTAATTTTCTCTGATACCATCCAGTTTCTGCAGCTGGGATTTTTCCAGTGACTCTGCCAACGCAGATGCTTTCTGTCRATCCCTCTTCTGCACCAGCGAACGCGGCGCACTGTAGGGGTGGGAGTGAAGGATCTTTCCCTCTTAACCCCACCACCCACCACCCTTTCTCCACGGCTTGCCAAGCCACCGAGGGGGAAGCGTGTACCACCGCCACACGCTGTACCCACAGGCACTTCCGACCTCCACGCACSTGCCAGCGTAGAGCCCAGCACCTCAAGGCCACCTTCATCCAGCAGATCTGCTGGCAAGCAACAGCCCCACGCGCTGTCCCGCTGGGTTTAGCYGCCTGACAATACGCAGTGATTTAACGCACACGCGGAGTTCGGGGGGACCACTCCATGGAGCACCCGCTGGAGGCAAGGACACGCAGACGCGGCGGACACTGCTCACCCCTGCAGCACTTCACGGGGCTGCTTACAGCGGGTAAACATGTGGGTCGGTCTCACACGCTAAYGTAAGAAAAATCATGTAGTGAAGACAGACGTTCATGTACTTCTTCACCATCACCGTGGATGAGTAAGCACCTGGCAGGCTGGGTGCTTTGTCGGGATGATGGGTGCAAGGTTGCAACGCCAGTAAAGACCAGACTTTTCAAGCATGCTGCTAGTGGAAGGTGCTGGTATGCCCCATGTGGGATGCTGAGAAGAACAGAGATGGCCAATTCCTTCCATTTTACAGCAAGGACAGGGTGCTTAATCTCACATCTCCCAGGAGTCAGAGGCTGTCCTGTCCCCCTGCAGTGCCAGGGCTCCCAGCCCCTGAGCAAGCAGCAGCACTTTGCTCCTCAGCCCTCAACAGAGCAGGCTGGCTTTCACCCCTCCACATGGATTCCAGCACCTCCTCTGCCCTTGACTTAGCTGCGTAACACCACCAGGTGCAGAAGCACCAAGGGGTTTCATACACCACGTTCACCAAGCGATGCTCTGGAAGCACTTTTGAGACATGCCTATGAAGCCAAGTTGGAGTTGCAGAGAATTCGTAGCTACTTCAGCGATCAAGTCACCAAGTAATGAACACTTTAATTGAATTTGAGCTTTGCTGCTGTGTGCAGGTGGCCAATGAACAGGTCACACCTGCAAAAGTGTTATCTGTAAGGGTTCTCTCACTGGTACCTACCTAGCCAGAGCTCAAAGGCACGGTATCAAAGCCACCGCTAYTGATGAACGCTTTAAGCGAAGCTGTTTGTTCGGGGGGTTTGGCACTGYGCAGCATCTGCCACTCTACGTTTTATTGTCCTGTGTGTCTGGCTGTGATGTTATGTTATGGTTGCTGTTCCCCAGGTGAACACGCTCAGCTTTCAAACTGCAGAGCAACTCAGATCACTGCAGCGTTGTCTCTCCCCCATATACAGAGAGCAGAATTTGRAAGAAAAATCATATATGATAGAGAGGCCTAAAAGCATTCAGTTTCTAAGTGTTATCATGTCCCCTTTGTATAAAAAAAATTAAAAAACATAAAGAACATTATATTTGGCCAGGGATATTGACCACAAAAATAGCCAGGCTCCCTCCTGTCTGAGGAAGGGAGAGATCCGACAGATTTATCAGCTGCCTGTGGACTCTGCACTGTTTTCTCAGATTCCCTGTGTTAACTGATCTCAGAGTGCACAGCAGGAAACTACCCTCCTCACTCATCCACTTATTCCCACATACATGGCTTACTTGCACGAATACTTATCCACAAGATGCATATTAGCTTTTGCAGACTAAGAAAGCTTCTTCCCAGCAAYGCACGAAACCCCTCAGTCTACTAATTTCCTCAAAAAAGCAAACCACAAGTGACCTATGATGAGCAGTGAAACATAAAAGACCCGATTTCCTGCAGATGTGCTTTGCAATTCTCCAGACCCCAGCACAATGTCACATTTCTGTATCACCTAAAGCCCTGCAGCAGCACCCTCAGCAAGAGGCACAGGGGAGAGCAAGAGAAGCTTACGATTGCATCATTTCTGTTACCATAATTTATGCCAAGTCCAACATTTTTGATGTTTCAGGTGGACCCCCTGTTCCTAAAATAAGCAACTGCAAGAGAATACTGGGTTTCATTTCTAAAAACCTGGTTGCATGAAGGCCTTGCAGCTGCAACCCTCACTCAYGCCACAAGCTCAGAATCCATTTGACAGCGTATCTAATGTCATGAAAGCCCAACCCAGAGTTTTTGAACAGGCGTGGGGGGAGAAGGGGAACGAAACGGAGAAGGAAAAGCTTCTTCCATTCAGGACCTTCACTCCTCGTCTCCAGCAGTCTCCCCTATGTGCTGCTTCCTCAGTTCCTCGAGCTTGCTTGCTCGCTTCCAGTCATTTGAGCTAGCATTCACCAGCCCCAAAATGACGATTTCATTGCATTAGGGACCTACATACACAGTGTCAGGTGGTGCTAACTTTTCACGGAAGGTGCTGCTGGCTACCTGCTAGAGCAGGGTAGACAGAGCACCAAGTCCCTCCACCCCACCAGTTTGGCAAACCACACAGTGAGTAATTCATCAAAACAGACCAGCTTTCTGCTGCTATTTGTACATTCACATCATCAGGAGTGACTGACCAGGGAGTTGGTTGGGAACGCACTCCGCAAGGTGAGCACGTGTGCCCAGAAAGACCACCTAGGTTCTCCCCGCTGCAGGAACTCAAGTAAAGAAACATCAAGAAACACCAGCTTTCCTCAAAAGTCTGCATCTTAGCCCATCAGTTACAGATACTGGCTCTGTGATTTAAACCAAAGAAAGGCTACTCAGTGTTGTGTACCCGTATAAATCTGCACAGAAATACGGTGTCTCTTGACAAGGTAGAAACATTAATCAAGAATTTATTAGGTGTTTTATCTGAACCACTCCTGGACCAGACACAAAGCTCTGAACCAAATCAATGCCAAACAGAGGGTCAAAGTTTTTGAGTTCCCAGGAATAAATATACAGGAGCCCAGAAAACATTTTGTAGATCTACAGCAGCTTTTGGATCAACGCTTCTCAAACGCACAGTAATTCCGTTGTAAGATGCATACTGTTATATTCAGTATACAGATACATAGTGGTATACTCAGAGAGGTAGATAACTCAAGGGACTAAATGATTTTATCTATAATTACACGCAAAATAAATAGCGAAAACTAGAACTGAAGAAGGCCTCATTTTCTACCACAACTACGGAATAGTAGTTTTTGTAGAACAGCAACTGGAAAATACAGATTTTTCTAGTTATACACAATGTTAAGTTCCCTAGCGAAACAATAATAAAAGCTTTATGTTTGCCAAACACCAAAAAGAGGAACGTWAACCCACAGTTGTTTAAAATATCAAATGCTTCGATAATAAAGATAGATGGTCTTGCTAATACCTAGTGTACATCTCTCTTGCACGTAGCAAAGGGGTTGAATGCCTCTAACTACAAAAAAGGTTTATGCTGGGTTTGCACAATACACACCCTTTGGGAACATAAGTAGGAACTTCATAAAGATCAATCAAAATAACACATAGCGAAAAGGAGTTGGGAGTAATAAAAGCATTGCTATGACAAATCCGATGGATGATTTATGTAGTCTGTAATCTTCCTTTGTAATTGGTTGAGTAAAAAAAAAAAAAAAAAAAAAATAATATAAAGGTGCAAAAGTTATAGTAAAATACAGCACAACCTTCCTGTAGCAGAAGTTTCTCTCGGTGTCCAAGCTCTTGGAAAACTTTCACATTTTCCTCACTGTGTTTTAAAACAAACATAGCATGACATGTTCTCATATTCCCGTAATAAAAAACCTCCAAAGATAGTCTATTATTAGCCTGGTATAAGACCCCTCAATATTAAATTTTTGACATTGTGATTGAATATTCTTTTGCTCTTGTATTATGGTAAAGGATAAATAGGACCATCTGATTGACTCTTCTTGTACAGTTCATTATTTCCTACATCTCCAGAACATTTCTGCTTTTGGATCTTTTTTGATATTTAATCAACCTACAGTCTTTTCCCATGGCTACTGTCCATAAATCCAACCATTTTCATTACAGGTCTCTGAAGCCCTTTCATTTCTGTTGCATTTTAAAAATGGCATAATGAGATCATTCACAGTATTGCAGGCAACTATATCAAAAACTTACTATTCCATATGTATTTATCCAATATGATATTTTCTGTGCACATAAACAGGTCAGGGGATTGTTATTGCTTTGATTTTAAACCAAGTAAACCAAACCGGTCCTTTTCTCATGAGCGATTTTAACTTGTCTGGACTCGCTCAACRATATTAACAGCTTAAATTTCAACTTTTTAATCAACCTGCCTTGGTCAACAATCATTCATCTGCCCTATTTGCCACATGGGCTTAGGGTCTTCTCTGCATTTCTCAAGTTTTTCTGGCTCTGACTAGCCCTAAATAATTTGTGCCATCTGCAAACGGTGTAACAAGAAAGCCATTGACTGATAACGCCTGTTCACAATTTTGAAAAAAATATGCTATGAGCAAATTAGCAAATCTGGTCTCTTCTAAGTAATTGACTGTTTAGGGTCCCAGTCTAAATTAGAAGCCATTTCCCATTAAACTAATGGCTATTTGGTGAAACAGGCTCAGCTCCATCCCCATTTGCACGGCTACAATCCCATCCCGACCCCTCTGCCTGCAAATTAATTCGGCTTCATATCTCACTTGTGTTTTCCAGCACTTATTCACCAGTCCAGAGTCTTTTTAGAAGTCCTGGCTAATTACCCGTTATTAGTTTTGTCACTAGAGATGCATTCTGCATAACGTTAAGTGAACCACAAAGGTCTCATTAGTTCGGTTTGGATAATAGAGAAATTTGGATGCTTTCTGGTAGTGCTGCACAGGGAGCTGGGAATAAGGAGTTCAGTTCCTCAGTCTACCATTGCCTCGCTGTGTCATCACCCTAAAGCAACCAGCAGACAAACCCTCGTCCTGACGTTATTGAACCGTTCTGCTGTAACGGAACAAAGCTGTAGTTCCACCAGAAGCGTCCCCCTCAGTTCAGTCCTTCCAATCCACGCAAAGGAGCCAATACTGTGCTTCTATCAACATCTCCCTGCTTCCTGGCAATAGCACAAAGCCGAGGAAGCACAGACAAGTTCTGCGCAGGAACAGGAGGAGCCCACACTTCCTTCCCCTAAGTCGAGTCTGGAGCTAGCAATCTTCAGCCTTCTGCAAGCCTTCTGTTAAGGCAATTAGCAATGCGAACTGGCCAACTTTGGAAAACACAGAAGTTATCTTTGAAAGAGAGATTCCAGAAACTCGGKAAGACATCATTGACCTTTCTCAAGGCCACAGCCAACCTGAAGCACAAACAACTAAGCCCTACCTTGCAGCTACCACRTGTGGCAAGAGGACTTGGCTTTACCCTGCACCACCCTAACAGCAAAAGCCGGTGTTAGAGATGTCAAAGTTACGGGAAGMCTCCCATGAAGCTACAAATTGTATGATGACCAGCAATAGAGGAAAAAATCATGTAACCTTGAAGGATTAACTTGAGCCACGGATTATACACTATCTGAAATTGGGCCAAAGCATATGTAATTAATGCAAGAGTAATAAGAACCTCTGCCAATTATTAAAATACCATTAAAAGGAATTCAACCAGGCTCTGTTATATTCCCCCCCCCACCCCCGCGCCATTTACTAGTTTTCACTGGTTTTCTAAATTTTTGTTTATAAACCAACACAGGTGCATGAACCATAGCAGCAAAACCAAAGCCAGCTGGCTCCCCAASATCTATGCTAGCTTCTTCCTCGCAGGAGGGCACCAGGTGCCCTCAGGAAYGGCCCAAGGAAGTTCTCCAGCACTGAACGTTTTGTTTTCAGTGCTGTTAGATGAAGGTGTGATACAGGGAAGGGCTTCAGGACGTTTTTGTCCTGCTTTTTGACAGACAACAGAAGTTGAGAAGGATACATGCTGTCGGGAAAAGACGAGCAGGGGGAGGATAGGAGAAAAGCTGAAAGGAGAAATAGCACAGTAGGGTATAGGAGTGTGAAGTAAGGAACAATGAGCAAGGCAATATAACGAGAAGAGCGGATTCTAGGAGGGACTGGGCTATGTAGAATTGAAAGTGTAGGCACAACAGAAGAACTTGACACTTAATTTGGACTTGGTGTTTACTCCACACACAGTGAAAATGCCACCACACTGTCCCATCCYGCTGACCTGCTACTGGGCTCTGCATCCCAGCTGAATGTTTCCTACGGGAACCCATGCGAGGTGATGGGCACTCTTCTTGGTGACAAATAAGCACAACTGCYTGCAGCTAGCAGCAGCCAAAAGCAGTGCTCCCCAGAAGACAGACATGCTTTGCACCTGCAGTTTTGTACTTACTGGATTTCTGCCACAAGCAAAAGACGACCTGACCTCCTGCTTGTGGCCCCAGCAATYACTGTCCGGGGTCATGAAGCAGTTGAGGCATGAGGCTAAGAGCCATCGAGTCTGSCTGCAGTGACTTTCTCATTACAGGCAGATTTTTCCCCATATTACATATTTCCCATGGGCATCAGACTGTCACAGCTTCATTCTGAGTTTTAATAAAAAGGTGATTAACAATGTAGAACCTCTGGTCTCAGACTACTTTCTAATAAACTGCATTTTTCCAGCCTCAGATGAAATTAGGTGTATGAGAATGAGAACAAACAGGTAGTGTTTCCCTGCCCCCCAAAGACTCAGAAGATCAAAAGTTCACAGCAAGGGCAAACTGACATGGGACAACTCACAGGTTACAAAAGAAAACAAAAAYAAAACTTGCTTATCAGTTATACCCAGTTATTTAACATACCAGAAATTGTAAATAATAGATGCAGTTATCTCACCTTTCCAATGCACGTCAGCTTGCTGACAACTGRTAAGATACTCCTTCTGACCAAGTCTTTTGCTCATTCCAGTCCTTTACTTTATAGGAAAAATTCCTGAGGGATAAAACTTGTGAAACCACCCAGCCCTCYGTACGCTTTATTCTTGCACTCTTCTTCCATCCAGAAAATCCCTCAGGATCTTAACATCAGTCATAGCAAGAGGAAYAGACAGTTACTTGGTGGTTTCACTAAAGTTATGTTGATCTCCTAGCGTCTCTYGGCATTTCATAATCTCACCAAAACATTAGCTGGAAGGAGCCCTGGATGTTATCTGCTCCACCCTCCTGCTTGGAGCCGGAGCTACCTTGCTGCCAGCCCAACACTTGCCAGACTGGCCCAGTCTTGAAGRCCAAGCATGGTGGCCCCACCGGGTCTCTGAGTTAGCTGCTCCAATGCTGCACACCTCTCCGAATGAAAGGGTTTCTCCTATGTCCAACCTAAGCCTCTCAAGACACTGACTTCTCACCCCATGATTTACCTGTTCTCCTTTGTTTTTAAGCAGTGAACTGAAGAATCAGTCTGTATGATACATTCCTATGAAAGGTTATTTTCCTCATTCTCTAGCAGAATATAGAACTTTTTAAATGAGAATTATGCAAAATACTGCAGTTATAGATTTTTCTTAGTTACAGTATACACGCATTACTGACTTGAATACTGAAAACACTCTCCGCTTGCAAAATATTGTTCCTTTGCCTAGKATATTAAATCATGTTTTCTCAGCGCTTTTTGAACTGTTCTGGACTTCCTATTTTTAAATGGACTCAAGCAACAAATGCACACACACCTCTCAATCATGCCACATTTCTTTCACCTATTGGTCTATCATAAGAATTACCTATAAATACTGTCACTGGCTCTTCTTCACTGGCATCTTATYTTCATTGTACCACCTATGCATCTTTTTTTTTTTTTATCTCTAATTTGTATCACTGTTTTTCCCCCCAGCTTGAAAGAAGGTTTAATTGGATATTTGCATAATTATTCTGAAAAAGCAGCACAAAAATAAGACTACTTCTAGGAGATCAGAGTAACATACGAGGAATTATGAAAGCGTACAAGATAAACTGTATTTTAGATTTGTCATAGTTTCAAACTATCTTCCTAAAATATTTGGAATCCTGGGCCACATACCAAAACTCTCAACAATTAACACTTTGCAATGAACTAGAAACCAATTAAAGGACAGTAAACTTACTAAGCCAGTGTCAAAAATTAAGCTTTCTCAGAAAATAATCTCAAGTTGGTACAGTACAGCGTGGGCAACAAAGACTTGAAAAGCAGCCAGAATTTTACACTGCATCTCTACATACGTAGAAAACCAGCAGAAGATTTAGAGGACCCCAAGAAGCTGGACCGCTTTGCACCCTCCAGAAGGGCTCCAACTATTCTCCTAGGAGCATGACAGCAGTTTTATTTAAGTTACACTCATTATAGGGGTCACRCTTGCGGGTTTACCGGACTGCCTCTGATTTACAAATCGTGGCTGACAGTTTCTCTAGCAGCACTGCTGTTAAAGCTCTGCCTTGGCAGAGCTCAGGTAAGCTGACATTCATGGAGGCACCAAGGTCCGACTGAAAAATGAGCTCAAAGAGGAGTTTTAATATAGGTGCATGTGACAAACTATAGTTCCTGTGTAGTATAGTTACACTCAGCAGTTCAGCTGAAATGCAAGGGCAAGAGCACACTGAAGGAGATGTATGACTACGAAGTCACAYATCAATGGGCAACACAGGTGGAGCAGATCTGCACAGAGCTCACGCCAGGAAGCACCAGAGAACGGGGAGGCACTGCAGCACGCAGGCACCGCAGCGGCCCCAGCGCTCCACCACGACCTGTGCTAGCACAGCTCAGTGCTGACTGGCTTCCAGCAAAGTACGTGACRCTCGCAAAGCACCCCTTGATAAAAGAAATGTTCACAGAAGGGTTTGGCGGGTCTTATCATAGAGGCACCCATCCTCGGGAGCAACTGCATGCCACGTCTCAGGGGCCACCCCCGGCGTCAGCTGAAGCACGTGGGAAAACAGGCTCCAGGAAAGAGGCGGGCAGAGCCGAGGGCATTTTGGGGGTGCTGGCCTTGGCTGGACACCCGTCTCCCACTGCCTGCAGGACAACAGCAGTTGTTTCGATTTCCTACCGCAGAGTTCATTCAGAACAACCTTAGTGCTCATACCGCACTGTGAGCCAGGCAGCTTGCTCTGTGGGTAYGTTTATAGAGATTTTTTCATATAAAGTAAATTTAGTACATGTAATGTACTGTACACGCACCATTTGTACTATATTATGTCTTAATAAACATCAGATAAACCACATGCGAAGTATTCAGAGGAAAGGCAAGATCCCATTCTGAATTATGCTGGTCCATTATCAGCACCAACTTGACCAACTGAAGCATACGAAGTTCATTACACCTCAAAACATCACTACGGACTATCCGAAGATCCTCATAAGCAGTAGCTTAGCAAATACGTACGTACCAATTCACTAGGTATTTCCATGGYGATCCCTAGGATCCACTGGAGATCTTAATAAATCTCTGCCTCTACTTAAACATTCCTGTCAATTTACTGATTGGAACGTATTCATATTAAAGGAAAAGAGTGTGTTGGAGGACACTGCTCCCTGCCCCCATCCTCTGTTTTAATTAAGCTCCAGCTTGTTAAATGCAAGGCACATTCTTGTGAAAAAAGTACAATGCCCAATTTCCATTATTAAACTAAATATCAGCTTAGATAAATCAGTGAAAGCTTCACTGCTGCTTAGATGTACCATAGTTCAGGCCTGCAGGGAAATACTTTTAGATGAAATGAAAAGGAATTTCAGTTGTCAGTACTTATTCAGTTCAGACTCTTTCAGGCAGGGAACAAACTCAAAATCTAGCAGTGATGCCAAATTATGTCTGGAGGTATTGGAGACGATCGTTTAGTTCATCTAAAACACAAAACACTTCAGTACATTGAAAAAATCCTTGGCTGAAGCTTTCTATGTTCTTAAGCATTTTACATTCACAGGAAGTAGCTAATTACAATCATCACTTTGTTAATCACTAGAAAAACATGTACTACAATAAACTCATTTTGATACAAGACTTATCCTCCAGTTAGAGCTTAAAAAAATGTAAATGAAAGCACTGGTAAGTTCTAGAGCTGAATCTCGCTTTTCCTCCGTTTCCAGAGAAGAAAAAGATGGCAAAGCATCTAAGCGTTTAACTCTTTACTCAAGAGGCAAGTATCAAAACCATTGACAGTTACCTTCAATTTGAAGGCCTCTTCTCTGTTTGCAGAAAAAAAGCAGCAGGCAAGGAAAACTTTCAGGATGTAAAAGAACAACAAAACGCTTCAAGTTCTGGCAGCTCATGAAATCATCCTGCCAGTTCAGACTTCTAGGAGTGGTCTACAAGGCTTCTGGGACAGGAGTTTGATAAGTTGTCTGTACATTTATGTGAAGTTACCCCAGATGCTTTGGGGTTTCTGCTGACCCATGTTCTGCTGCAGAGAGCAGGAGAGACCTTGTGGGGTCTTCTCCCACTTGGGAGAAAAACCAACAAAACAAGTTAGGATTCTTCTTCAAAGCAACTATGTAAAGGTTTAGTTTGCATAAGGAAACTAGGATGATCCCTACTGAGAAAACATTTTGGTTGTTTGTTTTCTTCTTCCTCATCCTCTCTTCCGCAGGATATTCACCTACTAAAAAACAGTTTTTACAGGCTGGGCACAGGCTGAACAAAGGCTCAGCTGGCAAGATTAGCACCTTCCTACCTAGCTTTGCCTAACTTGTTATACAGGCTTGTTATAAAAAAAAGATTGTTTTCAGATTAAAAGAATCACGCCTATCTGCATCTCAAGCATTCGTCATGATTACTTTGGGGGAGGATGAAAAGAAAATGTGAATCCAAACTAGCTTTACGAGCCCRAAAACTACTTGCAAGATTTGCGAATCATCCAGTTCCACACAGCACACTAAGCCCTGTTCAGCTGCTTGCTCCAATATCATCAAGACAGGAAAGAGTGGAAAAACACTCAATTTCACACATAAGCACATAGGCAAATTGGCATGGATTCTGCTAAATAATTGATCTGAACAGGAAGGAATTTTCTAGCGTTTAGTTCATTGCCCAGATTGCAAAGCTAAAAATCTTTTGTGCTAACAYGCACAAAATACATTTCCTGCCTCTCTCTCCTGAATACCAAGTAGGTAGTCTCTAGCTGTTAGGACATAAAGCTCTCATACACATCTAAGTACCAGCAAGCATTAATATTTATGTTTCTTCAGACCTGGCCATAAACTATTTTCCAGTGGGGGGGGGGGAATATATCTTCCTAAACAACAGAACAGTACCTTGAGAGTCGGTTAAGAGAGTGATTGCATCTTCCTGCTGCACCATCTCCAATCTACTAAAAATATCCCTCTTTTTACTCCAGAAAGYGACGGTGAAGTTAGCGTATTTATTCAATGCGATCTGTTCAGTCTATGCAATAACTCTGCTCCAAGGGGTAAGCAGACAGTGCACAGGCTTGGAAATCCCATACAACAGCCGTAAGTTTAACTGCCAGCTGAGGACTCTGGTTATCACTTGTTTAGGGCAGCGCTGACCCAGTCAGCAGAGCACTTTTGCAAACAGCACAACGCCATTCCAGGCCACGGGAAGACTAGGCTTTGGTTTTGGTTTCTTTGCTAGAATTTCAAAGCACACAGAAGCACAGAGACAGGGGAATTAACTGTGCTATAAAACCTGAACCTGCAAACCTTAAACAGGAGGTTTACTTGAAAGGAAAGCCCTGCCATGAAGAGGGGAAAGACTGCAGCCTGCTTTGCAGACTGCCAAAGTTAAGCTCAGGCCTTCACAGGAGCAGTCTCTTTAGCATCTCATTCATYCAGCAGAGTTAGGGGAAGGATGCTGACCCCCACCAGCATATCCCTGCACCAGCAGGGCAGGATAAACTCTTCCTGCTCAGTCCCGCCAACAGAAACAGATGAAGCCCTCAGGAGGGCTTCGGGGGTACTCGGTGAGGGCTGGCTACAGATGCATCAGAACTGGCAACATGAACTGGGAGATACCCGAGGGCCTTTTCTGCACAGCTGTATTCTGCCTGAAGAGCCACAGAATACCTATACAGAATACCTATAGTTTGGCTTTGAAGATAGTGCCATATTTTGTCCTCTTTTTTCCTCTTGGGCATATTTAAGTCAGCAGCTCTTTGATACTGAAGTGGACATTTTCTCCTCAATAAGCATGCCCTGCTTGGCTGAAATGTTCTGGGTCACTCATGTTCTGGCTTCTACTCTGTTACTGCTGGGCTCTCTCTCTGCTCCACCTCACTGGCCACATTTAACTGGCGTTAAGCTCCACCACGCCAGAAGCTCTAATTTGCTTTCTCCTGACAGGCAAAGTGAGAAGATGACAGGAAAAACAGTCCACAGTAGGATGCTAACCTGACTTTGGAAACCTGGTTGCTCTTTTGGGGAGAAGCTGTGTAAGCATGGCCAAGCCACAGGAGATCAAGATCCTCCAAGGAGTTTTGGGGCCCAGAAAGAAGGTACATATCCATGAGCAACTCTGAGCTTCCATCCTTCGTTTTGCAAGTGGACTAGTGGTGCTTCCTCAGAGGGCTCTTAAGAGGATAAATGCGTTAAATGCTGTGAAACACTAGGAAGTTACAATACAGGCACATTTAGAGTCTTAAAACAGGATTAAGAAAGAGAAATATATACAACACAACAAATGGAAGCTACTAAACATACACTGCCATCAACTGTGGCCTTAATCCAAGAAAACAACTTTCAGGAAGCTGTTTGGGATAAGGCTAGATCTCATCCCCAGGTCTCCTTGGTGTAACTTTGCTTTTTTGAAAAATAGTTTCACCCTTGCACACTCAGTTCCCACATTTCTTCCACCAGGATGGAAATACCTTTTTGGCTCCCCTGTTTCAGAGACTGCCCAAACTGGGGTCCTATTTACATAGCAGTGCTGCTCAGCAAGGCATCAGTTGCTGGACATGCTGCGATACAGGTTTGCTGTCACTTTAGGGGAGGTCTAGTCTAACATTTTCATTTTAATAAAGAAATTGGTTATGAAAGATGCCACCGGGGGAAAGGTAGTTCCAGTACTGGGGAACTAACAAGTCGCTGCAATTGGCCAATTAATTATCTTGAATCTAATTCATTAAGAAGTTGCACGTTCTCATTTCATTCGTTTCTGCTCCCAGCCTCCCCTTCCAACTAATTCCACTTGCAGCGCAATTAGATGACAAGCTACCGACCTCAGCCAGAGCATCCTCGGGCTATGGCTTTTGGGGGCTGCCCCGAGAAGGGGCTGCCCCGAGAAGGGTGAGAATGGCGGCAGCGACGTCCCACGGAGCCGCTGCATGGGCCCTGCATGCTGAGAACCAGCTCCCTCCCGTGGCCGTCCCCACGCCAAAAAATCTAAGGGAGCTCGGCAGCTGCAGGCTCACCCAGAGCCAGCCGCCGTTACCCACAACGGCGATGCCTTTTAAGTAGTGGCCTGAACAAGGCTAGTTAATCCGTACTAGACACCCGTGATCAGGTCAACGCCCGGCAGCGTGAGCCTTCTGGGCAAGGAAACCCACTGCATCCAGGATGTAGCAATACCCAAGTATCTTGAGGTGCCTTGAAGAGCTTCTCCAGGACCCTGTTTGGCCAGCGTGGCCAACACTTGCCAAAATCAGCAGGGAGGATGGGACAGGAAGCCGCTGGTCACACCTCCCAACCCTTGTATCACTCAATCCAGACTCAAATACTAAAGGCTGAGGTTTTCAGAGACAAGGAGAACGATGTTGCAACTCCCCCATAAAACCACTGGCTGCAGGGAGGGATGCTGAATTCCGCTTCACAGCTAACTGCTTTTTGAGTTACCAGCTCCGCTCTCTGTCTCTTTTCTCTTTCCTCTCACTAAAGAGAGGGAAAAATGCAAAATGAGGTTTTGGCTCTTGTTTCTGCTTAGAATTCAAGCCACAGATCTGTCTTCGCCTCTAMTTATCAACTAGGAAAGCATTTACTTGCTATGTTCTGTACAGGCACTTCAACTCTTTCTTCTACTGTAGGATTACTTCACAAGAAGTAAAGCTGACACCAAGGTCTCCATTTCCCAGCTACAATGAAATGGAAATAAGCCCTGAGAACCTCCCCTCCCCATGGTAAGTCTGGGGATATTTCCCCCCMCACACACACTGATAAATGACACAGTTTGTAGATGATGTTGCATAAATGGGCTTTAAATTTCTACAGGGCATAAAAAGGATTATCAAACTGCTAAGAAATGGGAGAAAGCATCCACACAACCTATGAAATACTTGCTTTTTTTTAAGCCTACGCACATAACAAGTGGGAAAACTCAAAGATTTAATTTTTATTTATTTATTAACTAAAGGCCAAGAGATAATTACCACTACTACTCTCATAGAGCTTTCACACACAGGTTTTGGAATATTTTTACAGAAAAAAATCCTAGTAGGGAAACAGAGAAAAACAAAGCGTTGCCTTGATGGCTGAAGGGAAGCCAGTGCCAGCAGTCAGCTTTGCTGAGGTCTAGAGCGGTTGACCTGGGCACACTCCGGCTGTCTGCACAGCGATTAATCTTGCCCGACCTCTTCAAGGAAGTTGTTTGGGCTCAGATTTACCCACGGACCTACCTTCGTTTTATTCGCTCCTCAGAGTGGTTATTTCAATGCTGTTTGGAACGACTCATTCGTTACAGTGCGTTTTGCTTTCTTCCCTCCCTCTTCAAAACCACAGGCTAAAGAACTTCACTGTTCCTTGACTACTATTGTATTACCTTATCCTTCAGAAAGCCTCAAAACTGAGGGAACATGCAGCGAGAACAACAAAAGACTGGAGGAAACACTGAAAACAGAGCGATAAACCAAGACTAAAAAGGAGAGAGAAACATCAGATAAAAGTCAKTTTGTTCACACCATGTGCCAGTCAAAGTTATTTTGGTTATTCTTTTCATCCTAAATAGAGATTCCTGCCTTTGGTAGGAAAAATATGTCATTCTGCTGGATCAATCTTGARGACAAAACGCATTTCAAAGTCACAGAGGAAAACTAAAACCAAGGAGTTTGCCYATCGCAGCCTCAAAAAGCAGCTCAGAAGACAACAGGACAGATGCAAAGCCTTTATCTGCGTCCAAATACTTCTGGGGGTAAATGAGGGACTGCTGTTTAGAGTCAGTTATCCCTGGTTCAAATCTGTAGTTACCCAACAAGAGCAAYTCTGTCACCTCCACAGATGATATTACAGACAGACGGTGAGGCCAGTATCTGGCACTCTCAGGGATATCACTGCGAGGTCTAATAGGTTCTCAATCCCATTTGCGATCGTGTTGAACAGACCCTGCTCTCGGAGTCAAAACTCGGAGCAAGGCAGGTGCACTAGAGCTCATTACAGCTTTTTGGCCAGTTCTTGAGGTCCTTTGCTCTTACTCAAGCAAATAACAAACAAATTTTTCTGGCTTTGGAGATGMAAAGACAGAGAGAAGGAAAAGGAAAAAACAACAACAACAAAAAACCTAGAACACACACAATGGAAAAAACCCAGAAGCACTGAAAGAAAAACAAACACCAAAGGAGAAAGCAGTATTAGGCTTGTATCTCACGGCCAAGCATTTTGTTTGCGGAGCTAATGCAAAACCCACAAGCTCTCCACAAATTCTCCTCTGAACAATAACAGGGCTTAACTTCATTGGGAAGCTACTCATTTGAGTGAAAAAGTAAATAGAATTTGCAAATTCTATTTGCTCTTCAAAAGACTCTTCAGGAGCAAACTCTGGCATGACACAAGAAAAGCAGATAAGCGGATTAGCAATGACGACTCCCTTAGCTTTCAGGGCAAGGACATACTGTATTTGTGTGAAGAACTGTTCCGACACACGTCGCTGAGAGCGCGAGAAGCAAATTCATCTCATTTTAGAGCAAGACTGTAGCAGCAAATAGACCATGCAGCAGAATAAAAGGGCTSTCTTAAAGACAAGCTTTTGCATAAACTCTACATAAATWTATATACACGTATACATATATTTTTCCCCCTCAAGAAGCAATAGCAAAAAGCAATCAGAGCTTGAACTCAGTAGGCACATAGCAATAAATGGGCTCATCATGCTGGGCTGGGGCAAGGGAGGAGGAAGAGGAGGATGACAATGACAACAGGGAGAAGCCCTGCCTGAGCGCGGGTGCTCCAGCCCGCGCTGCCAACGGCTCGCTCCGGATGCGGGATAAGGAAAGACGACGCCGGCCAGAGCTGCTCRGAAGAGTTGCCGGGCTCCGGGCCAGGTGGACCAGACCTGTTGTCTCTGCAGGGTTAGAAACGGCAGGTTTGAATTCCAGCAAAGCAAGAGAAAAGAATAGAAAAAATTTCAGATGTAGTGAGAGCACCGCAGAGGAATTCTGAAAATCGTTCAAAACCACTTCGCTTTTGAATGGATTTGGCAAAACAAAAACATACTTCTCTGGCAGCAAGGTTATTGTTGGCGTCCATCGTTGATTAAATGAGAATTAGAGAAAGGGAGAGAACACACATCAGCAGGAACTGAAGTTTCCAGATGAAGGTAACCGAAGGGGGCATTCTCAGCTGTTAGAGCAGTGTCTAAAAGCCAGTCACTTCACTGGTTCCAAAACGCACTCAGAACGGAGCAGGTCCCTCTTGGGGCAAAAGGAACAATTCTCACTTTTGCAGCTGCACAGAAACATACTTCTATTTTGGAATTTCAGTTAAAGTGCACCCTAAATACTGGTTGAGCCACAGAAATTTAAAGCCCAGCTGTACCGTAAGCAGGGCCCTTGCCCAACACCAGCTAGGCAATCCCTGCGGATACACAAAGACACTCCAGACCCCTTTCCAACAGCATTTCTGGCTGGGACCACGATAAAGGCCTTGCAACGCCACACACAAGACAGCTGGATACGATGCCATCAGGATTTATTCCGTAATACTTACGCCAGAGGAGTTTTCTGCCTCTTGGTTCTCAAAGCTGTACCAGAGCACGCTCCTCAGGCCACCWGCAGCTACTGCCTGCAGCGACAGCAGCGCACGCAGGGGTTCTCATTTCGGGTCTTATCACAAGACATTTGGGGTCTTACCACTTACCTTCCAGGGTTTTCCTATAGCAGTCTAGGGGGAAAAGAAGAAAACACCACCCAACCGTGGCTTGCTTCAAGAAGTATTTCTTCTGCTAGTAGCCAGTGCACCCAGGGCCCAATTCTCAGACAACTGTATTTTGCTTTAGCAACGCTATGCCGATAAATACAACACAGAATTTCACTCTGGACTCCGAGTCACAACCAAGAGCGTAAAAGACCGCTTACAGACAGACGGGAGCACTAATGAAGCAGCAAGCTCCAAGGAAGCCATTTGAAATGCATAATTTCTAACTGCACAAAAGAAAGCAATAATTTTAAACGGACACAGAGGCAGGCAATCTGTAATAAAGAGCATTTATTTCTCCAGAGGTCTATCCYAAGAGCCTTTCAAAGGCAGGCATTTTATAAGAATATTTCATGAATTATGGCTGGCATCAATATAAATGGACAATTAATTAACATGTATTTGGAAAGCAATACTTTCCCTTTTGCACTGAGAATTTTTGAGGTTCTTCTAYAGAGAAAGAGAGAGAGAGAAGAAAACAGCTGTAGCTGGAAAACCCAGTACAGCAGATTTAATAACCTTCACTCAGATACATTATAAAGCTATTAAATGTCTGCCATTCAGGTAATTATTGGAGGTTTGCCGCATCTTTTACTGTCTCCAGGCCAAGACATGAGGAAAAAGGAGGAGGGGGGAAAGGGGAGGGAAGCTTAATGGATCCAGCCAAAGAGCTTTACTCAGTAATTATGTCTGATTGGAAAATTGCCTGCTTCAAAGAACAGAAACCTGAAGCTTTATTAGTAATGAGATCTCAAGTTTCTAATTAACTGAAAACAACAGTACCACACATTTCACATCGTACATTCTTGTCACATATAAGCCCCCATTTTCAAACTGTTCTCTGAAAGTCTAATTTGCCCATGTCATGATTGGGGGTGGGGGGAAGGGGGGGGGGGGGGAGGAGATCCATGCTTCGGAAAATACAGYTTGGCCGGTGTAGGGATCAGGCTGCTCACCTCTGAGGACCTAACTTCCCTAAACCTGCACAAATTTGAGCGCAGATGGACACCGGCCTTCATGTGGGATGACACAAACCTAGGCTCACCGCAGAGAAATACATTGGTCTTCTGTTAAGAAGAAAGAAAGGAAAAACTATTCAAAATACGTGTTTCCYGCCCGTCCATCCCACCCACTCTGCATCCAGAGGTCTCTGCAAGGATGTTACGCATGCTTCCGCGACAGGCCTATTTCCGAGCGCCTCGGTGCAAAATTCTGGAGCTGGTGGTCACTTTTGCATTTGGGAGCCTTGCTCTAACAGAAACTAGAAATTGTAGAAAAGACATCACTCATGTTTTCCTGCTAAATAAGAGTTCAAACTCCCCAGGGCAGAATTGAGATGAAATGCAGAAGCAAGTATTTCACAGTGAGTTGGGCCACTCTCTACACCACCAGCAGCACAGGAGAAATACTCCATACAGGTTTCAGTTACGGACCTATCTTAGCAAGCTAGGTGCATATATCAGAGTCAAAAAAATTCAGTCTAATGCTGGAGAAGGTAATACCTCTCCTGGCATCCTCCAGCAGCCTGACATCACGGGCAAATGCTCTGCTAATGGGAAGGCACTAGTAGTGCACTGGTACCTTGCTAACAGAGTCGTAATCTGCCYGGCAGCATGCTGCGCTGCCCTGCACAGACCGTGCACCCCCCTGCATGCTTCATAGCTCCTATAGGGTTTCCAAAACGGGTATAACACTACTCTGCTGAGGCTGACAACAGCAGGGCTTCAGAAAYAGGTCCAAAACTTACGCCAGCGTCGCTGCTGACTTGGAAGACACAAAGCAAAGCAAGTGCTGGACATGGAGCCCAAAGCATCGACGCTACTTCAGCAGCAGTATTCCAAGTTTCTACAAGGTGAAACAGTTTTAGAATAAGACTACGTGGTCATACAGTGACATAAGGTCATCTGAAGTTGAAACAACAGTTGGATACTTATTACGAAGGAACAGACAGCATGGTCTCAGACTCAAAAGAGGAGGCTAAAGACCTACGCAGAATCACTCCATAGTGGAGAAAACCACCACCACCAGGACAGAAAGACCAAACCTCAAGACAGAGTACAAATGAGGGTTAATGGACTTACACAAATGAAAACAATATTGTTGGTTTCTGCAAAACCATGTAACAAGAATAGGGCATGYCAAAGACTAATTGAACATCATTGGATTTAGATTAGAAAATACTGTATGCATTTGAAATTCTCGATTACATTAACAAYGGCAATCGTAATTACGATAATGGCTGGGAAAGGAAATCAGGAGGAGCCGTACCTCTAAAGCATTTAGTAGTAGCTGTTGTGTATGTAGGTTTTTTTGACATGATGCTGAGAAGTAAATATCTGCAAGACTCCTGGGCTCCGAGCGATCGCCGAATGACACAGTTCTCCCACTGTCCTCGACCGTTTGACAATTCACTGTTACAAGTCTAATTGCCCGTCCTTTCAGAGACTGCCATCCACCCGCCACTGAATCGCAACCAGTTCTTTCTTTCTGGAGAGCAGCTATAACATACAGTTTCCCTGCCAAGCGAGAAGGGGCTTTTCTTTAGATATAGCATTTTTTYAAACTTTTCAAGTCTCCTTTACACACTCTGAGGGGACCATATAGCTTCCAGCCTGACTTCACTAAGGTTATGGCATTGATCATAGATCTTCCATTTAATGGAAGATTTGATGCTGTTGAATAGCTGTTCCATGGTTCAACCACCCTTACAGTAATCCCCCCCAATGTTTACATGGAATTTCCTGTTTTTCAGTTTGTGAACATTGCCTCTTGTCACTGCATACAACTGAGAAGAATTTGCATCCACCTTCTTTATTCCCCGCCAAATATGTATACATAGTGATAAGATCTTGTCATTGATACCTTAGATTTAAGCACTTGTAACAGCACCAAATAAAAAGACCTTGCCTTAAGATAGTCTTAAGAAACTTTATCCATTGCAGGAATTCACTAACCAAATCAAACAAGAACAAAGCAAAAAAAGCAGGAAGGCTACAAAAAAAAGATTTTCTCACACTACCAGTCCACATTTAGGTACCTGAGTCTATAAAAGGCATGCACTAATTACAGGATGTCTGTTTTTATGARTTGTCCTAGCTTACACTGATCGATGCATCTGTTGAATCACACAGAAAAAGCTAAAGTTTTGTGGCTAAAATCCAGAAGGTTCAGTCAGCGGAGGAAGTTAATMGTGTCCGGACGGAGCTGGCACCGTGTCCTTTTGCCTCTGTTGTCAAACTCRGGACAAGCACGGGCTTACGCTAGCCCCGATTCTAGCCAATGATATCGGGAACCTAAAGCAAATCTGTTTCAAGCTCCTGCTGATCTGAAATAGTCATTCTGCTCCCTATGTTTCAAGCAGGGAATAATTGCTTAGCATCTCTAGCAGGAGGAAACTATTGTGGGGCAAAAAGTTACTCAAAATGTTGAAAACTGGAAACAAAAAATCTCTAATCGCTACAAGCTGGATTCCTTTTTTTTTCCCCAGCTTGGCAAAGATGGCGACGCATCAAGTTAAGTATCGCTCTGGATGTAGCAGGCAGCAGAGCAGGACACAGTGTGCTTTCCTTCCTCATGCTTGCCACAGTCTGCAAGGCGATCTTGGCCAYGCTAGAAGAAAAGACTCCTTGCAGACTTTTTCTTTTTTCCCCTTCAAATGCATTAAATACCTGCAAACACCTATTTTAGAGAGAGACTTTTAAAACAGAAAAAAAATAGTTAGACATTTTTTCCACTATGGCAGGGTTAACAGACCTCTCCAAGAAGAGAACTACAACACGGACGTAACCTGYATGTAGAAGCAAGGGTGGTGCTGGAAAGGCGACGAAGGCGCAACAGCTGGTCCGTAGAGCTCTCCGCTACCCCTTGGCGCCCTGCCGCGCTAAGCAGCGTACAGCACTAGCTCTTCCCCTAATTGCAGGCCGAGTCAAAGTGCTGCTCACACCGAGCCCTTCGGAGGTGGCTGAAAGCTGCAGTCAGTCCCCACAGCCAGGAGAYTCCTGAGCTGGGAGTCTGCCGGCTGATTTTATTAGCCAGCATGTATTTCCTTAAACAAGGCAAGCTACTCCACTTAGGGAGG
Organism: Rhea americana; assembly: GCF_003343005.1. Lineage (NCBI taxonomy): Eukaryota > Metazoa > Chordata > Aves > Rheiformes > Rheidae > Rhea > Rhea americana. The sequence continues at coordinate 308,436 of NW_028185595.1, forward strand.
ACAGCTACAGAGAAGTCAATACTAAGCTTAAGCTTATCCTTTCAGTCTGGAGAGTGGTCTTGGTTTTTTTTTCTCCATACATCACATAAGCAGCTAATAAATACACGTTAAGCTCCTTTCTTCTTCTTTTTTTTTTTTGAGAAAAGGGAAAAAAAAAGAAAAAGAATCCATCACAGTAGCATCATTAGAAGTCAATGTGATAACAATGCCCTGCAAGCTGTAGTGCTAATTGAATTTCTTAATCGGATTGGATTGAAAGGGTTCAGTTCTATTTTAGCTGGGGGTGGGGGGGAGGAAGGAGAAAGAAAAGCTGAGAAGCGACTGATCTTAACAGCTTGATATTAGAACAGCAAGCAGGTTTTACCCCCGGTTTGCCCRCTCTCCTCCTGGGAAACATTGGACAAGTCACCTGAGACCAAACGTCCCAAAGCAGCTTAAACGAGCTAGACTCTGACAACCATTTCTGATGCCAAACGTTACTGCTGGATTGGTCTTCACACTGTACAGAATTTTTGCCCAAACCTCCACTACCTGAAAAAGGCTTCAACTTCTCACAAAAAAAAAAAAGAAAAAAAAAAGAAAGAAAGCAAGCAAGCCATAAAACTCCTAATGAGCCAAGATGCTACAATGTTCAGCAGGCCCAAAGATACAGATATAATAAAAGCAGGCTACTGTTTTAATAAAAACTAGCTATTATGATTATAGCAACCACAGTGAAACCCTGACACCACAGTTTAAGGGATATATCCCTTTKCTAATCCTTTACTTTATACGGCCAACTTACAGCTCGCTTTTCAGGGCTGAGCACCCACGTTAATGGGTTAAGGGGTCCTGCCCAGCGTTAATGGTTAAACTTGTTTCCATCAGCAGGTCCCAACTCAGTCGCTCACSAACGAGCTGCAGCCCTGAAGTTAAAGGCTGCTGTTGCAATGGCAAATTTTAATTTTCTAGGCACCGCAGTTGTTCCCTTCAGGAAAAGCACAGGATTTTGAAAGACGGCAGCCTCTGAACGGCATACRCTGTGGTTACAGCACGGTGTCGCTGGTCTGACTGGGCAGGTTGCTCCGGTTTAAGTTCTTGCAGTTAAAAAACACTCCAAATGCAGCGGCCTTCATATAAAGAAGGATTCCCTTTCGGCAGCTAGTTTGGGATTGTATCAGACAAAATCTATAATACAATTATACACTAAGGTCTACAACTAATTTGAATAAAAAATTATTTGATGAAMTGAAAAAGCCAGAGTTTAAGTGCTTGGTGTTACGGTATTTCTGGTGACAGCTGGATCGCAACTTCAGCATTAGAAACCGGTTCCATCAATTGCTACAAACTGAATAAGCTCCAATTTGTCTTCTGTCCAAATTCTGCAGAAAATACATAGGCTGAACACAAAGGAAYTTGCACTCTGATCTTTTGGGGGTACAGAAAAAGCAAATGAGCTGCTAGGAGGACTGAAGAGAAAGCTGTAGAAATTAAAGCCTTTTAATTATCCTCTGAGTAGACACAAGAAGAAGTCTGCGCTGCATCCCCATCCACCTGGGCCACCCCTGCTCCGCAGGGTCCACAAAGAGATCTCCGGATCTGCTGCTCCAGAGCAATCCGTTACGTGACACAAAGAAGCAACTTCAGCCACCTTTGTCCTGGTGCAGCTCATCCATTAAGAACATCCACGCTCACTAGATCCACAGAGCTAATACAGGACAGACTTCAGAGGTGGTACCCAGCCCATGGGTTTTCTCCCCCCCCCCCCCACTGTGCAGAATGCACATAGGATTAAGTCACCTCTTTCCCCCTTCTCTTCAACTGCATTTGCTGAAATCTTGAAGTGCATGTTTTCCTTCACAGCCTTGTGATAAACGCTGGAGGTTTTTCTCCACCCACGGCTATACCATGGTTTCCCCCCCACCCCCAAATGCCCCCAACCAGCAGAAAAATAGCAGTTCATAAGGACCACTGCACACCAGTCAGCTAATACTCAGCAGCTTATGAACTAGGCTCTCTGCATGCATATTCATCACAGCCCATTACAAAAATGTTATTTGGTAGCCTGTGATCAACTACCATACATGGGTGAACATTAACCTTGCTTCCAGGCTTAAAGCAATTCTTGCTAATGCCTTAAAAAAAAAAGACAGTGATCGCCCTTCCCTAATCTGTTCTAAGCTTGGTAGGTATTTACTTTTCAGCTCAAAGCAGAGGAACACGGTGCTTACTGTTTGTTTTACGATCATGACTTTGGAAGCAAGTGAAGCTCTTCCCTTCTGCACCTCTGACCTCACTCCCTGCTGCAGCTCAGTACTGGCACCATGGCTTTATGCGGTGGTGAGGACGAGTAAGTGAGCTTTACTGAGTACATATTAAGTCACATTAAACATTCATCTCATTTACAAATTATTTTCCTGCAAACATACAGACTGGCCAGAGTTATAGACGGTCTTCGTCTGCATTTCAGCAATGATTACGGGGGATAAGATCTACCGTGTTCCTCCGGGACCATTCCTCCTCTGCGGGAATGGGGAAAGCCCAGCTGGTAAGAAGCTCGAGTAGGAGCCAGGACACCCATTTTCAGGCCTACCTTGCCCAGTGAGCTGCAGGAGGACATGAAACAAGTTGCTTCCCTGCTCCCAGCTGTGCAGATCTGTTAGCTGGAAGAACGATGTTAGCTCCTTAATTTTCCTAGCAATTTCATTTTATATGCAAAAATAAGAACACTGTACCAAAATGAAAGCTGGTGATTGTCATTTGTAAATAGCACTAATTATAATTTAGTGCCTGCACRTGACTGGAGGCAACTAGTGTTTGCCTTAACTCTATTAGAAGAGAAGAGGATCAGTCATGGTCTAGCCTGCACAAAAACACACAAAACAAAAAACACAAAACACACAAAACACACAACACACTCAGGAGTTTGGGTCCAACTTCTGGACAGGTTTGGGGAACCAACACACAAGCACAGTTTCAAATGCATGTGAACATGCCACAAAGAAAAATCTCTTCCTCCTAGTCCTGGCCACACTAGGCTTGTCCACCCTCCCGTGCAGCCAGGGCCAGGGCCCCAGCTGACCTGGTCCAGCCCAGCCCTGGTCCCTCATGCTTGGGCAGCAGAAACCAGTTTGCCTGCTCTTCCCAAAAGCCTCTATTTCTACCTTTTCACGCCAAGATAGGGAAAACAACRTATCCATCCTCTGCCCCTTCTTCTTCCCTTCCTCCCCGCCAGGAACGTACAATCTGCTTGCCCAGCGGAATCGAGAGCAGCTTGACATCATTCCCAACCGCCTTCCTAATCCTCTCAAACTCCATCAAATCACCACCTTCAAAAAAATTTGTGTGTGTGTGTGTAACACCCAAGTTTGTTTTTAGCACAGCCCTGGCAATACCAGCCACCGCTTCACAGAGTGGGTCACTCTGCTATCAGCAGCTGGGCTGGCTGCAGCACAGGCACCGCRATGAGGCGAGACCGCAGGACCAGAAGGTGCCCAGAGAGCCAAGCCCTCCAATGCCCCTGGGTGGCAACCTGGAGTATTGGTAGCAAGTCTAGGTCAGTGCATTATTCGCATCTGCGAGGCTCTGTGCATTGGACCTGAAGATGACCTAGACCTGATCTACAATGGCTTTGAACAGCAGCAGCAGCAACTGCTGCCAGCCTGCACCACATGTGCTGTTCATTGAAGGTTAGGTGAGCAATGGATGAAGTCAAGTTCAAAAAGTTTATCCTAGTTTTTTCCAAACAGGTCACCTAATGAAGATAGCCCTTCTCCTTACAAGCTTTTCCCCTCTTTTTAAACACTAACACAGCTAATGCTCAAGCTTCAGCTGTGTGTCACAAACGCATTGCATCAAATAGAGAACGATGATTTTCCAAGAGTGGACTGAAGCAGGATGGAGTGTGGCTTTAAAGTACCCATCACAGGAGGAGATGGATGGCGTGCGCTACGGCCACAGCGAGGTCTGAGAGATGCGAGCGCAGCAGCCTGCATCAGGGGATCTGCTCTCTGCAAAAGATCTTTCATCACACGTGCCGGAGCAGTGCTTCCTCCTAAGCYGCCTCTGTTAGTCTGACTATACCAGAGCTGGAATAAATCCGTAACTTGCTTGACAGATCTTTAGTGCAACAAAAATAAAGCGGTGCTTACATCTACCCTCCRTGCACTTGCAAGAAGCGTAATGAGGAAAGCTCCAGCAGAGTCTTGCACAACAAGCAGACAGGTGCAAAACGAAATAAAACACKTCTGAAGGATTCCTGGAAATGCACACGGACTACAGCCCATTCAGAAGAGCTCTACCGCGTGTTTATGAAAGTTGAATTATTTAATCTTCTACTACACTTAAATGGCATTAGTGCTTCTGAAAGACATTAGACTTGACAGTTCAGGCTTTCAGCCTCTGACTTAACCGGATTTTATCACTGACTCTTTAAATACTAGAATTGTCATCTAGGAACAGGAAACAAGTGCATCAAGGCACCTCTTCTCACTGACGCTGTGTTTGATTACACTGCTTCACAATTTGACCCAATTTCTTGGATGTAAGTCACTTTACATGCTTGCTGGAACAAGCCCTTTTAAGGAACTCATGCAAATGCACAGAGTCAGCAGCAAGCTCTCTAGCTACACACGGCGTTCATTCTGTATACAAGTTCAGCTAGAACAAACAAACCACTTTCTCCCGCTCCTCTATAACGAAAGCTGTTCTGTGCGCTGTGCCCACAGCTGCGATGCTTCGAGATCGAGTTACCTACAGAACGAAGGGGAGCAGACTGGAAACAAGCCCTGTTCAGCCAGGCATCTCTCAGAGCAGATTTCCTGACCCACGTTACGTGCTTGAAAGGCTGTTATTTCAGGGTCAGACAAAATGAGGATTTAACTGAGYTGCAATAACTTGGACGTAGACTAGAAGTGATTTTTTGGTGGTTGGCTATTGATCAGATTTTTATTTCTCCCATTCTCTAAAGCAGTAGTTACATTTTTTAAAAAAATTAACACCAATTTTAATGAAAGCAACAGTTTCTAGTTTAATTAACATTTAATTTTTATTGTGTACCTCTTCCATTTTTTTTCTAATTGAAGCATTGCTTACTTTTGCAACAGAAGACCTGGTAACCAAGTTGATGAAGCTCAGTTTATATTGGTTTGCTCCCACGTTTTTAGAGCCCTGCTATATTCTTTGCGAACAGAAAAGCAAAGAGACCCTCCGTGTTWCTGCTCAGAGCAGCCCGCTGATTTACACGGACGCTTTCGAGGCAGTGTTCCTGGCACAATCTAGCTCTTGCATTACGGAGAGCTTTTCCAGTCAGCTGTCCCCTGCAACATCTAGATTCTCCATTTCAGTTAAATAGTTAATGAAGAAATCATTAATTTCCTTGTAAGTGAAATCATGTAGTCTCTTTCAATTTGCATGATCTTGGAAGTGTAATTTAATACAAGTAACCAAGAGATCCATCTGGTAYGCACAGGATACACCATGAATAATTAGTTAATGATTGTAAAGCACTTCGAAGACAAGAAGTGGCAAAYATTCTCATCTATGTGTGCATTTTGTTTAAATTTGCCAGGGGCTCTAATAACTGAAGCACCTTGCTGAATGAAAAAAATTCCTAGCTTCTCTATTAAAACAAGTCATGTAAAATATAACTCCAGACCAAAAACTATAATGAGATAAGCAATAAGACACAAAACATGTGTAAAGTTAAAAAAAAAAAAATAGAAGGAGGAGGGAGTGGGGAGAAGGAGAAATCCAGAGCATTTTTACTGAGAAGGGCCTCAAAGAYGATTATATTAGTTAAAGCTCTTGTAGCAACTTTTTAAAAGGGAAAATGTTAAAGATAAAAACACATTGAGAACTGATTTTCATCAGTTGCTATATGAACCTTAACTAATATATACAGAAAAACCTACTGAGAACTGCTTCTCATTGGGATCCTGGTTAGCAATAAACAGTACTAAAGTACTGTTTTCTTTAGAGTGTTTCAAGAGAACATTAAAAAAAAAATTATATATATAAGAGGCACTGAAGACAGATTTCTTTCAGGAGGAAATTTAATCCAAGGACATCGCTACAGAGCCCGCCTCCTGCTCAGCCGGGTTTGGAGTCCACCAACTTTTAAGCACTCTCTGTGGGCTGCTTCCTATCTGAAGAGTAAGTATTTGGGGCATGGGCCAAGTCCAAGCTTGACTTACACCCACCTCGAACMCAAAGACTTAAGATGACCCTTGGCAACATCAAGGAAGAAAACACTGGTCCACTCTACTCGTACTTCCGGGCAAGGGGCCATGCAGGGGACAGGTTATTTCTTCAGTGCAAGTCCAAAGCTTCTCTCAGCTCTAAAAATAACGCCCCAATCTTTAGGCAATAGAGTCATCTATAAAGGTGCATCAACCCTTTAATCCCATCTCTTGGGTCAGCCACAAGTGTTTGCTCTGCCTACCAKAACCAGCCAACTTCAACACATGTTCAGTCCCTCTCTATTTTATGCCCTCGTTTAGTTTACGACACCAAGTAACCCCCCAAAAAACATATGTCTCTTCCATTTTCATCTATATTAGCTATCTCTATATTGTAGTATTCACCTACCCATTATATAGTACTTCCATTATTGTCTGCAGACAGTCAGTTTTACATATCCCGAGTACGCAGGCACACATATACACACGCACAGGTGCATATGAAGTTTCTTTAATAATATTTATTTCCCTTCACTGCCAAGGCACAAGAGTCTTCCTAACCAAGAAAATGGCAATCTTCACAAAAAATAAATTGTAAAAAAAACAATTTAACAATCTTTTTTTTTTTTTTTTGATTTGTAGTCCTCCCCTCTCCATGGTCTGTCCAAAAATGGTACTATTCTCGTCCCACTACAGAGAGAGACTCTAGTAGACAACATTTAGCCTTGTGGATGGTATTTTCTCACAGAAGACTATTTCCCTTATCACCCTTTAAGCTTTCTAGTTTGGTACTCAGAAGTCTCTGTGTATGCGCTCAAGTCTCCCCAGAAATATTTCTTTTAATCTGTTGAACAGAAACCTACYTGAAAGTAAATTCGAAACGATGAGGCCTCTCATTTACTGCCTCCCGTAGGAAGCCATCACAGCACTGAAGGTTCCAAGACCCTGAAAGCGTCAGACTGGATTTACCCTCCGAGGGCTGCTTGGCATAAGCACACGGCCCGAGCCAACAGCTACGACAACTAGCATTACAGGGCACTATCTGACCATGCAGTAGCATCAGCCCACACATCAYGAGTCATCCACGACTCCTCTGGTGAGAGGATGGACCCCGATGGCTTTGCTGGGACCTTCACCACCTGTCGCCCCAAGGCAGACACAAGTGCTCTCCTCYGGTCCCATCCTCCCAGGCAGCTGAGGGCTTCTCCACTGCCAGTAGCACGAYAGCAGGAGGAAAAAATTGCAATTAAGGTCCATCTCTAGGTTTCGGGTGTGATCTCTCTCATATTCTGTGCCAGCTATTAAGCAATTTTCTATATGACAAGTTCATAGGAACTGGCTTCTTCACATTTCTGTCGTTCAAAAGAGGCTAGGTAGCTAAAAGTGATTCCAATTAGCAGCTTTCTAGATGCACAGAATTTTACTCCCRATTAAAACAACCATCTAGACATTTGTGGAATAATTAAACCTGTACACCAGATGGGGAATCTCACAAGCAGAGTTTCAAGTGATGTTCTAAGTCATCCAGTTTACTCAAGACACATCTGCTCTACAACATTACATTGCTCCTGCTATAATCACAGAATATTTTAACCTGTCTGCAACCTCACAGCAGTACAAGAACATGCACCTCTAAGTGAGACATGATTTTTGTAGAGCCACAGAGCAACAGCCCCATTCTCCAGCCCAGGACCAGGCACCGAAGCAGACGCCACGAGGAGCAGCACCAAGGTCCTGAGACAGACGCCTCGTCCTGTCTCCATGCAGTAACATATCTGGCATAGTGTAGACCCATAGTCATGCAAAGATGATTTAAGACGAACTCTTCCCGCTGTGCTGCTGGGGAAGGGGAGACAACCTACAGCAGCTCCTATAAAGCCGCTTAGTGAAACTTCTCCTGTTCACCCGGCTCCTCGCCAGCCTCCTGCACCGTGGCACGCAGCGCCGGGGTGTTCGAGGGTCTGCACGTGGGCGTTTGGAAAGGCTCTCCTACTCCTGCCTGTGAGTACAGGAGTCTCTAACAGCTGACCAAGGCCGTGGGATGCGCACAATCGAGGAACCTATCTCGCACTACACCACCTGGCCTAACCAACCCGACGCACCTCTCAGGACCCGCACCACGGGGACTCCAGGACCCCAGCAAGCCGCCCGCGTCACGGTGGCCTGGGCCCACAGAGAGCTGCGACAGCACGGTCCTTCCTCTGTACTCGAGGGAGGAAAACGAGCATGCGTGAGGAGCAACCATCGCTTAGAAAAGCCCTCTCAACTGCATTTATCTCAGGGTTTATCGCTAAACATCACTAATCCATGCTGAACACGCTGCACTATAACAGCAAATTCAGCATTCACGCGGGTCGGGAGCGCAGGAGGAGGAGGCCCCAGCGGGTCGGGAGCGCAGGAGGAGGAGGCCCCAGCGGGTCGGGAGCGCAGGAGGAGGAGGCCCCAGCGGGCTGCCGGAGGAGGCCCCAGCGGGCTGCCGGAGGAGGCCCCAGCGGGCTGCCGGAGGAGGCTGCGAACGCTGAGGCTCCTTCTAGCGGCGAGCCCGGCCCTGTGCCCCACTTGCATTTGCGGCCCCCAGAGATCAGGGGAAGCCACCCAACTTCAGCTACGTACAAGCTGCACGCCCCCATACAGTTCCCCTTTCCTCGTCTCGTCTGCGGAGGCACCGGAGGAGGAGCGCGGCCGCCGGCGCGGGACGGACCCCCAGCAGGGCCGGCGCTCTGCTCCTGCGAAACGCCCCTGAGCCGCGGCCAGGCGTCGCGCCCGCAGGAGAAAASAAGCGTTACCCAAGTGAGTTTTGGATCATCTGACCAATTAACCAGTGCTTTCAAGCACAGCATCCTGGGCGACTGCGTTTCAGTAACACGAGAAATATCCTGTAGCCCCGTTTTTAGAAACGGGACGTTCGATCTCGGGTCAGTTCAATGCAGTCCCCTCTTGGCTACGACACTGCGTCACRGCCAGCAACGCGACTCGGCCCCTTTTAAACCGCAGCGGGGAAGCGCTGCACCGAGGCGTTCGTGGAGCGAGCGAGATCCAGCAGCGAGCCGGGAGCTCGGCCGCCGGGCGCGCGCAGCCCACCGTCCCGAGCGCGCTCCCCGTTAACGCCGACGGCGCGCCGAGAGGCGAGGGTGCTCCGCGAACTTTCGTTACTCGGCTTCTCCCTTGCTCAGACGAGTTGCTGATAGAGACTCAGAGGCGGGTAACGCATCTGCTCTACGACGCCAGGACTGAGCCCCAGTGCCCCCTCCCCACGCCACCCCCTTTCAAGCTTACGCTCGCCCCGCAGAAGCCAATTTACTAGTTACAATAGTCTCAGACCAACCCACAACGTTAAGAGGCCTGCAGCCAAGCCAAACCTGATCTCCAGCCTTTCTGCTAGGGTTTCCGCAGACTGGGAACAGACACGCGCAGCAAGCTGAGGGGCAGCGGCAGCCAGCAGGAACCCGCACTCTCGCTCAGAAACCGCTGCTGCCCAAAACCTCTGCCGAGCCTTCCCTCGGGCACGCCACGCTCCTCCTCCCTGCAAGCTCCCAGGCCTTCAGCTCATGAGCTATGCTTTGATCTCCAACATACAACAAATAAAAACACAAATATCTTCTTTTAAATACGGATGCAAGCTGTTGCTCAAAGCCCTCTGGGCTACCTTGAGGCACTGCAAAGAGGGTGGATCCAGGGCTCGGCATTTGAATATGCAAGCCTAAAACAAGTCCATAGCTTTAGACACTTGATCTTTATCTTAAATTAATGTCCACAGTCCACCAGGATGCAGAGTCAAACTGAAGTTCAGCAGAGAACAAAACCGTGCACCTTGTTGAGCTTCAGAGCACTCCTGCTCCACCTGTGCAGCTACGCAAACTCTCAAGCAAACAGCAAAGTTTCTCCTAGACTAAAACAATTCACAAAGCCACTTCTAATTAAACAAAAAGTAAAGAGAAATAACACTGAGAAGTTTTCAGAAGCACTCAAAACTCGTGAATAGCCAAGCTTTTGAAACTTATACATGARAAGTTTTTAACTTGAAAGCATCTGGAGAAGTCAACAGACTACTAAATACCTGGTCTTACTAGAGAAAAAGWAAGACAAACATACCTGGAGCAGTCCTACCACATCTGAGTGTGCTTTCAAGCCGTTCAGGAGTGCTAGAGTAGATGGATGCAGCACCTTCAATCTTTTCTCTTCTTGCTTGGTATCCAGCCTTCCATACACCAGTACTCAGCTCAGGTGCTCCCAAGGGGGAAGAGCTGCTCCTCACGGCGGCCGTGTTTCACACAAATGCCCCCTTCTTTTTTCTTTTTTAATTAAGGTAGAGATATTGCAAGCCAAATGACTTAATAATAAAGCTAATATCAAGGGTTTACATTAGTACACAAGTATCTAGCAGTTAGAGTAGTGCATGCACTATCAAACCCCACCCACACTGAGGCACCTTGCSACCCAGGCTCCTATTACCCTGCAATCACAGGTTTAATGGAAACAGCTGCACAGAGAAGCAGGYGGGCAGCGTTACAGCAGGTCTGCTTGTTGCAAACGAGCCTGCGCTGCAAGGAGGCCCTCTGCTTGCAGCAGCCAGGCTGCAGCTCACGGGAAGGAGCCGGGGCGGCTCGCAGCACGGGTGTCCCTAACGGGCCGTTTCTTCACGCAGTTACACCGTGCAGTCTTTGCAAGGACAGGCTGTCTTTGCTGCCTGGGGTTTGGCGCACACACAGTTTGGTCTTATGCAGCAAACACCTGAGGAGGAGGAGGGAGAGAAGGYGGGTGCAAAGGCAGGCAGGTGCGGCAGTGTGGTCGTTCGGTGGGCACCACGAGCTCCATCCCTCTTCCGCAGCTGTGYGAGCGGAGAGCTGCTTGCTGCCTCTCCTCCCGCTTATTCTCTTCCCACCTGGAAGCGACGGACTGCTCGACCTCAGGTCTGGTACCGATCTGCCGAGGCAGCGTCTTTTCGTTTTACCGGGGCTTCACGACGAACCAAAGGGCRAAGCAGGTTCCCTGGCATCAGGGCCTGCCCGCGGCTCACGCGCGGCTCCAGCAAAGGGGAGCGTTACGCAGTTAATAAGCACTGCACGTTATCACACGCCTGCACAGGTTCCTCTGAAAAAATTCCCTTGCTCAGACCGAACCATTAGGAAGTGCTGACTTCTGACAACCATGCGAGTCTGAGGCCTGTGTCAAGAGCTTCTGCATTAATCAGGTTCTCAAAGATCACCGATAAACTAGAAGGAGCTGGTGCAGCCTGGTTCGGAGGCTGGTTTTGTTTTTTCCTAATTGGAGGTCAAAATTAATTGCCTGTAATGAAATAAACTTGACTTTCAGAGGTACTGAAACCCCCCCCCCCCCAAAAAAACTCTGAAATGTTCAGAATTGTAGAAAACCTGGTTATTTCTTTGCAGGCCTAGCTGTGAACATGGATAAGTTTTCAAAATAAGCTTGTTTGAGTGTCTTCAGCTGCTAGTTTGGGAAACATTTCATAGCCTATCTTTGGACTTGATCAGTTCAAATCCGGGTTATCACTTTCACCAACATTACATTCGCTCCAAATTGGAAAGGGAACATTTCAGATATTTAGTCGCTGAGCATAGTTCTTGTAAGGTGATGTTCTGGCTGGCAATACAGCACATGTGCTAGAGATTAACTGGAAACAACTTTTAAATATTCAGTATTCTGTGTGATAGTATCAATGATCAAAGATGCAGAGAAATTCTACTTACTAATTAATAAGCAAGGCTCTAAACCACACAGATAAGGAGCAACCAGAAATAGGAAGCTGTCACTCATGAAATATAAACCACCTTTTCCCATTTCTTTTTCCACCTAGCTAATCACAAATAGTAATGAACCATGGACAAAAAAATTTAACGGCTTTATGCAAAAAAAAATCACTGCCAAAACAGCCTATTTAACTAATTGATAGTAATCATGCAAGAAACACCATCTCAACTTCAGTTTTCTAATTACTGTAACAGGGAAGGTATTAACGTAAAAGAGAAAGGGAAGGGACTTCAGATATAAAACCTGTATGCAAAATTGAAAATTCACTAGCAATTATTCTAACCTGCAGCGGTGTTGACATTCACGGCAGATTTTGCAAGCTGTACGAATTTTTATCACCCATCACTCACCCACAAATGTTTACTTTCTTAAAGGACATTTTTCCTCAAATGAACGCTAACATGTGTACTGAAGCAGAGGTTGTAAGTTAATTGTTATTGTCATTTCTAGTCAATTATTGCCCACACTAACGCTGTCGCGCAGTGGAGGCCAGAGGAACAGCACCACTAACGGTGACTTTCTGGGCGTTTATTGCTGTGTCAAAACATTATCGTGCTGTAATCACAGCTTTTCATATCAAATAGCTGAAACGGCAGCCAAATCCCCGTGCACAYGTCTTTCAATACCAGCGAAGCGATTGCAACGAGCAGGATGCCGCTGCCTTGAGCTCTCAGCAAGCTGCTGCGTCGTGGACTCCCAGCCCGACGCTGGCACTGCCCCTTCCGCCGCACAGGGCGGCAGGCTCCCCGAGGGGGTCCAGAGCCGCGGCGCTCCGCCTGGGAAGTGGCAGGAAAAGCAAAGGGGATTGTGACCACATCCCACAGGGAACTGGGGTATTCATCACCAAGAAGCCCGTCCTGCAATTTGGTTTCGAAGCTGGGGGACCAGAAGTTCTGGTGTTCCCAGAAGCTATGCAAGGTCCAAGTTTATACCTCTTGCCCATGCCCGAGGTTTTTAATACCAAGGTATCCTTGGAGTGCTCTAGCTCTCGTGGTGGGTTGCTCTGGCTCAGTATGCAGATATGCTGCATGGCAAAACGCTAACTAAAGAGGAGGATGGAAGTGATCTGGACCAGAGTACCTCTCACAGGAGACACCTTCTCCCAGGAAGGGGCAAGACGTAGACTCAAATCTCTCCAGCCTCTTGGAAGAGGAACTCCCTCCTCAGCCTCTGCAAACCTAGCTTGGAGGCTCCTCACGCCTGCCTAGACTCAACCCCTACTAGTCCGTGAACTACTTTAACTGCACCGAAATGAAACGCGTCACATATGTGAACCTTGAGTTGTTTCTTTATGACTAAAGCTGGTAAGTAAAAGGTGCCAAACTTATGAACAGTTTTGACCATTTTGCTGCATATTTCTTTTTCCACAGAAAAAACCTGACATCCGTTCTACAGCTGAATCCATCACTGCCACCAGTACAATGCCTTCTGCTCCATCACTGCTCATCCATGAAACAAAGTAATTTGAACAGAGAGCACAAGGGGACAAGACATCGTAGTCTTAATGAATCACGACAGCAGATAACAGCACATCGAAGTATCATTATATTAATAGCTGCTAAGCTAACCAACAATACAATTATTAAACAACCCCTAAATCTACCTATCCAATAATACATGAATGGCAATTTCACATATGGGCATTTCCATATCTTATAGATGTAAACTCAGATTGGGATTTATTATTTTAAATCCCACTAGGCAAGCATGCACACTTACCATACCTCTGCTCACGTGTAACCCTCACTCCTGCACAGCTGGTTGTGCTCTTTGGTACGACTTCTTCCAATCTGCCTTCTGCAGAAACACTCAGAGCTCACAGAAGTGGGCCTGTGTCTTGGGGAAATTCTGCTAAGAAGCAGTCTTTAGTACAGACGTATTTATATGCCTCAGCAGCTCTTTCCCCTTAAGTCACTCAGATGTGATCCTCTCCTTGGAAATGAAGCGTTGAAGTGCTAGAAACCATTCACAGCTTGACGACTGCATTTCCTTAGGTGTGTGAGCCAAATTACTAGGAGTGTTGTGAATACATAGAAAACCCATTTACAAATTAGGCTGTTATAAAGCTTCGATTCCGAAAAGAGGCGTCTGTGTATTCTCCACAATGCAAATACTCACATTGCGTTGCCYAAAACTACTTGTTTCTTTGGGTACTAGGCAATATTAATTTATAATGAGGTTTTCTTATGTTCTTCTGTCCAACAAAACAGCTYAGCCAGTTAAAAATAATGAGTTCTGCTTCCGAAATGTGCAAGCAGGGTCAAACTGCRAACCGTTACCAGTCTCCCTAGATAGGGCAAGCAGAGCGGGAGGGGAAAATATGCTATTCTGCAGAGTTCCCATACTGGGATATGCCTTAGTATATCTAATATTGATCACTCCTACTTCAAATTTAAAGATTATCCTCCCTATCCCCAGCTTGCAGACAACAGTAGCGGAGGCGTGTAATAGTTATGTTCCTCCACTGGTCTTGCAAGCAGTACTGCAGTACTGGTAGTACTTGCCAGAGCAACAAAGGAAAACAAAACGCACAAACCTGAAAAAAAATCCTGCCAAATGACTGAGGTCCTGCACTAAATCCAGCTAAGGAGCAAGCTTCCAGCAAGTGTTCATTTATGGTGCTTACACCAGTGCCTACCAAATCCTTTGAGTACTCCACCCACAGAGATTAAAGCCAACATGCGTTAGGGATTAGTTCCTAACTCATTAAAATGCATGGCATTGACATGGATGAATTTCCTTGTCTGCTTTCAAAATCCCAGCTTTGATATTTATGCCATACAAGTTTTACACATTGCTCAACAAACACCCAAGAATCCAAGTTCTTAAACTTYTTTTCTTCACATAGGCTCAATTTTTGTTGCCAGTACTATATGTACTACACATCATACCCAGTGTTCCCCAGCAGTTGGGAACAATTTTATTTTAAGAATCACTGCTCTATTTGAATTAATTCTTGGAGAAATGAGAAATTTACTTTACCTTTAGAATGGATGGTGGCCACCAGACCTTGCAGGAGCAAATCATCATTAAAGAAAACAGATGTTTTATGCACATTACTGGAGAAAATTTAAGCTTGGTACATCCTGGTGAAAATCCATAACGAGCAAGCACTGAAATACATTCAGCGAGTCCCTTACATTTTGCACATCCATCACGGGAGTATGTGCTTCTTCACATCAGAGCTCATCTTCTGAGAAAAAGGCAATGGGATTGAATTCTATTGTCTGTATCATATTTTTTAAAGGAAAAAAAACATAAATGGCACCATCTTCTGTCAGTTTATGTTAGAAGAGCAAATATTTTCATTTTAAAGTGGTTATGAGAGCAAGTCAGGTAGCTTGCTGACGCAGAGAATCCCACTCCCCCACTGGCTTGGTTTGTTCTATAAACTGGGTATTAAGCTGCTTCCCTGCAAGCTGAATCCTACCATCTAAAAACCTCTGAATCCTTCCAGCCTTTCTCAAGTCAAAGATAGGAACATGGTTCTGGGATTTTGTTTGTGTGTGATCATAAATTGCTCATTTGTAAATTATTACAATAAAATGGATACTCTCTTATAAATTTTTTCAAGCAAAACTGCCTTTGGTTAAAAACTAAAAGAGGTATTTTGAAAATCAGTTGAGGAAAACTGCTGTGAACATTTCAGGTGGTAATCTTAGTAATTAATTTTGGAATAACTGTAAATGAAATTTCTTTCCAATATTTATATTGCTAGCTTCACACTATTTTATCTTTTGTTTATACAGGTAAGTTTCTGATGTCCACAGACACGTTACCCTACTAAGCCTTTACGTTATTTTTAAAACAAGGAAAGCCATTGCTATGCAGAAACAGCTGAAAACTTCTTTAACTTTCTTTCTTCTAGATCAACGCATTTCTTCTCCGTATTTTCACGGCTTTGCCCTAGGCTCGGGTGTCTCCTTCTCCAGGACTCCTCCGATATGCCYGTCCCCAGGGTGGCCCTGGGCAAGGGTTGCGGTGTCTCCTCCTTGTGGGGTGCGGTTTGCTTTCACTCTTCCACCCTCCTGATTTCAGCCTACCAAGAGCCTGGCTTTATCCCAGGACTGAAAGCAGAAATCCTTTTTGAATGAAGTTGGTCACACAAGAACTAAGATGTCCATCAGAGAAATTCAGCCTTTTTTTTGGCTGAAGAGCTAGTGCTGTGTTTCATCTTCCTCAGTGCTTAGCAGAGCTAAAGCTGGTGGTGCGGTTAAGAACAGCAAAGAAAGGAGAAGGGGCGACAGTGACCTTCAACAGATGTTCAGAAAAGTGACCTGGGACCTGGCTATATTTTTAAGTGCATGAGTATCTTTGGAAAATGAGTATCTTCAATAAGGTACAAGTGGTTTCTCCAACTTATACATACGTAAGTGGTTTTTATTTGGCCATCAAAGACACAAGTTTGACTTGGGGAACCTGGGCTTAGCAGCTCCAAGGTAGTTATGAAAGCTTATTTATGACAAAGCATCAACATAATTTCTATGACTTTGTGCAGAGAAGGAGGAGAATTGGTTTGCCTGTTCCTCCCCCCCACTCCAAAGAGAGTTGAGTCCAAGAGAAATGTTTTGCTCACAAAATTTCATAGAAGGGAAAAAAGGACTACTGGGAACGGTCTCAACATTGGTCTGAAGACAGCACTAAAAAAAACTGCCTCTGGCACATGATGCTAATCATGACAAGTTTTGTAAAAATGCACGAGAAAACCATACTCCCAAAATTTCAAAGGCTCCGAACATTTCATTAGCCTGCAAGTAAATAGCTAATTAGTTTGATAAAGAACATTAAATTAAACAGAACCTTTAGCAAGGCCTACTAGAAGAACTGATCTAGGAGATTTGAACACAACAGTGGAAATGGAAGGTCCATGTCCAGGCCTACGCACCTGATTAAATCACATCAAAAGTTGTGAACTAACTTGAGAGTTTTTTTCCTAGATACAATTACCCAATTTATAGTGTCTCAAGGTCAGTTTAAAAGCTCATCTAAATCTTATTTGGGTCTCAAAAATGTGTGTGCATATATGTACATAAATGTATATATGTATTTATAAAAGCTGACAATTTACTTCAGCAATATCTGCAAGAGATCTACATTGGCTTATCAACAGAATCATTGCAACCGATATGCGAGCTCAAATGTCAAGCACAGTTTTGGGCAATAACTTGTTCAAAATGGTATTTAAAGAAAAAAAAACAAGACTTTCATGATAACAATTGATTACATTATGCACAATTTCTTAAGACCCAAATAATTTTCATTTTGATTGATTTTCATATTGGCATGCAACTTACATTTGAGGGAATATTTTAACTTAAATAACCTCTTCAGCATTGAAAGATGYGAACTTAATGATTTAGCAATGGCACTGGAAGTAAGGCTCAAACTCATCTTAGACTGTCAAACATCTATTAAATGGCATAGCCTGTAACTCCTGTGATTCGGGTTGGATACAGACCAGAGACCTTCAGCTGTAAAACTGTAGTTCTTTGTCAGTAATCTCTGACAATCAATAATATTTTAGAAGAAGGCCATATTACATATGCATTCCCCTCATCCTTCCATTTATCAGACACTCTGTCTTATCAGACTGAGCTTTAAATTCCTTGTAGATTTTTTTGGAGATATGTGCCTGCAGCAAGATGGCTTAAAAAAAAAAAAAAACTCAAGACAAGGAAAGCTCCTGTTCYTATGGTCAGGGGTAGGGGTAAAATGCCTTGTTTTCTCTGTTATAAGTCCTCGCAAATTAAGGCGGCCMCATCTTTCCGCGCAATAACAGGCACAGGACTGCATGGGGAAGAGAGGGTGAGTTTGGGTATGATGTATTTGCCCACGGCTCTAAATTAAAGCTGGGCTGGTAATTTTACACTCAGTATTTTCTGTCTTTGTGAGAGCCTGGTTTCACAGCTTCTGCGGTCCATGTCACCCCGCACAACGCTCACACCAACGCTGCTGAGGTTCAGGAGTCCGGCGGTCTCCTGCGCTCCTGCGGGGCTCCACAACCTTAATGCTGCTGGCTYGTCCCTGTACAGCCTGCCGCTGCCTTCCCCGCGCCCACCCCGGCAGGTCCCTGCCTTCCCTACCATCTCCCTCTGTCACGGGGCTTTTCYGCACAACCTCCGACCTTCTGGCTCCCCGACCAGACTCCCTCTAGAAGACCTCCCCGCTTGGTGGGTTTCTTCCTCCGGATTTTTAATTTCGTCTTGTCTCCAGTTTAGTTTCTTAACTACCGGCCAGATTTTAGCCGTTTAAAAACCTTAATCTACCTTCCCCCCCCCCCACCTTCCCACCCACAACTCTAAGAGCCCCCAGAGTGAGGAAACCCCCTTTTTCTCCTGTCCATCAGGCGGGCTCTCCTTCTCCCCAGTCCCAGCCAGGCTACATCTACACATCTTGCAGCCGAAGCTGGAAGTTTTGCCCGCAGCCCACGTTGGTTGTGATCGCGGCAATGCTGAGCCCAAGATACTAAGGAGTGATGTGCAGCAATTCCCATCCAGAGCTCTGYTAACCGTCTGAACCACAAGACCAGACCGGCGCTGTTAACACAAGCTTTCAGCCCACCTCAGCTTGCCGAACAACGTGTGCTTTTGGGAGTCCTCAGCGYCTCTGAAACACAAGCCTGAAATACCTCAAGTCAGACATTCCCTTGCGCCCCTCAAAAACCGCTTGCAGACATGGCTCTTTACCTATAAAAGACATAAACGGTGCAAGGTTTTTCAGAGGGGGTTTGTTATCTAACTTCATTTCTAATACGCTAACCCAAAGCACCACATTCACGTCTCTGGGAGCAAAGTGAYCGAGAAGGTTTACAAAGAACGCAAGCTCAGAAATTCTGCACTTTTTTACAGTTCGAAGAAGCGATTACACTTCGATATAGCTGAGAGGAAAAATAGTCCCAAAGCAGAAAGTGCATTTTCAGTTTGCAACGTAAACAAAAAAACACGGTAGGATAGATGCAATAACACAGCCACCTAAATCATACACGCTGTTTCTCCTTCTATTTAACATTGCARGGTTGTTTAATAGGAAACAGAGTCCAAGTGAAGAGCTGTCATCAGCTGCTACTGAATCTGCATCTCATGTTCTCTCATAAATTGGTAGAACTGAAAAAGCTGCAACTAGTACAAGGTCCTAAAATGCTTAAAATATGGCCCTTATTAATTTTCCCCTTTGGCCAGCAAGATAGTTCTGGAAGGGCTCCAGCTTGATTGAGAGAAGAGACTAAGGAGGGAGGCTGGTATCTCTTTGATGTGACCTTCTCTGTTTAGGAAGCTTTTCTTTGCAGCAAAAATTTGTCATCACAGCACCAATCCCAGCCACTGTCCCAGACTATCCCTCTTCCAACTAAGACATCACAGYTGCACTTTTGAATTAACCTTCCCATATTAACTCAAGGTCACTTCACTTTCTCCTACAGCATCGCTTAGCTGCTTTCCCTCAGCCCTTCCCAGAACGTCATGGTACTTCTAGCCCCCGGTAGGTCTCATTTCCCTTCTAGCCTCCTGAAAAGCCCTTTCAGTCTTTTCACATTTCCAGTCATAAGCAATTGTGTCCTAGCTTMTCTCTTCTTTCCTGGTTTCTGTAGGTCCTGACAGAGGTTTTYCTTCTCTTATGCTTTCCATGCTGCAGATGTTTCATTCAACTGATGTATCCTATCCGTCCCAGTTTAATACCATCCTTCAGGACAGAAGATTTCACCAGAAATATCTTTTTCAGCTAGAAGCATCTATTAACAATTAGCATTTTCTGGTGGCAGGATGATAGATCTGATAGATATAAACTTTGAAYGGTAGCTAAATGACTATTTCAAAGGAAAGGAAAGATTTGCTAAAGCTGTCCCAAGAGTAATTTTGGATTCATTTATTTTCTTTTCCTTCAAGAAAAGCAGGCTGTTATAGTAACGCAGCATAGAGCTCCGAGTAAACATCAGTGAATCCTATAATGAAGTCTGCTTTATCTGCATATGCAATTAATACTGCATATGGTAGCATTCAGTTYGTTAGTCATTTCTTTAAACAGTGCTCAGTAATCTGCACTTTCAAGAAGTACCACATCATGCAAAGCTTTCAATGTGTTTACAAACATTTCATTAATCTTCAGGAACTACTTGAGGTATATGTTATCATCCTGGCTCTACTAATGAATATAATATTGCACGGAGAATTAATGTACAATTTTTGAAGCCATTTAGCGCTTACCCTTAGCAAGGCTTAGAAACTTGGTCCTAACATCAAGGTCACGGAAGGAAACTAGAAAGGTCCAAACACTGGCAATAGAAGAAAATGAGGCATGGCAAGATTTCCACATGAGGAGTGATCAAATGAACTAGAGTGAGTTGACAGAAAAAAAAGTATGGGAGAAGATACATAAGCCACGAGAACGCAGTTTGCCTGGGCCTCTTCACTCTTCATCATGGCTTAAAAGCAAGCTGCCAGTGGAGAACCAGAGAAATTCAAAGGCAGATCATTTAAAACGGAAAAGGGAAACAACTCTACGTACAGCTGAATAGCTTGTGCTGCAAATGTGGCACGTCCTCCTCCTCTRCCACCCCGCCCTGGGTGCTGGGTAAGGACGCACATAATGCGGCGATATTGCATTGCATTATATTTGCGCCAATACGTTCCCGAGTCAAACCTGCTTCGGGCTGTTAACTGACAATAAGCTGTGCAGGGTTAGGAAGGCACCCAGCTCCTAGCTGAGAATATTCTCACCACTGCTGGGGAGGATTTTGCGCCATTCTTTTTAACCCCACCAGTGCTCTCCCGCTGACCTTTCCCTCTCCTGCCTCYGTAGCAGTCGACTTGGAAAACGCCACCGAGCACCTCCAGCAGAGCCAACAGGCAGAAGAGGGACGGCTGCTGCTCCTGCTTCTCTGGGTGACGGGAACGGCATTGCAATTCGTGTCCTACCACGGGATGCCAGCTAACAGGACACATTGCTCGGAGGTTTGGGTCTAGCTAGCTCCATCTGGTGCCTCGTGTGTTAGTAGGACAGTGTGTCACCGTGAGGCTAAACCAGCTGACGCAGTACTAGTTCATTAATGATTTTATTCATTTTTACTTTTTTTTAAGTTAGCTCCTCTAGGACAATTCTAGCACTTCAGAAAGAAAAAAAAAAAAAAACACGTATGAGGTTTCCCTTTCCTATTCATTTATTTTCTACGGCTATTTTTACAACAAGAAATTTCCTTTTCACGGGTAAATCTGCAGAAAACAGAACCAGCCCTCCCAGTAGATGCTGGAGCCCTTGGAGTCAGGCACTCTGGCCTGCAGTTGCAAGAGTCATAGGACAGGGAATGACTGGACTTCTGAATGGATTTGGTTTCTAAAATCTTAGCACGAACCCAAAATTGCAATATAACTAGTATATCAGAGACTTTCTGGATAATTCACATTAGCAAAATTGTGGGTGTTGCCCATAATATTTTTATGGAAAGACAARCAGAAGATGCTGCAAGGATGTACAAGGACGCACATCTCCTGAAACTCGGACTGCAGGAGGAGGTGCTAACTGGGAAAAAAAGGAGCACGGCTCCTACCGTAGTAGAGGGTTTAATAATAGAGCCTGCCAAATTAGGGAGATCAGGGGAATGCGGCTTTTTCGTGAGCAGCTGAAGGAGTCACCTTGAGCGACAAAGACAACAGCAGCTAGAGGTGGCAACAGGCAGACACCTCTGGAAAAAGCATGATACAGACTGGAGGGTTGTGGAACTCCCCCCCC
>NW_028185595.1:330102-353525 GCF_003343005.1 Rhea americana
AAAAAAACTACAAAGAGGAGCCATCCAGACTGGATTCTGACCAATAGGACATCCCTGATAAAATCAGTGACACAGGACAAGACGTTTTAACAGGGAAGGAACAAGTTAGAGGATAGTTAGATAAGCCCGAGGTTTTGAAATTGGCTTGGCTTGATACAATTCATCTTCTGCTGATGAAATCTCAGGGCTGTTAGCAGTCACTGGCAACCCAATGGTGAGGATCAGGGATAAGGCGCAGAAGACTGAAAAAAGATAAATATGCTCCCAATYTTTACAAACTGGCAGAGGGTGAGGAGATGAGGAATTAGATATCTATCAGCTTAACTTCAGCTCCGAGAGAAAAACTAAAAACAAACAATAGGTAAGCAGAGAGAATATCACAAGAAAATGAGTCGCTGCCAGATTGGATCTGCTCAGAATAATTGGTGTCAAACCAATCTCCTTTCCTTCAATAGAAAGGCAATAGATTTTTGTGTCACATCTCAATTTCACTAAGGCTTTTCACATTGTTTCATATCACTTTCTTGTATACAAGCTAAAAAGAACACAGTCTGGATAAAAATACCAGAGTGTGGATACAGAACTACTTGAAAAACTACTCAGAGTAGTGTCAAAGGTTCATTCTCCAAACAGAAGATGTAAAAAAACGAARCTTCATGGAGTCTATCTTAGGTCTGGTATCAATCATTTTTAATGGTGGATTAAACRGTGTGCTTACTAAATTTGTAGATAATATCAAGCTGCAAAAGAGGAAAAATAGGCTAAAGTCAAAAGTAGATTTAAAAATGATCTTAAAAGMTAGAGATGAATTATAAAAACAAACAAACAGGATTCTGCTCAATACAAATAAATGCAGAAATCTACATCTATGCTAGAATAATCTGTATCTACGCTGCAATAATCAGCTGCACAAATATGGGGTGGGAAAGAGTTTTAGTGTTATTAGATCTCCATAAAAAGATTCAGGTGCTAGAAAGAATCATAAACTATACGTTCTAAAAACAGGCAAACACTCTTCGAGAAGTACAAAGAAGGAGATAGCTTGTAAGATAAATGAAATTGCCCATCAACTCCTTTCCACACTGTCAGGGCCTCAGCTGGAGTACAACATCCAATTTTGGGTCATGCACACCCAGAAAGATATGAGCCAATTAAAGAAAGTCCAGAGCAGTAAGAATGATCAATGGCCTAATAAACAAGACCTAAACAAATTGAGGTTGCTTAGGAAAGGAGAGATCAAGAAGGGATGACAACTACATAAAAGACCACAGCAGAAGAAGAGGTTAATCTAGTCTACATGTCCTTGGTGGATAGGACAAGTAACAAGCTTAAACTTTAGCAAAGAATCAATTTGGTACAAGGAAAAAGCTTGCCACTGCAGAAGGTAACAGAGCACTGAAATAAATTGCCTAGAGGGAGTGGGGAGCCTCCACATTTGGAGGGTTTTATGAACAAGCCAGAAAAGCAGCTGCCAGGAAGCTGTCCCGGGGTGGTCCCACGGAGCAGACCCGGGCTGTAGGAGTCTACGCTACTGTCGTGCCTCTGCTGCCTCATGGCCACGTTGCAGCCTGCCAGCTCACCTCCCCAGGAGCCATGACCAAGTAGTTCCAAGCTAACAGATATTCTCTATCTGGCACGGAAAGTTTACCCCAAAAAAAGCTTATCTTCCTCTTTCCTACTGACACCCTTCTGCACCATAATCCTTTGCCCTTCTGTAGGGCCTTAAGCTCTAAAACACACTTACGCAGACGTATTAAGGGACACTGGGAAATTTGATMGTTAAAATTCCCAGCAAGACTACGCAAGGGCGCAGAGAACGCCAGTGGCTGAGTGAGGAACGCTGCTTCACCCCGGCTGTACCCAGCTGCTCGCTCGCTYGCCCCTGCACTATCGTAGTCCAGAAATACAACATTCATTAACCTTTCTCGCCAGACCAGAAAGCTAGAATTCAGGTCTACTTTCCTGAGCTGCTCAGAAAATTATTGATMTCTCGTTCCCACACATAAATTTAAAACAAATTTAATTTTCTGGTAAGTTGTTAATTATCAGATTTCAGGCAATAGTTAGAGCTTGCTGTTACAGATATTCGAGCTCTGTAGCATCTAGATGCCCTGGCTTGAGACACATCCACTGCGACTCCAACCTGCTGCTATTAGCACTCACTCCTCACCACAGGCAACATAAAATCCCACCTATTTGGACCTCCATGTGCTCAGCTCACCACATGATTTCTTAGCACAAAACCACCCCACCCAGTGAAYTGAGATAGCAGTGCACCGGTCTGTGAACCACGGGGCTGAGCTACAGATACACGTCCCCACTGCGAGGAAAGGGGCTTCTRGCACAGAGCTGTGGGCAAACAACCAGAGGTGTTTAGCTCTTCAGTTCAGGTAGGGACTTCTCTCTTTCTGCTGCCATTTTAGAGGACACTAGTGACCTCCAGAGAAGGTGTAAAGGCAGAGCATTCTACTATTCTTGAGGATGTTAAATTCTCTTCATGTCCCTGCTGGTACCCCCTGAGACCCACTCCTGGTCACGCTTGGAGATGACTGTGGCCTGCTTCCTCCCTCGAAAGCTTGGTTTACTTAACAACCACTCTGTTACTGCAGGAACCAAGGATACTAGCAGTTGGAGATGCTTTCTGCTTTCTTGGCTTTCAGCATCATACTTACATTTGCTATAGAGCCCTACAAGTACCCTGTGAAATAAATGCTCTATGAACCTTTCAGAAGTATGCACCTGATTGCCTGCGATTAAATGGACTGGACCCAACGTAAGCAGCAGCATCGTCCCTTCGGTTGTGCCCACAGCTAAGGCTGGGGTTGGCTGGTAGAGGCCCGGGTGATGACCCGATGCCAGAACACTCCTCCCACCTGCTTTATCTTGTGTCCTGGTTTACGGCGAGGGTAGCTGTCATATTAGTTCACTTTACTGAGAGATTTCTTTATAATTTGTCTGCGTGCTCATTTGCATAATGGCATTCTGGGGAGTTCAAAGCTGTTTTCTCACCTTCAAAGTAGTCCTTCCTTGTAAGTTGTCCTAAGTCTGATGTGTACCAGGCTTGTATTTTTGTTCTTGATTGAGTACTGATGCACTATATTCCTTTTAAAACTCTAGCTATTCTGGGAGAGGTTTATAATTTAATATGTTCAATAGATTTCTTGTCAGGCATTCATGTACGACTTCCTTCATCTCACACTCAGATGTTTGAATTTCCACAGTAATTGGATTTCCTGCATCTGTGTTTACTTTTACGACTTATGATAAATGCTGCTTTTTTAGCTGGCGGCTATTAAAGCTTTTGCTGAAACCTACAATGGCATGYGAGTTTGTAGGCAACTCAAAGTCCTTTTGGCATAAGGTTTTAATGTACAAATTAATATAACTTCAACGCTTTAATATAGCTTCAACACTACATTATACAAAGGCTTTTGTCTATGCTTGAGAACGAGACCACACAAAGTAGCTGTGAGCATGTAGTGTACAAGTACTAACCTGCTCTACGGTAAGATGCACAATGGTTTAGTATGTTTATAGCGGGCCAGTGCCCAGTTATCCATGCAGAGACCAGGAAGGATAGCTTTGCTCACAGGAACTGCTCTCAAGCCTAGGATCTACTCTCAAGCCTAGGAGGATGAAGGAAAGGAAACCTCCATACAAGGAGTATCACACTCATAGATCAAACTGGCTGCCCCACTGAAAGCAAGAGATCTGAAGACAAGGTGTTGGGACAAGCTTCATAACCTTGTGCGGATGCAGAGCCAACGTCCCAAGCAATTTAGAACCATGAAACTGATCTAGAATTACATAAAACAAAAGGWGGGAGAAGATCAGAGCTGTAGGATATCCTAAGCCTCATCACACTTCCTTTGCCTGTAGAGGCATCTCCTTTGCAAGCATTTTGAGATATGCTAAGAAAAAGCGCAAGACTGATAGGAATGGGGGGACTGCCTTCTCGTAACTAAGCAAGCAAACTGCTCCTGCCAGCTTTAATGCTATATTAAGCAGTTCTTTATCTGGGAACCAGTGTTCTTTTCTGTTGAACACAAGTGGGAGAGTCAGAGCTGCAAATGATGGGTTAAAAGAGTTGGCTTCAGAAAACACAGAGAGCGCATTTTTTAATTTCTGCCTCTGAAGCTTACACTGATGGTCCTCAAGGGTATGTGACAAATCCCAGCTCATTTGTTTCCTTTTTTCTCCTCCACTTAATATACTTGTGTTATATCTAGGGTTGTCCCTTGCACTAAGTAGTCATACTAGCTGCTTTCAAGCTTATCCTTTTGTATATAAAAGGCTCAGCTGGGAGTTTTAAGCAGCTGAACTCAAAAAGATGCTTTTAAAATTAGAAGGTAAAAGTGCAAACAGCTGGAGGTAGTGCTACTGAAACCTTTAGAAGGTGGAAAGAAGCCTAAATGCTCCTGTACCACCTGCTGATTCCCAGCTTAGTCACCCAGGAGGCCAAGCTGGTAGCAGGGGCTGGATTGTGCATCATGGTCTGGACCAGCTTCTTCTGAGCCAGACAGACTACTCCTCACTGCCTCTGTGGGGACCAGCTGCTGGTAGAGACTTGTTCCTTATCACATTCTCACCTGTCATCAAAACCCAGGTTTGAGCTCCCTGGTGCATAAAGAGCCCCCTCATGCTCTCATCGATGCAATGGGGTCCTGCTCAAGGAGGGCTGCTGGCACATCCCTGCTCAGAGTCGGGCCATCTCAAGGTAGGATCCACAAAAGATCTTTGCCTGGTTTTTGRAAATGGGAAGAGAAAAAGCAAGCAAGGTGAGTGCATGGCAGTAGCTAAGGAACAGCAGATGGTAGCAGATGGACAGTAACAGAAAGTACTGCTCCTCACAGGAACCGTTACTAAAAAGCACAAACAGCAAGGACAGTATCCAGTCCAGCTAGAAAATAACCTGAGATGAGCAAGAAGCAACCGAAATATTCAAGTATTCAAGGTCTCGGTAAAGAAAATGGAGAAAGCAACTAGAATTATTCTTACTTATAAAGGAKAAAAATTATCGTAGTGTGTATTAAAGGAAGCAGATGAGTGACAGTTTGAGCAACAGATTCAGGTCTCCCAAGTCCCAGTATTATGTAATGATTTGTTGGGGTTTTTTTGTTTGTCTGTTTTTTTGTTTTTTAATCATCCTAGGACAATTATCTCAGACTGGTTGAGCAGCTCAGTTGCTCTCCTCGATCTGATGCCATCTGAGTTACAAGAGGCCAAGCTCTACTCACTGTGCCAGAGCCCTGAAGGAGCCTCCTGGTCATCTTTGGTTCAAAGCTTCTCTGCTTTGGTCCTCTTTGACCTGTCCACCCCKGAGGCTATATTTAACTTCTTAAGACTTCATAGCAGTGCTTTCTCCTCAGACTAATTCATTCCTTGGGCTACTCTTCTCCTTTTTTCCAATGTGAGAAGATATTTCCTGAAGTGGGATCCTAGAGGCCCCTCCTCTAAGGTTCTGAGCTGTCACTTCAACTTACATTTTTGGCTCATTCAAGACAACAATTTTCCATGCTTGAAGGATAATTCTTATTCTCATACAGTGTATAACATTGTGACATCTCACAGAACTACAGTGTATCACTCCCCCCTTCCACAGGTGGAAGAAAATGACTTACCTACATTTTCCAAGAAATGTATTACTTCAGTGTGTATTATCCAAGGCACCACAGGTTAATGACTATGTGAGACCATGTGAACTCACAGCACTGAAAAGTTTATTATAGAAAGCATAATCTTTTGAACTATATAATAAAAAAAATTAATATGCATCACGATTTTATGGACTACCTTTTTCTCCCCTCTTAAAATACTCATGCTGTACAGTAAAATTTTCACAAGGATCAACTGGAGAAGAAAAACTTTCTGAAGATGTCAGAATTAGGTCATCTCAACTTTGTTGGGATGTTTATTGAATTCATATTTTTCCACCTCATCAAATGACACAATAGAAGAAATTCTTTCAGAATAGTAACAATTCAGAGGTCAGGACAAAAGGCAAAAAAAGGGGGACAATTTCGACAACTGGCAAAAACCCTTTGAATCTGAAGAACTGAACTACGAAGCAATTTTAGGCACAGAAACATCCAGTTAGGACAAAAGTGGGTCAGGTGTCTAATGGAAAAGCACAGACTAAAGCAAAAAGTTTTTTCCATTTCACAGAACAGCAAACTTGGTTTAAGTAACAAGCCCARAACTAGAGGGTTTTGAAATATAAAAATACAATTAATATTCTGTCAATATGAACTCGGTATTAGTTGGTAAGCAGTGTCCTGAGAGTGTCCCAGTGAGATAATGTCCACGATGGTGGACTCCGTCCTTGCAGTTTAGMAAGGAAGCGTGGGGCCACAGAAGCTACCCCAACCTTTCATAAATATCTGAACGGATGAAGCGGTGAATAGAGAAAGGCTTTCATAAGGGCTCACTGTGTTTTGCAACACTTCACATCCAACTTCCACCTGACTTGTCCTATGGCAGGATTTTTAGTGGTACATATGTACCCTTGTCAACGGAAGCAATATATTGACTTGGAGCCATGCACCATTACCAACACGTTAAAGGCAGCTTCGCTAACGTGACAGCTCCAGAGCGACACTCGGGATTCATCACTTCTTGAGCTGAGAGCATCTCCCCTAGGGAGGCACATAAATAAGCAGTTGCTCTCTGAGGAAAGAACAGTCTCATAATATTTTGGAGATGGATCAGGAGAATGAAACCCATGCTGATCCAGCTGTGAGCTTCTTCAAGGTCTCCCCAGTTCCTCTTGAGCTTTGAAACATTCCTCTAGAGCCTCCACAAGCACTGTCTTCAAGGACACCTACTCTCATGCTAGGTGCACTCATGTATCACCAGTTAAATACAAATAATCTAAGTAGCACAAGAGKCAGGACCACTGGTGAGCCTAAGTATCTGCAGCACTGAGCATGGCTCTTCTCACTGTATGTTACCTGCAGGTCAACAGCACAAATCCACTCTACCCCCAGGCTCAAGGACCATTTTTGCTCTCCAGGGCAGAATTATTTTCTGCAACTGTACACTGTGTGGAACATGAAGTTTTGTGCTATTTGTGAGGCTTTTGCATTTTGCATTGCTATATTTCTAACTCCTCGGTTTGGTCTTTGGGCAAAGAAACTGCCTGGTATCCACTGGAAGTGGCAGTAATACCAGTTGCTTGTATTCATGAGAGACAAAAGCAATAAGCAGAAATAGCATAACAATAGATTATATAAGCTTCTCACTACTCAGACCACAATGTACATTCAGCAGTCCTGCAGCATGGAAGAGGGAATCTTTCACAGTTTTTATTTTCCATGTCRAAACTGTAATTATTTTTACAGTTTATAGTTTCAGTGAATATTGGAAACAGTGTAATAATTAAGAGAAACCTATCAATATCTCAATGAAAACACCAAAGAAACTTAAAAAATTTTTTTTTCCTTTACAATAGTTTTAATTCAGATAATGATAACGAGTGAATTCATGGTTGAGCAAGCATATTTCAAACCTCCTAAAATAATCCACTACAGTAGCCCACAGCAAAACGACTCCTCACCACCACCTAGTGACAAAGGTTTCAAGCACAGAAATTCTTCAGCAACAACCAGAAMGGGCATCACAGCTATGTACACGCTACTGCTGCTACAGTCTACAAAACCTATTTCAAGRCAAATAAGTTATTCAAACTATTTCATTATCTCACGAGATAAGAGTATAGAGTGGTTTAATCACACCTATACTAAGTGGGATATTTTTAATGTTTAATAAAATATTATTTTTAAGATGCAGTTAATCTTACATTGCTCCAAAGCTACCTTGCCTTTGAGAAAACAGTTGCACTCATAAAACCCTGCCCAAACAAGTGGACTTTACATGCAGCCTCCTTGCATATGCACACCRATTATTTTCCTGACAAAAGAAATGATCCAACAACTCTTGAAACGAGGGCAGAGGTCCTTAAGCAAAAGTGAAGGAAGCGATGCATGCACACGGTCCCTGGAAGCTGTGCTAATGTACTCACAAAAATCAGGGCCCTAACGAGGCACTTTCAGTTCCCGGGGAAAACCCGTGTGAAGAACAACGGGAGAATTCTGCGTTATTCTTACRGCTCTTTCGCACCGCTCAGTTTAGTTCCCCGCTTCTGCAAAATAYGCTGGGCAAGGCTAACCTCTGCCCCAATCTGTCCATCTAAGAGACAACGAGGGGAAACACGGCATGATTGAACTCGAGCGCCGAGACCATCATCCACACAGGGGCCCCGCCGGGTGGAAGCCCCGAGCCTGGCCTAAGGGAGGTGTGACAAGTGTGGCAGAGCACTCGGACCCCTGCTTAGAAAGGAGTCTGGAGGAACAGGACAAAAAGGGACTCCAGGCTAGGGGTCTGCAGGCTCTGTGTCGCAGCCCAGGGCCAACGACAGCTTGGGCTACTTAACTTGCAAGGAGAAGCTAGAGTGTTTGCCGGGAGGCAGCCACATCAGCCCATGTTGTTCATGAACCCAGATGTTTAATTGACATATGCCATAGACAGACACTTTATTTCCAAAAGACTAAGAGGTGTCACAATCTACGTTTCTATTTACAATTTCCCTCAACGGAAGAGGTTCCGTTAAGGAACTAAGCGAAACTCTCCCAACTAGAGGAGCCAAAGGCAGGAAGGCAGGTGCCAGCACCCAATGGTCTAGTCCCCAAATACCTGCTCTGCACCCATGCCCACTACAGCTTTACGCAGCGCACTGCAATTTGTGACAGAGCACACGAGGAGTGTGATCACACAAGAGACTTGTGGCACGTATGGATTTCCAAGCTGAAGTACAACGTGTTTGCACAGTTGCTTTTTGGAAGGAAGGAAAAAAAAAAAAAAAGGAAGAAAAGAAAGTTCAATTCTGGTTATAACATCAGCTTACCATTCGTGCTCATTTGTAATGAGTTCCTCCTCGTTACCACATTTGGCTGTCCCCTACAAAGTCCTCGCTGCTTAGCAGAGGGTATCTCCTCTGATACRTGAAACAGGTTAGCACCGCTTGCACCTATTCTCCATCCATCTCTGAGTTGACAGGAATGCGTCTAGGCGGTGTGTGACAGATGGACCCTTATCGCTCACCAAGAAGCCAATTCCATTGCTATCAGATCCTCTCACCTTCCTTGCTGATGTCCTGCCTCTGGGCTGTTTGTGTTTAGATCAGCTGCTATTTCCACTTCTTAGGCAGCCTGCCAGAATAAAAATCACCTTCTTGCTTAGTATAGAGAAGTCAAGGAATGATAGAACTCTGCCAATGAGACAAATCAATCCCATTCAGTCACTACAATACAAGACAACATTGAAAAGTGCATTTAGAAGACAAAATTTCTGTAGCATTTGTAGAAGTTCCCTTATCGTATGCAGTGGTAAGTGCTAGGGAAAGACCAAGAAAGGCTGCAAGTTTATAGGAATTGGAGTGAGGGCAGCTTTGGTGGGGGAAAGCTCTAAGGAATGAATTAGATGATGAGCATGAAGAGTTGGTCAGTGGAGGCAGAGTGAAGACAGCTGTCTACCGTGTGCACAGTGGAACATAGTAATACACTCCGTTACCAGCTTCCTAGGATTAAAAATCTACTAATTTGGTGCCTTCCCATTTCAAAGTTCCAGGTGTAGGAACCTGAATCAGGTCATTACTTTTAACTCCATTTCACATACAGCTAAATTGGGGAGAAAAAGACATTCTGCCTGTGCTGGCACCACCGCGGAGAAGCGAGGGGGGAGTCTGACACACTCCCGTCGCGGGTAGGAAGTCGAAAACAGTGGTGGACGGTAGCAAAAAAGCTCATTTCTCTTCATGGGGTTTTTGTCCTTCCGTTACTCTTGGCCCGCTAACAGCGGTGCGGCCCTGCTCAGCGCGGGTGGGTGCTCACCAGCGGTTTGCAGGCCAGAGCTCCGCTCTCGGAGGATAAACGCCTCCTGAAGACTAGCTCCAGGGGCGAGAAGGCCAGCCGGTCCTTACAATTAAACCAGAACATGCAGTCAGTAAAAACCACAGAACTGGAACAGAAAATTAAGTACTTGCTAGAAACAGCTCGTACTGAACTCGCAGCTCAAGCACGTACCCTGGAAGCCTGGTCAGTAAGGACACCAAATAACGCCCCTCACACCCTGCCTCTCCAAATAAACCACCTGCCGTGATTTTGCGCAGGCCTAAGCGGAGGCGGCTCCAGGCGCTCTCCTGAAGGCAGGCTCCCGCGGGGCACCGAGGGCCAGGAGGCGGCGCGGGCACCTCCCAGCACCGGCAYGCAGCAGGAGCGCGACAGCAACACCCGCGCCGCCACGCGTGGGGCAAGCGCCGGGAAACCGCTGCGACCCCGACGAGGGTCTCCCGCCAGCAGCTAGCGCGCGACAGCTAAACGCACTGCCCTTCGCAAAGCGGAGGCATTCAACATCGCGTTGCAGCCTGCAGGGCGCCGCTTCCAAGACTTCAGGATTTGAAGTCCGCTCAGCTCACCATGCGGGTGCTGTGGACCCACCAGATTCACGCCGGGTTACGAGGCTGCCGCCGCTCACGACTGCTGGGTCCCACGGCCGAGCGCGAGGCCGGCTCAGGCTGAAGCAGCTGCTCGGAATCAGGCTGTCCGCAAAGGCGACGCCTTGCCAAGGGCGAAGACTTTATGTATTAAATAATTGTGACAAATAATTACCACGGTGTTTGGTAAGGCTGATAGGATACGCTAAAAATGCAGGGTGCAAGGCAAATTCTGGGAGAATACCATGTGATTTTAGACCTGCCAATTCATGCATCATGCTCATTTTTGGTGCAAATTATTCACATTTGGTCCACGTTGACACAGACTGGCCAGAGTGCAGAAGTCATTGGAC
The DNA here is from genome assembly GCF_003343005.1 of Rhea americana. Taxonomy (NCBI): domain Eukaryota; kingdom Metazoa; phylum Chordata; class Aves; order Rheiformes; family Rheidae; genus Rhea; species Rhea americana. The sequence goes on from NW_028185595.1 coordinate 340,945, forward strand.
AGGAACTGTAGCGCCCACTCTTCACCGTGCAGAGACCTTCAGATTTCTCCAACAAGCTAGAGGGCTGCCTCTGGTCTGCAGGGGGAAATCTCACCCCACAACAAATTCTGGCACCCTAAAACCCACAGGCTGAAGCTGAAAGACAACAGATTTTCCCATAAACATCTGCTTGCTGAGCACCTGCTACAAAAACTGTTCTCCACTGCTTTTCAACACAACAGGAACAGTTGGGCTTATTTTTTGTACGTACTTATATTGCTTTAAACTAAGTTTAAAATCTTGAAAAAATTCGTATTGCTTTTCATTATTCTCCTGTCTAAATCCACTGTGTAAACTCCTGATTGCTAAGGAAGTTTTCAACACGGTGGGGTTGGGTGGGTCCAGTCAGTTACAGGTTTTAGCTCTCTCTCAGCAAGATGTATAAAGTCAAGAGTTTTGAATACAAGGAGGAGCCTGGTCAGAAAAACTCTGAAGTCCTCCCATTTGCTCTGCTAATGACACAGGCTGTTCGGGCTTGTGCTTTCACAAAGCTGTTTATAAATCTGAGTGCTCCACGTGATGCTTTGAAAGAGGCGCTTTCTTCATCACATGAAGTCCTCACAGTCTGTCACGGCCTTAAGCCACAGATGGTCACAAGAGCTAGCTTAAGAGCAGAAGGGCAGCTAGAGCTGACAACTCACCTCCACGATCGCCCAGGGTCAGCCTCCCCTCTCGGGGAAGCTGACCTTCAGGAGAACATACTCGTTACTGGCTGGAAGGGTGCACAGTTTCATGAAGCTCAACCTGTCTGTATCCCTTGTCATTCTGCTCTTCTTTCTCCACCTACAAATTTACAGATTTCAGATTTCATGTCCATAAAAAAAACACTTTGAAAATCTCTCTACAGATAGTTCTGATGAATATTAAATATTATTTACAGTWGCTTCAGTATAAAGACAGTAAGTTAACAGTATTTTAACTCCGCAAGCCATTCAGAATAATTTAAAGCTCCACAACTATTTCAGCATGTTAGAACTGCATCTATGAATTATCTAGGCCAAAGGCACCTTCCAGCTATTCTCAGCTGCTGTTTGCTAGCAGCCCGTATGCTACGCTTGAGATTCAGCGCTCACCGTTGTGCACGGTATTGCTATAGGCATCTGACATATTTTATCTTTGCATAATGAAGTGTGGCCACAAAAATTTGTTTTCCTGCGGGGATAACCCGGACTCAAAGAATTTGCACTATACTGTACCTCAGACTTCTTAGAGAGACTTACATAGTTAAAGTAAGCACACCCTGCAAGTCCTACAGGGTCAAGCAGGTTTACTAGCATTAAGTTAAAACTTTTTCCCACTGGAATATTAAGTATAACTTCTTTGTAATAGAAACCAGCATGTAAGTTTTAAGAACTAATCTATTTTAACAAAAATTCTACAGTCTCTGCTGGAAAATGACATGTGACAAACTCATTTAACCCATCTTAACAGCAAAAAGCCCCAGATTCCACAATGACAAATGCTCCATTAAAGTACGTTTATGCTGTATGCTCTTACACAAGGCTGGACATGAGAATAAACATCCTTCGAAGCAACTAGAATGAAGCCACTACTGTGGACGTGTTCACACTGCAGGGGCTAAATACACCAACTTTGGCTGCAGCTCTAACGTGTCCAGATAAAATTACTTTATCCCCTCCCTCAKCATAATCCACAAAGTAACCCACATCTGCTGCTAAGGATTTTAATTTAAACTTCATCAGAAAACAGCCATACGTGGTTACATTTCCCTCTGAATTATTTAAATACCCCAAACGCTTCCCTCTCCTTAATGGTACCAAATGTGGAGTCACTCTCATAACATGCATACATCTTGCAAACGTGTGAAGATGCTGGACGCCAGGAAGATGCAGCTACCCAACCCCCCAAAAGCATTCTCTTTTAAAGCTTCTTTCTTCAATGCATTAAAAAAAAAAAAAATCAAGATGCCAAACAGCATCAGCACTTTGCATGCATTCAGACAGACAACAAAAGGATTCCAAAAGCAGATGCTTGGATGGAACAACTCATTATGGACTTTGCCAGGGCTGGAGACAGCGTATTAACTATACAGCAGGTACTGTAGAACACGTTTCTATGGTAAGAGCGCACCGACTTCTGAAGGCTCGTAAAAGCCAGAATAAATGTGTTTTTTTTCTGTAGGTACTCTGTCTTGCTTGCACAATTTATCTTTTCAGCAGACCTTGCAAAGCTGAGCTGAAAAGCAAAGCAATTGCTAAGCAGTCTGTATTACTGCCCTAGCTTCCACGTGCTATTTCCAGTCACCTCTTCATTATTCCAAACTTCTCAGAGGTTAAGAAAAAATAACCAAAGCAGCAGGAAGTATGAGAAATACATACATGTGCTAGAACTAAGAAGTAAAGCAAACAACCAGCGAACCCGAASTTTTATAACTTTTTGCCAGTAAGGCACTCGCTGCTAGTCTCCAAGGTTCTTCGAACCCTGTAACGAATTTTGTCAAGTAATTAGTATGAGTCCAGCAACCTTGCCTTTTTCTGGTTGTCAGGAGCTCTCAAGCAGAAAGGAGTAACTGTTCAGTACCTGTGAGCAGCTGAAGGTTATTTTAATACCTGTGTACTTCTAGCTCACCATGAAAAATGACCCTTTAGTTTCCATAAAAAGCAGCTGTTCAATGTATATCRTATTTGGGGACATTTAGACTACACTGTAAATCTACTCTTGCTACTAAACAGTAAGGCTATCTGAACAGACTTGTTTTGATTTATACAGATCACCATCTAAAATTCATTCCTTCTGCCGCTGCTTATTTAATATTTCCTTGTTTCTWCTTGAATCACATCACTCACAAAAACTGAGAAGTAACAAAAATTAAAGCATCTTTGACAGCTAGCTCTCTCAAACTACCTTCAAGGAAGCATGTTTACATTTCAATTAGTAGCTAAATCACTAATCAATCACTAAAACATTCACAAGACCAACRGCAAAAGCAGGGAGATTTGTTAATGATAAACACTCTGAAAGAGGGCTAAATTAATTATGCTAGAGACATTCATCCAGATAAGCTCAGTAAGATTCTCAGGTTTTCTGTTAATAACAGCCCATACCTAAGAACAATCCCGAATGCTTCCAGCAATTAGAACAAATGGAGAAGTTACAACGAYGAACTTGCTGAAATGCAAACCCTTCTTTCATTCACAGCTTCAGTATGCGACTTGCAGTTTACTAAAGCATACAGATCTGCACTGAAGTTCTTGAAACAGTCGTAAATACAGACAAAGAATTGCTTAACGTTATGTTTCCGTTATTTACTTTCAGAGCTGCAGTGAGAGCTATAGCACTGTATTGAAATATAAAGTACATTTCATTTCTCTAAAGAAAGCATCTTTGAGTTATTTGAGCTACTATTCAGCTCCTCTGTTACTGAAGCACTGAAATCTGTACAGATTAAAGTACAACGCTATGCAGCAAAAGGCTTTCAGAATCAAGTATTTTCTATTTCTTAACATCCTACCTTCATAATTGCCTTCTAGGAGACCCAGATGCTCAAGTGCCTTCACAAATCCAACAATTATCACCAGTACAACAATCATTTCAAGTCCCTCCAAGTTCATCTTGAAAAATTATTCATGCAAAAGCATCTTTCTTAGGAAGCGTCCTGACTTCAGAGTTAGACTTTAATTAAAAAGCCCTCCTAGCCCAAAACATGCAACACAACCAGATAAATACAATGCTAAAGAACTCCAGCATATTGCCACCATAAAACATTACTATTGACAGCAAGATGAACAGAGGAATGTAAGGAAGTCAAATCTTACCATGTCTGCATCACTTGCCTGCATGGATACAGATGTTTCAGTCTCTAAGGCAACAGAATATACAGTAACCACTTTCTTTAGCATTTCCTCTCAGGCACAGCCAAAATCCACCAAATCTGTCTGATAGCTAGTTAAATCTGAGGCAGTTTTTTCCACATGGAATTACAGGTTTAGCGAGCTCCCATAATGTAATACACAGAGAAAGCCCAAACATATTCTTTGCTTGATACTGAAGTGAACTTGAGAAAACTCAAAGCAAAATCATTTAATTTAGAAAATGACTTATTGCTGTATTTCCACATCAAGTGAAATCCATCTGTATTCAATCACGGATTGTTAGCAACACGATTTAGCATCTTGTTCCCCCCCCCCCCCAATCTAGACACATTTTACAGCAAACACAGGGACCTAATAAAGCAGCAAACGTGGTAAGAGACKTTGCTAGAGACGGATCTGTTTCAAAGCTCGAGGGATGCGTGGGGAATACGGTGCCACTCGCTATCGCTGCGGCCCACCCGGGCGCTGCCAGGCGGGGCCAGGCCGGCAGAGCGGCCAAGGACGCCGCGCGACCAGCGCCGACCTCCTGCTCGGCACCAGGCAGCACTTTCCAAGGCATTCCTAAGAACCGAAAGCTGTTTCCGAGTCCTCGGACCGAAGACCGTGGATAGACGTCCCGAAGGACCCTAATCCCACCCGAGCGCCTTGAGAGCAGACTTCAACACGCGCTCTCCCGTCCTTCCCGCGCCGCTCGCGCGGCGGCTCAGCTCCGCGGCCAGCCGCAGACAGGCGCAGAGCCGCGGCCGCAGAACTCCTCGGAAAACCCGGCTGCTTCTTCCGGCGACTTCTGGTTACTCGGCCCGCAGTGGCTGCCCCTGCTGTCTGCGAGGTCACCTGCTGCACCAACTGCTATTCTAACCCACTTGGGATAATGTATCAAAGCAAAGAACAAAAAGAAAAAAATCTAAATTTAGATTACTGTTGTATTGTGCTCATTTGAACGACTGACACCTGACAAATTATTTTCAGTTGCTGTATGTCAGTCATTCGTGCGCTTCTATYTTTTACTGATGTTTTAACATAATATTTTTAACAGGGCACTCCTGTCATAAGTTACGGCRTCGCTACACATGGCAGAATCGGTCCCACGGACTCTTTAGAAAGCTGATAAATGGTTTTCTTAGTCCATTCCCCACGGCTTTGCTGCGTTGCAGGGAAGAATGGTGGACCRTTCTTTTGCCAGAGGCCTAAACAAAGCTTTGTTTCCTGTGCGATTAATATTTTACAGAGATTCCTTCGTTATTGATATGTTTAACATTGTCAGTATCAACTGCTTTCACCAGGCATCCCCATTCAAAATTGAGTCTTGCATTTTTCTCTACAGTATCAAACATCATTGGAGTTCCCCTTACCAAGCTTCTCACTGAGCCTGGACAGCCCTGCAGAGGGGGTTCGGAAGTTACTGAAGATCCAGTTTCTGGAGATGAAACCACCCTTGGGACAGCCTACACCTACGGTACCGCAGTGTAGAACAGTGGTTTTGCACAGAGAGCAAAGCAAGAATAAGCAACCTGGTAGAAATGGACTGAGATGGATGGCAAAAGAATAAAATAACATCAGCTTAAGTTTATCCAGCTTTAAAACTCCTGTTCCTAAAAAATGTTTCATGAAATGGCTAATACCAAAAAGCATTCAGAAACTCAAACTATAGAAACGACTATAGAAAGCTTTTCTCCAGCCAGGCTTCCTTGTACAGGCTTGCATACAGCACTCTGGTACTGGGAAATGTCCAAATGGATGCAGACCTGGTGATCCAGAGGGGTCTGACATTTAAAGCGATGGGTACAAGCTTGGGGGCAGAAAGGGCGATGCTGGCTGGGATGTAAGAGGTTGAAGCTAGGGAGAGCTGCTGCTAGTCAAATTCAAGTGTCCCCGAAAGGCTTGTCGTGGTGGCAGCCAGAGAAATACCACCTTTCGGTCCCCAGCGAGCAAGGAGGGCTGGCTTCCAGCTCTGAGGCGCATCGCGGGGCAGGGATCAGGAGGGCGGTCAGGAGGGCGCCCAGGCAGTACCTGCTCAGTCAGCTCGTCCGTCCTGTGCAATCACCCTGAAGGACGCACCCAAGATCGCGCCCCGCCGTGCCAGCTGACYGTCCAGACCGTCCAGCTAAGCCATTCCTCTCACTGCCATCTGTCACTCCTCCTCCTGCCCGCACCTTGCTCGCTCTCCTCTGCCTTTTTGGTTTTTAAGTCTACAAAACTGGGCCAAGTCCAAAGAGAAGGGAGCACGTGCTCATGCCCACAGCGGCACCACAGCTGGGGCAGGAACTGAAAGCCAAGCCCCTGAGATGRCCTGGCTCTGATCCAACGACCTACCTTTCCTCGTGGCCCGAGACTTACATGTACACGCAACCAAAACCAAGGCGAACCACTGCAGAAGCCTCCCCCAGAGACCAYGGGGGATCCATCCGGGGGCAGCAGCAGCAGCACCGCAGGCTTCTGCTCCGCTGCCCCTCGCTTCAAGCAAGGATCGAGACGGGAACGGCACCAGCTACAAAACCAGACAGGCTTTCGTACTACGCAGCTGGGCGGCTAATTCAGGACAGGGATTCCCAAGCTGCTCCATATGCCTCCGCTCTGCAGCTCTAGCRCTGCTCAGCTCCTCCAGACAGGAACCAGCCTCGCCGTGCAGCCTTGGTGCAGCAGGTGCCGGCTGATCCATCAGTTTATTAATAGTATGATCACAGTATAAATATTTCATTCTGTGGTATGTGTAGGAGGCTTCATTATGCCTCAGAATCTTTGCATGCAGATTTTTTTTTTAATACAGCTCTGTTATACTTATGGCAAATGTGTCAGTTCCCGCTTTTTCAATATTTCCTTTAATGCTTCCAGTATTTTCTGAAATGCTAATAATGTTAAGTTCCAGGCCAATTTATTCAGTGAATAAAATCCACATCCAATAATACGATTTCTTTTATAATACAATCATACAAAAAGAGGCAGTGAGAATTTAATGCAAATGGGAATTAAGCCTTGGAAGAAGAGAATTGCCATTTTCCTACTTTCTATGCTGCACAGTGAAACAGGAGAGCAGCACTAAACATTTTCCTCCTTGGTTGCTTCACAAAAACNTTTTTTTTTTTTTTTTAATTCCTAACTATGTCCTTAAAACACACACTATAAGCAGTGTTTAATGTTTTAGGCCAGGAATGACTGATTCAGTATGAACACTGAATGACACTTTTAATGCAAGCAACTGCCACATTTGTTTGCTACTCCATCCTAGAAAAGACAACACGAAACACTTGCCAAGTGCATCTGCAGAGCGGCTCGGACTGTTCCTCCTTATTTTTGTAGTCCTGATTTTAGCAGCTCTGTARGGCTTTTTACTTTACATGAGTATTAAAATATTAAATGAAGACATCTCAGGTAGAGAAGAAATCCCAGTTTCGGTCAGCAAACAAAAGGTTCAGCAGTACCAGTGGTCTGTGCAGCAATTACATGGYGCACGCTACTCGGGAGAGGAAGCAGTTTCCCTTGCTTTGCTGATTATCTGAGAAAAGAAAAATACATACAGGAGCCTATTTCGAGGCGATATGTTGAAGGAAAAAGAAAAAAATAGCCTCTTAGCATGACTTACAGATATGTAAAGATCTATACTCAGTCTGTAACTTTGTTACGTAAAGCTTTCGCCTGCCTGCTCTTGCTTTAGCAAATGACCAACCCAGTTGCTAAATCCCATCTTTGGRCTTCAGCTGGGCTGCGCAGCAGGCTGTGTGACCACTGAAGCAATACCCCTGTTGATACCTCCTGGGACATTGCCACATTCTCGTACCAAGGAAGAATGATAGCTGGGATGTGATGCTTGACCTGCAGCTATTGCCATTAGCTTTTAAAAAATGCTTGGCAGCATTAGTAAGCCAGTTGCCTTCACTTTCTAAATCCTAGCATATAACAAGACAAAACCCTCAAGAACATGGTCATATTCAAAAGGAAAACCGAGAGCCATACATCAAAGCAAAGTACCCTACCTAGGATGGAAGAGTTTATTCCAATTCCCAGCAACAAGCCTCTTACAATCTAACAGAGTAGCCATCTGCCACATGAAGACACGAGTTCATTCTGGTCATCAGCCATGTTCACGTACTTTTTCAGCCATAGCTTTAACCCTAGGCGTCGGCTTGGTGAACCTACTTGTTGGCTGTTCTCACATCTGCAGTTCCTGGGGAAGGGGCAGCAAGAAGCACCTGCAAGCCCTGCCCGCTACATGACGACTTCTCCTGGCATCCTTGTCCAGAAGTGACTGGCACCGCAGTGGGCAGGAGAGGAAGAGCTCCTTCCCTCCACCCTGCTGAGCAGACCCTGGGCATGCAAGCGCACCATTTCCACTTGGATCTCCAGTTACTTCCCACTCTCCTCCATTCCCAGGACAGATGTCTACACCAGATACAGGCCTCTACTCACGCTTACCTCATCTAAAGGGCTGATAAGGCTCAAGGTTATGTTTTATGATTTTGCCATGAAGAGAAGTGRAATGAGGGCTTGAATCTAAGGGTGCCAGGTTAAAAATGCAGCATAAGTATTGCATATAAACACCCTCAAAGACACAAATATTCTGGACTATCATGGGTTTTGTATGGAGGGCCCTGCCATAGTCATATCTAACTCTCCAGACATCATTTAGAAAGCTCTGGAACTATAGGAATACATTTTTTACACCACACTAACTCACTAAGTACCTACAGCTGCTTATGTTGTACATTCACAGGATGGAATCGACCCACCGACATCCTTATGAGCTGTTTCACTTCATATTCAACTTATAGATATAAATATATACTCAACCTATATGTATATGTATTTTTTTTTAACCTAGACCTTGCAAATAGACATAACTTCAATTTCTCATTTGAGGAAACACTGTGAGAAGCTAGCCCATGAAATAAAGTATTTCACAGCAATGTACAAGGTAATAGCTTTAGTTTCAAAAGTGTTCTTTCTAGTGTATAAAAATGAACAGGTTAAAAGTGAAAACAGTTCTCTGTTTACCCATGACCAGGAGACAATGTTATTTAAATTGCACTGGTTCACACTTCAAACAGCCAAGCTGAATTGTAATGCAAAAGAACAAACACAGGGCATTCAGAATTGCCTACAGGTAGATCTTGATGGATGATGCCTCAAAGCTAGCTGATAATCAGTGGTTCAAAGCACTCCAGCTTTGATTAAAGTTTGTCCAGGTTATGGCAGAGGTCCATAGACTCTAAAATGCTGACTGGAAGCAGTGGGACCCTTATCACAGTCACAAAACATCTGGAGGTCCTGCCCTGGCCAACAGGATCTGGGAGACCCAGTGAGACTGGCATGCTGGACATACTGGTGATGGGGAAATTAGTGACAGGATAAACCTCTCAGTTTATTTTAARCCTTTTGGTTCATCAGAACTCCCATAAAAAATATATATTGGGTTTTGGTGTAATTTTAAACTGGTAGCAAAAAATAGGATTACAGAAATATCGGAATCACCAGTCTGTTTGTACTTCCAGATCTGCTACAAGTCCCTGGTGATTCAGTATCGTTGAAGAATCCCAAAGACCACTTCCCTCTTGGAGGAAAAACTAATTGCTGCTCTCCAAAACAGCAAGCTGATGTCATGTCAGACAAAGTATATTGAGAGATGAAAAGTTATCTACTAAAGGAAGAAAATACCGCATTTGTTTTGCGGCAGCAGTCTGAGGGACATATCTTGCAGTTGAGGGTAGCTTAACAGAGCTCGAAACTGAACRTTTGAGAAAGGAAGATGCAACACGCTGCTTGACAAGTTGACTGCACAGAACGTTACCAGCTTGTCTTACGTATGGAAGAGCTCTTTTCTCTTACAYTCCTTTCTATCAGACTTGGTTACTAAAGAAGCCTTTTCTAAGCTAATTGTGGTGAACTTCCACTTTCTCTTCTCAGGAAGTATGAGCTGTAAATTGAGCTATGCAGAAGATACCAAGCTGCAGAGAGCATGCTGTAGTAGGTCATAAACTCGCATCTCGGGCTCACAAGATATACCATAATTGCACCATCGTGGCCCTGGGCAGTTTCCAACTGCTCAGAAAAAGGATCGAGTTGAGTTGCTGACCCTGCTGCATTAGCAGGCATAACAAGATTGCATCCACAAAGCTGCTAGAGTTGAGTTATGAGGTAGATTAAAAAAAATCATAATTCAGGAAAATGTGATAACTGTCCATTTAAATTTAAAGTGCATAAATATCTACTGTTGCAGAGGTTTGCATGACATATCTAAAAATAATGGGATGAAGCAGAGCCAAAGGAAAGTGCAGGTCTGATAATGATTTTCATATACAGGCAAAATGCCCACTTAGACCCACAGACATTCACCGATCAAGTGTTCTGTATCCGAGTTGATGAAGATTTCCTGAAGTAGTCATTGAAATCTCCATTCACTGGCGAAGCACATCAAAAATGCATTTCACTGAGATCATTTAMCATCTGAGAACATTTTCAAAGAGGTGACTCATCTCTTCTCCTCTCTTCCCAGTCTGTGCCCTGAATACTTTGAAATATGGAACTGTGCAATGGAGATGTTCCCTCCTGTGCAGATGCCTGAACAGAAAACCAAAGAAATGAAAGACTCCATTCCATGCAATATATATCAACATCCCTTCCAACAGCATGTGGGAAATCTGAATATGTTGCTAGATCTTTCCTAATAAAAAATCAGTGGAGAGTAACAGGGCCCATGAACACTGATGCCTATTCTCTAYGAGCATTAAAGTTTGGTACACATTGCTAGCAACCACATCTTACACCTCACAAACAGAAAAAATACCAGCTTAAATGTAATGTCTTCAACCTACTTAATGTCCAAGGAACAGCAGGTCTAATGCTATAATGATGTATGTTTTCTACTGCGGARATTATCTATCCCTCTTCTAGCTCACTTGATTCCTTTTAGGCATTGATGAACTAGGCATCATTGACACTGGCCGTGTGCATTCTCTAGAAGGTTAAACCATTTTATTTGGATCTGAAGGACTGGAAATAACTAAGATTTTCTGCACTGAATAACAAYTTATGATAATGTTTTTATCTTTCCTAAATGAGGACTGTCCAGTTTCCCCAACAGCCAGAACACAAGTTAGGTCATAATGGTTTGGAAGCATAACAGCTATACAGTTAAGGGCATAAGAGAGGCAAGTCCTTTGCGGTTTCTTCACTCTCTCACTCTCCTAGGGGTTATTCTAAATGAAAAGCTAGATTTGCTGCGTGGAAGTAGCCTGCAGGAGCCAGCACAGAGACAGGAGGCATCACTGAGATGCTCGTTGTAGCAAACACAAGATCCTGAGGGGTGAGAAGAGCTTTCTCTGTCACTAAAACATTTCTTCCACAAAGCCTACTGCACTGCTACTGCTCAGATGAGCTCGCACAGCTCAGCAGCAAGGCACACCGCTGTCCTCTGCATGCCCAGAAAGCAGGGGCATGCGAGGACCCCAGGGATGCTGCAGTACCTGCTGTCAGGCTCGCTTTTGCTGRCGGAGAAAACTCTGGTTTCCTAAAGCCCCTCGTACCACGAGAACAGTCAGTCTAAAACCAGCCAATGGCATTTAAATGTCAATTCAAAATAGACAACACCATCAGCAACGTTTACAAGGACAAAGGTGATGGGAAAGGAAGGAAAAAAAAAAACATTTTTTCCTCATCTCTAAGATTGAATTCAGAAGGCTTTATAGAGCTGGCAAGCTTTCAAACCCCTTCCACCATCCAGCAAAGCTCAGCTGGGCCCCAGAGAAGCAGTCACTGGSATTTGCTAGTTTTGCTCTTATGCCACACAGTTTAGATTTTTCTTGGAGAAACACTCACCTTCAAGCTTCCCAGCTCCCTCATGGCTTGCTTAATTCTTAATTAATTCARAAGAAAATCCCACTTTCTCCTCCCAAAGCATCAGTTGGCCTCACCTCTTTAGAGGTGCTGATGCCTTTCTGGTAGGCCAAGTGCCATTTCCTGGTCTCCATGAAATTGTTAACAAGCTATTAAATATTCAGAGWGAAAAACAGTATTTTGAATTTGGCAAGGCAAAGTTTAGTGCTTCCTATAGCAGTGTTTATATTTAATAGATATAACTAAGCTTTCTTGAAGCATGTAGATAGGATAAACTCATGGGGCTCACTGACACCTCCCAGCTGAGGCCAAACACAACAATAAAGAGTGACTCTGARGCAAAGGACCCTCAGCTCCATCTCCGAGAGATGCAGTGACAGACGTCCAGAAGATCCCACGGAACTACGAAGAATTAGAAAATCATGATGTGTCATGATAGTGGAATCACAGTGGAAATTATTCACCTGCTAAACTGTTGCAGAGCTCTAACAAGTGAGAGAAGACGAAACACCACAGACTTCCGAAGATCCCCACAGTACAGTAAGAGGGAGGCGGTCATGGCAAGAAGCCAGCTGCTGATGAGACACCTGAACGCACAAAGCGCGATCTGCTCCAGCCACGAAACGGGACAGAGGCGTCCTCCTTTAACGCCCTTCCGCACAAGAGCGGCAAAGTCTGAGTGGCAGTGCAGAAGCTCGCGGGCAGCCTGCCGCGCGGCCACGCTGTCCACCGCGCCACTTTGCTCGGTGCGGAGCACGGGCCTCGTCGCTGTTACACGTCCTCCCCAACAGCAAAGCACTGCATCAGTCCGAAGCAAAGCGCTGGCGATCCAGACAGCTGGAACAGCTTGAGTGGCATGAGTCAATGTGGAGCTGCGCTCAG
>NW_028185595.1:353695-404412 GCF_003343005.1 Rhea americana
GCAGGAGACGGCGACGCAGAAAAACCTATTCCCCTCCTCTCCCCCTGCCCTAATACACTATTTTCCTCCTCTTACGATAGTGGTAATTCCAGACAGGGAAGGTGACAAGAAGAGATACTGAAAGAGATCTGAAATACAGGAATCTCACTGAAGATAAAACCGAGCTAGCAGGATTAGCAAGTCTAASAAAATCAGAGACACTACTTAATTCTGTATTACTAGGGTGGAAACTTACTTTCTCCATCAGAAAGAAGAGCTCTATCACAGGATGCCTGGCTAAGYTGCATCCTTATTATGTCTTGAGAGGACGAGATAAAGCTGTCCCAGAAACCCAAGATGCCATGTTTGTTCTCYTCGGAAAACCTGAACCGATGCTGTGAACTTGATCTGTGTGATCCTGACACAAGAAGCCTTTTTGTCCTCAGAAACGTTGGCGTAACAGTCTCTCCTTGTGCATGGCACTAAACTGTGCTGAAGAACCCCAGCTAGAAGCGTGGCTGAGGGAAAACAGCAGTCTGATGGTGCTTCCTTTCCCCCACCCAACCACCTATGCAGTTTGCTATCCAAACGAGTAACCCCGTTTGTTTGCCTACCGAAACCCCTCCTGCGGCACGACACGTTGAAACGTTCAGGCATTGCTGATTACACATTCTGCAGCAAACACAAAGAAAAGTCAGCTGCATCAAAAGCTAGAATATGCAAAATGAGAGTTGCCTCCCTGCTTTAACAATTCTTTCAACCCCAAACCATTCCGTTTGTGGTTATTCCATTAATTATCATCAGGAAATATATAAATACATTGCACCAGGTACTAATAATGTATGCCTTTAGCTTCAAACCTAGGATATGTTTAAACAGATGCCTAGCTAGCATAACATATTAGTAGATGCTGAATATTAAGAGTATGCTTTGGTATGCCWTTCAGTGGTGGCCACAGCTGATGACTGCATCTCCCACCAGCTTCGAGGAGCAGCAGAGCCTGCTGCCCCCAGGCAGCACTGCTGACAGCCAGACCACTCTGGGCCTATGAGACACACGCACACATCTGTGCTGCCAAGCCGAGCGCGCAGCGATGGCACTGCTGGAGGCACCATCTGCTTCATGAGCCCATCTTTAAAAAGAAAAAAAAACAAAAAAAACCCAACACTTTAGAACCACACAGGCCCTTTGGCTCGAGGTTTGTTTCCAGAACCGCCTCCAGCCCTTGCCAGCTGGGGTTTCGGCACTCGGCGCTCGCTGGAGGAAACGGGTGGGTAACAGCCACAGGGATGCTGAATGCCTCCGACGAGCCCCTGGATGACATCTCATTCCTGCCCCTCCCTGCCAACACCCAGTTTCYAATAGTGGAAAAGGGCAAGCAGTTTTTTTTTTTTCCTGGTCTGCTATGCTTCAGACATCTTCAAGGTGAAAGTCACTTTTAAAAGTTTAAGATACARTACTAGTAAACCGGTGGGAAGGAAGACTGAGAAACGTAAAGGACTGAGAAAGTCAATCCTGCTGTTCCGTTTGCACAGCTAATGGCAGTTTACTCCACCTCACACACATTTCACCCCATTTTATGCTGTTTGGAGTCTCCAAAAGCCTGGAAGAGCCCTGCGTGCTCCAGTTCAGCCGCATCCCAACCCAGCGGTCTCTCTGGGGGTGTGGTCCTGCCACACGCTGCAGCTGAGAACKGCAGCTGGACCCTCTCCTGCACTGTCTGGATTCTCACTTGGAACCTATATTGCAGCAAATATCAGAGAAAGTGCTCTAGGACAAAATAGATCCACATCAGGGTTAGCAAGAGCCAACTCGTATTTGTGTTCATGATGCGGCACTCCCTGTATGCCTGTACATTGAGAAAGAGTTATTTCAAGAGTCTGCATATTCCTCAACATATACATGGCTACCGGGCATTCAGCTTCCACCTGAGGGAAGGCAATGTTTGAAAAAGAAGGAGATGGTGAAACAGGGTTCGAGTTTTACATAACCAACTTAACAGAAGTCTTAAAATAACATTCTTTGTCTCTCAGACATTTCTGATTGCCAGCAACACCTTGTGGACCTCATAAGTTAGTAGACTAGACTTAAAATCACAACAGCAGAGGAGAGCATCTATTGCAGACACTGTGATATATGTTCCACTTTCCATCATCAATAGAGACATATAGAGAAGAAAAATTCAGGAAAAGTTACTGTCGTGCCGGAGCACTGGTGCGATGCCCCTGGACACGGGTATCAGTATTACTGTTCACCCAGACAGCTCCCAGGAGGCCGGTGGCATTTTAAGGACCAGGCTAGGCTGGCCGAGTCTGCTCAGAATAGGTTTCGTGCCCCAAGTTTTTCAGCACCTTGAATCATACTGGTGCTTTCTGGACTGTGCCTGCCGCACCAAGACTCCACAACAGGAATAGCAGGAAATTCTGGCTCGGAGGCTAAAGCAGAGCAGACAGCACCGCCTGTTAGACACTGAAGTCAGATTTCATTCAAAACTCAGAATTTTATATGCACAAACATGAGCACAAATTAGTTCCCTAGCCCACAGATACTCAGAAAAATATAGTTAAAAAAAAAAAAGCCGTCAATGCTTGCAGAAAACAAGACTATTGTTAAACCACCRCTGCTGCTCTCTCTTAACTACAGTTAATGAATGCCATTTGGGTTCTAGAGCTGCAAAACTGTATCCTTTTGATCTTACAGGCTTTATTTTCTTAGTCTCCCAAGCACGTTAACAATTTCGTCTAAAAAAAGTACCTACTGAGCTCTACGGCTCTACAGATATCAATAATTCCTTTTAGTTACACACAGTGACATGTCTTGCAAAACCTAGACATACCTGCATTGTGCAACCCCCAAACAGACAGACAAGACTTCAATTAGAGAAAAAAAAAAAAAAAAAAAGCCCAACTCTAATCTAACTCAGTTCTGGTTTTAATTCTCATTTCTGATTTTTAGGATTCATTTACTTTTAAGGGTCAATATTTTGTATGTATTATAGTTAACTCGAGCATAACTGAGCATAATAAAGTGGTACTATTCTTCAGATGAGGCTTACTGAAAATGTACTTTTCTAGAAAAACAAACAAACAAACTCACTCTAGCATCTACCATAGYGCTGATTTTGGAGATGCACTGTGCTAACCAATGGCTATATACTGACAGCAGTCTCAAAAKCATTAATTGTTGAATAACTCTGAACACACTCAGTATTGTTTCTGCAGTMAATGGAAAGACCATGTTTCATCCTTTGACCTATGAATATTGTATTAATTCTGACTTTGGTAGATCTGCAGAGTTCTTTTTTTTTTTTTTTTAAATATTTCTTCGGAGCTTCTGCTCCAGGCTATCACTTATAAGCTAGATACAGGTTTATTTTTAAGGCTTTTTTTATTATTTGTCAGTATTCTTATTCACATCTAATAACTTTTTATCTGCTTACTTCTAAAAGAGCTTTGAAAGAGGCATTTCTACGTTTCAAACRGAAAGTACAAGCCTGCCTTTCACTGCAATGAGGCCAGACAGATGCTACTTTCACAGCTAACCCCTCTTCCATTAATAGTTCCACAGTTCCTTAAGATACGAGAAGTATTACCCAGCCTTGTTACACTCCAGCATATTTTTTCCATTGATCATGTGCAATGTGCCTGGTCCAAGGTGACTGCTCTCAGAGGCAACTGATAAATTGTTAAGGGCTGTGGAGTCTGCTCCTCATGCAGAGCCCCCAGGCAACGGTTGCAGAGAGCATCTAAGCAGCAYGGAGCAGAGCACAGTTGGGTACTTAAGGCAGGAGTCCAGCGCACTGCTTCTGCAGAGGCACAAAAGCAGCACATGTCACAGAGTCAGTGGTACACATGTGTCTTGGAGGACGGTCAGCTGGTGTGGAGGAAGAGAATTTGCTAACCCAGGTTTTAGACACCAAACACATACTAAACATTAACAGATGGAAAGTTAGAATCAAAAGGCCTGGAAAGGCTCAAAGCGCAACTCTTGTGATGAATCAGTTACACCAGGCCAAGGGCAGGATGCAGACTAAGGTATAAAGCTGGCACCCAGAAAGAGCTCGCAAGCGGATCCGAATGCATATTGAGGAGGTAGGCCCAAGGGGACAGACGAGCATAACCAAAGCCACTGTAATCTTTCAGAAGTTTAGCAGCTATTATGAAGAGATTGAGATCAGCTTATCTAGAAATAGAGATACAACATATGTGGTTCTAGTACCATGTTTTGCTACCACTCCAGATCTCAGCTTCACTCCAGAAGTGAGGCACTCACTAGCACTGGAGAACACCCCCTTTTCATTTCACTCTCAAAACRGTGGTGGTGATGTAGCTGCAAAGAACATATGGCCCCTTTTCCCTGTTGATACAAAACACCCTAACATCAGTTAAGCAGAAGCAGAAAGGAAAAAAGCCGAGCACAGAAARTTGCTCAGCATTCATATATAAATTTACTGGCTGATCTGAATATCAATTGAGGCAAGATAAGCAAACGTGTAAAACAGAGTGGTGCAGAACCAACCGATGAATATGAGGATAGTGAATAGCTTTTAGAAGCAGCCAGTCAAAATATGAAAATCTGTATTTGTAAAGTGATTGGTTTTAAGCTTCACAAATGACTGCAAGTGACTGYCTGATGTGTACCATTTTCGGTACATTGACCACCAGTAACTGTCCAGTCAACTAGCATTAGAATAAAACTGATTTGAAGCTACTACAGCTTAGGAGTACAGAAATACTGTAAAATTGTAAAAAGGTTTTTGTTACTGGTACATGAATAGGAATCTGAGATTAGGACATCAGTGTCCTTCACAGTACGAACTTCTAAAGAAGCCAGTTTGATTTATCCAGCCGACACTTCAAAAGAAAGCCAACGCTAGAATTTGATGAGAGGTGAATTTAACTGTTCCTGGAGGTAACGGGAGAAGAAGAGAGAGGAAGAAAAATTTAAAGAAAATCATTTCAAATCAGACACAAGAAACACGACACCGTCTCAGTGGAGCCTGCTCATTCCGATGCAAGGAAGCTTGCAAGGTTAAGAGGCTTTCTTGCTGCTAGCAGTTGTCACACAGCAAGGGTTGAGTAGAAGCAGAGCATGCCAGTCCAACAGCAATATGCTACTGACTTAGAGCCATATTTGCCAGCTGATTAATCAAAGGTAATCAGTTCTGAATGATCCACAAAGTAAGCTTTTCAGTGTGTGACCTGTTAACTTGGCTCTACTGGAGCTGGARTATTTAGACCTGGGAGTCTATCCTAATTAGACAACCCATTTAAATGATCATTGACAAATAACAGAAAAAGCTGCATTACCCTTTATAACAGTAACATGAATTTTTGATTTAAGGACGAACTGGAAAAATAGTAGCATAAGTAATTCTCGGTAATAAGTATTTGTTATGTGGCATTCACTTCTGACACAACAGAAAGATCACACTATGTGTACAGAGCTGTATCAACCTGCAATTCTGTTATCTATTCCAGTTCCATTTTTACTTACAGTATTACAGCTCAAAAATTAAGATAAACACTCTGACCTTGTTAACAGGCCGAGACAGCTTGAAGAAGTCTTACTTTGTTTGCTTACATTCCCAAACTGCGCAGGTCAAACTGTGAGACACCACTCCAGACTTACCTGCAAGAAAACAGAATAAAGATTTTGGGTTACTGCTTCAAACTTGACAAAAATCTGTCACTTAGAACCAAAAATAAATAATGTATCCCTGAGAAATTTCACAGTGCTTAGAGTTAAAATAACTTTTGGCAGTATAATTAATTATTTATTTGAATATACTTTTTTCCAGCCCTTGAATAATTAAGATAGCCTTTTTTATCCTAATAATTTAATTATAAAAGGTTGCATTGCCATAGGGCAAATAATATGTTAACTTTTCTCCTCTCTTGATTCCTCCTACTACAAAGTACTGTTTTGTCTGTTTGTATAGTCTTGCTCCCTCCTCTTAGTCTTCTCCGCTCCTGCTGTTTCGCAGTGCAAGGGAGCATTTTAGCATGGCCTGAAACAACACCACTGGGTGCCAGGACACGCAGATTAACAGAGATGTTTTTGTTCACTGTTAATTGAGCTTTTGCGGTGAAGAAAGGTAACGAGCCACCTGCCACACAGCAAATCTCTGTTCCTAGGATTGGAAGCAAAGGTTTTGATYGCAAAACTGTGGAGTGGAGTCGGCTGAGCTTCTATAGCAATATCACTACATCCGTTTCCCAGCAGTTTTCTTCACAGGTGGAGAGATCTGAGTGAAAAAATGTTTGATAAACATTTTTCTGCTGTTCCAAAGCACCATTAATGGTGGCACCCTGAGCAGGGACTCTACCCCAGSAGGTGGCAGGCTGCCATTCCCAAGCCAAGGAGCTCCACGCAGCATATGCTGGTGGCATATGCTCCTCCAACCAGGCATTTGCTGGTCTCCAGCAGAACTAGCCGCCCGCATGTCCATACGAGCTAGGCTGACCACCAACTCCAAGGAGATTTCCACCTCTCTTTCCTCCGCTTCGACTGAACATGGAAAGTTATTGCCATTACCTTCCCAAGGAAGGTCTGAAAAGGAAGATCTGCTACCGCTCCAGCTGCTTTCTCTACAAGGAACGAAGAGAGGCACTTCTGGGATCTCCATTCACAGAACCCAGGAGAGAGGACACCCTGGGGGTATAGCATTATGTGGTGGAAGAGGTTCTTCCCCTACAGAGTCCTCCATCACATAAATTTACTGCAAAAAGCAAACTCCTCCTGAGTGGCAAGAGGAAGAGCAAGAAAACCTCAGCAGACCTTCACAACATATGAGATTTCCTTGTCACACTGTGGCCAATAACACATTTCAAAAAAGTCGGTCTAAACCTAAGGTGAAAAGTGGGTGATTTAAAATAAACGATTTCAGCCTGAATCATTTCCAAACCAAACATACAGACATCCTCATTYTGCATATATCTGAGCTGCTGAAGTTACTGGGCTAAAAATTGTAAGTTTTCTACTTTTACTTCAAAAATTTCACACAGYGAGCCTCCTAAAACCACATTTAGCTAGCTATGTAAAGGTTATCTCAGCTAACACAACATGGCAATGAAGTGATCTCTTATAAAAAACTTGAAGGAGAAAAATATAAGATTAGGCTCCGAGTCCATGGAAATTAGAGCCAGTCTGACCAATGTTGGTATCTGGCTATACCCCATTCTTCTATTATGACAGCAGCAAATCAATGCATCAAATAGTGGAAAAAAGGGAATAAACTGAAAAAAAGGGGGGGGCTGCAAAACACCTTGATCTCTGATGTTAATTTGTCCATTCTCCATTAAAACATGTTGTATCACATTATTCTCTCGTGCACTYCTAGAGTGTTTTTCTTACACTAAATTCTGCAGGAATGAGGACACACACGATGCCACTGACAGCATGCAAACCAAAGCAGGAGTCTTTGGATAYTCAGGATACTGGCTGCAGACACTAAACAGGAGACAGTTTGCAGTTGAATTTGCTTATAAAATAAAAATATTTTCTGCCATTTTCTGAACAGGGGGATGTTAATTTAATGGCCTAACAAGCTCCCTCCCAAGTTCCTGCTGTGTATCTTCTTAACATTGCTCTTGTAGCATGCTCATGGCCATATTCTGCTTGGCAGCTGCTGTGAAATTCTCATTTCTGTCATTTTGTCCCTGTCTTACGTTGGCATAAAAAGCAAGATCTGTGCAAGAAGTCACAAAACAGAGGACGTCRGGGGGAGGGTAGAAACGTAAGCACACGCAAATCACTTGGGTTTTCTTTGAAGAACATGGAGAAGCAAACAGAACACGGTCGTTTTAAACGCTCTGCTGGAGACACAAGAAATAAATACATGGCTAAGCCTTCCATCTCCATTTGGTGAGAACACATCGTTTCCCCCATTATAAGAGCTGAAAACTTCATCTTAAACACAGCAGACACAAGGAGAGACTGAAAAATAACCACCTCCATTCAATGCAATACAGGACTTGGTACAAGGAGGCTTTGCCAATGTTGCTTAGACAAACACCGAGTAATAACTTCAGCTGGTGATGTTTATCCAGAGCCAGGGTAATTTTTTTTTGACTAATTGGCCATTCTGAGCTGAGCATTCCCCTGGAAAGGGCATCAGGGTCTGCTCATACTAAAACTGAAATACATCTAGAGATAACCAAGAAAACACTAGAGAGAGCCCTAGCATTATAGAAGCCATTCTTGTCATTTAGGATATAGAGCTTTAGTTAAAGATACAGAAGTTCTTCAGAGCAAAACACTGATTGCCATTAGCCTGCCCAAGTCAGATGCAATGCTGGTAATAGATTTCAGAAAGTGAAAACAGTGAATTTCTACATTATCAGGTCATATATTTATATTCATATTTGTGTTCCATCACAAATCATCAATAATCATCAATCAGTCTCTTGGAAGTTGTCAGCTCAGGTTTTCCAGGTCCAGGTTATCCAAGCACAAATGGGATGCACCAGGCCCAGGAACTCCACGCTCTCRAGGCGTCAGCCTGCAACAGCAGCTGGTGGGGAAATCACAGGTCTACCGGCTGCCACGGAGCAGCTCCCCGAGGCTCACAGGAGCCCTGCCTCTCGCCTAGGCTACTGCTTCCAGCGCTTGCCACGCACTTTTGATGCGACTTCGGAGGGTCCAGCTACCCGCAGTTCAGTTCTRCCATCCACAACCCCTGCCTTGAAGGGTCTGCAGAGATAGTCAGCTCRGTGACATGTAAAAGCAAGGAATATTAGCCCAATGTCCTTCACCCTCCACAACCATCTGCTTGATAAATTTATCACTACGCTGCTTGCTGAGACACTATGGTCAAGAGGCCATCAGAGCAGTACGGTTACAGCGCTCTTTCCAGGGGATACCTGCTCGCCRACTTGTTCAGAGAGACACCAACAGCAACACAGAACACGACGAACAGCAGTGTTTAAATACAGTCCTGGTTATGGGGTCAYCCCCCTACCCAAATAAAAAGGTAGCTGGGTAAGAAAATCCAATTTTAGACTAAAAAGGATCTTATCACCACCTGGTGGCTTTGACAGAATTTTCAAAGAAACAAAAGCAGAGATTCAGCCGTCAGCTTGGAATTACCATTTTCCCCATATTGCATTTCAACCTTATTATAACGGAAGGACCCAATTTAGTATTTAAACACTGACAGGTAATGGCACATACAATTTAAACATCCTCAGACTCCTGGAATCTAAGATTAACGAAAGACTTATTGATCTTTTGAACAGGAAAAGAATCAGCCGTAGCTTTCCTCCTTAAACCTACRCTCTCCTCACACTGTCGAAGTTTTCAACCACTTCCCTTGTACTGCTGTGGACTTGATTTAATGCTGCAAGATAATAGTATACTGCTGCCCTCTGCTGCCCCTACTTCACATGAACAGAAACCCTACACTTCCAACCCACATTCCCGCATTGGCTATCTTCCTGGAATAAAAACAATGAATTCTGCCCGAGAAAAAGGAAAAAATGGTGATGTTGATGCAAGCATGGGTTTATCCCTATGAGGGATTCCCCTCTTTTCCAGGGAAATAAAWGACTCCACTTGGTGCTTTACTAGCTTTGCACGTTAACGCTCAGATTTTTAAAGGGACCATTTAGGTGGACACACAGTAACCTTRTGTGTCTATACATACCAACTTTGATGTCTATGTGCAAAATCCTTGGAAAATAYGACACTTCTTCCTACAGTAATTTGTATTTGTGGCAACATATGCACAACAGCACAAGAACCCCAGCGCATTGCAGCAAACACAGGAAAACGGGGAGGGGGGGTTTCTGGCACACAGGCGGGTGCTGTACCTGCTGGAGGAGGAGCAGAGGTCCCCGTTCCCCCAGCCCAACACAAGGGTGGCATCAGCCAGCAGTAGAGCTGCACGAGGGGCGCATTGCCCGTGCTCAGCGCCAAGCAGCAGCAGGCGCACGGCACAGACGGGCAGAAGTTGGAGAGAGGAACTCAGAAGCGAGAGGCAAGAAGGCAGCAGGTAGGAGCAGCCAGAGCCCYTCGTTTATTCTATTTCATTTCCCTAAGCCCCAGCCAAAGCAACCCCAGGTAACGGCAGAAAACAGCTACAAGGCAGACAGCTCAGCCCCAGCGGGGCTCCGGGCACAGCTGAGCCACCCCAGCCTGCAGCCCAGGAGGTGCCAGCTCCAGCCAGSAGCATTCTTTAAAGCTTATTTCATGTCACAGCCTTGTCAGGCTCAAAGTCTGGGCATTTGCGGCTTTCATCCAAATGAAGTTCATGTTAAAACATGCAAATACTGTCATAAGCATTCTGTCTCATTTGCACTATTGAATTCTTGCCCTTGAATTGTACAGTAGCTACCCCTGGGGTGCTGAGAGGTGACAGAGCCTATCCCAGCCAAAGAAGCTATCCTGAGYCACACTTGCCCCTGCTTATAGCAAGGGCGCAAGTCAGGTAGAGCCTCTTCCAGTGTGTATCGAACAGTAACAGAAGAAAAAAAGGACGGGGGTAAAAATGCAATAGAGCATGCTGCGAAGCAGAAGAATTGATGGTTTGACTCTTCTCCCACTGACTACTGGATGTGAACTAGCTCAGGCTGTGAGGAGGCAAGAGAAGAGCTCTCAAAAATGAGTATAGGAAGACGCCGAAGAGAGGAAGTCCAGCCTGAAAACAGAGGAATAGGCCAAGTAAGAGGACTTGTGAGTCAACAGCTTCAGTATCTACAGAGGTTCTCCACGGCTTTTGCTCCTTGTCCTTTTGTCACATATAGCACTGGAATGACACCCAACTCAGGGCTATTAATATTTGCTGGCCCCATACTAATGAGAGTGCTAAACAGCATTCAAGCCAATATTAAAGGGTAATGTAAGATTATGTGAGGTAAGACAAAGTGCTTAACACCAGAATTAACTGCAGACGAATTGTTGGAGAAGGAATAGACCACTTAACCCGAAGTCAGAGGATGGTACTGTTTTATCGCGCTCTGGCTAAAACCAGCTGCAGCAGATGACTCGACCGTGCCTTCTTATAGAAGCATAAAGCRTATACTTAAAGTCAGCAGGGACTCTCTAATAACTGCCAGAATTGTAGCCTTTGCATTTCTTAATACTGCCTCTTTGTAAAAATTGCACCCTTAACGTGGCAGCCTWCCTTCTGTTTTTGTATCAGCGGCTAGGAGAATAACTCAAAAACACAAAGCACTTCAGGTATGTACTACTCCAACCAAGCAGTGAAGGTCTACCTTTAAGGGACTGGTTCCTGTGTAATGGGCTCACTCTGAAAGTAACACCTGGAGATACACACGCTGCATTTCACAGCTGTGTTTGTATGAAAGCGGGAAAGRCTTTCATACTCCTCGTTACTACAAAGTTTGCTATACAGACCATTAAGATATCTTCTACATACAAAGATAGCATGCATTTCTCCAAAGCATTCAGAGAAACTGTTTTTTTTAAAAAAAAATAAAGACAGCATAATCTCCATCTTGGCAGGTGCTTTCTTAACAGCTTCTCTCCATTTACAATCAATTTGACAACCCCTTGAAAGATACCATAACCCTGAAGMTAAAGCTATTTTACATTCTCAGAGTTGTTTTATGAAAAAACTGCAGCAGCGTAAAAGACTGTTCAGAGTAATTTAATCCAACCTACCAAACATTTGCCAGTGATGTGAACAGGCAYGAGAGCTCCAGACCACAGGAGCAATAAGTAGCTGATCTGCTCCAAACACATGAAATACTTCACCACTGTGTTGCATTTCCACTGCATTTCCTAAGAAAATGTTATCCTGTAATTATTTCCTCGCACTTTTACACCTCCTAAGGGTACAGAACTGTGTTACCCCAGATTTAGATACACGTGGCAATGTGRTATTTTAGTACCTACTGCACGTAAACTATGTTCAGGTACTGGCACAGGAAATCAAGGATAGGTGTCTGCTGGTCTTGTACATGCGAAGGGAAGCAAACGCATCTCAGCCAGCCWGCATCTTGACACCTTTTTGCAGCACTGAGATCTGGGATCTATGCTCCACCTCTCACAGGTTCCCCTGAGGTTCTCTCAAGGGCAGTGGCTGCATGGTCAAGCTAATGATGCAGAGCTCCCATTTACCCTGATAATTTGCTGTAAGCTAAGACTAAGGCACCAAGAATCACCCCCAGCCAAGCCYAGCTTTTATGCAAGGGCTGCAAAGCAGTTTCTTCCTTGCCCYGACTCCTTTAGAATTAACCACTCACAGCCTGAAAGATATCAGGCTTCTACTACCCTCTATGGCTGACCTAACACAGCTGTGAACTTGCAACTGCTAGGTCAAAATGTTTTGCAGACGATCCGTAAGTTGACACACTTCAAACAAAACCACACAGCTYACAGTTTAGTGGCACTGAAGGTCCTGCTTAATACTGCTTTTTGCAACTATCCCAACAGGCATTGCAAGTCTTTTCRTTAACAGCTCAGAATTTACAACCAGTAGAGAAACCAGTAACTGGAGACTGCACTTCCTGGAAACATTTCTCTTCTCACCCTCCCTCTAACACCAAGAAAGCTCCTCATCGTACGCAGACGGGGCTAAAGGTGGCCGGCACCAAAGGAAGTTCCCTCAAGCCTTCCRAAAGTCCATATACTTGAATGGCGTCTGCAAGAGGGTTTCTGTAACGTCTCTAACATAACGAAACTTTCCAGTAAGGCAGGAAGATGTGTCTAGGGAGCTCCAGAGATGGAGTCCCACAGGTCTTTGGCTGTACCAAAGAAGAGCTGGTAAGACCAAAGCTTTACTCTGGTCCGTCTCTCATAGCACCTATCTGCCAAAAACTGCTTCTACAGAGGACCCAGATGGTACGACTTTCCACTAGAAATGCAACAAGAAGTTAAAACTTCATTTCAACTAATCCTTCTCAGACACCACAGTTGCCAAGAGGCTGCTGAGGGGATTCCAGTCACAGAGATCGCAAGTGAAGACTAGTTTCCTTGCTTCTTCAATTTTTGCAGGGCTGTTAGAAAAGGCTTCCTAAGCAGCCTGCGATTTCTTACCACAATTTCCTTCTTTCCCGTGCTATCACGGGCAGTTGGCACGGCAGCTGATAATCTTAACAGACCGAGGGAAACGCTYCTGTAAAGAGACTCACGGGAACCAACTTATCTCCAGCAAATTCATTTCCACTTTCAGGTTTCTGTGATCGCGGAGGCCAGCCTCATTTCACACTCCTGCACGGCTCAGGMGTGAGAAGCGTTCTGCTACAATAGCATCCAAATGAGAAAAAGTATTAGGCCTCCTCACCAATATGCCCACRTTTAACGCTCAGGAGTGTGGCAGCAGGGAGGGGGAATTGGAAACATTGCTTAATTTTACTTTCAAGTCTAACCATAACCCGGAACCAAAGTTTTGGGGGGAGAAACTCTAGTTCTTGCTTTAAAAAGCCCTCAGCCTTCTTTCCCTGCCGGAGGGACACACAGAGCCAGGGTGGCGTCAGGAAATGAGAAAGGCTCGAGCTTAGCTTTAGTCTCTGGTGACTGTAGCTACCCGCTTAGCGGGAAGTAGCTTCAGCTGCAGGTTTTCACGCTCCTGCTATTCCCAGGGTGGCAAAGGACACATCCCTGCAGGGAAGCACACGGCACATCAACAGCCCCAGATGCAAGAAAGCAAAAGCAAAACCCTCCAAGAGTCTCAGTGGTGAAAACAGTAATTTAGACCAAAAAAAAAAAAAAACACACATTAACAGCTGAAGTCTTCCCCTTTCCCCACAATGGGGAGGGGAGCAGCCTAACGCAGACGCACACCACAGCTCATCCCACGTGAAGCTGAGGAAAGCTAGGAGAAAAGGAAAACCAGCTGGACACAAAAACATCACTGGAAACATGAAAGCATTACAACTGCACACGTAACTCCCGATTTCTTCACCTGCCCGATGGAGCATGGCTTCAGCASCCGCTGGGCAACATCTTGGTGATCAGTAGACGCACATGTGGCCGTGGCACCTTCTTCCCACCATGGGCACAGCTGGGCCAAAGCCTGGGTGAACACTAGATGGCAACCAGAGGCTTCCCCAGGAGCTGCTTCTCCTCCATCTGGATACCTCGTTGAAGCTGGCAGCTGCTGGGGGTGACAGGGGCCCCACGGTGCCCGGGTGGCCACAGGCTGCCCACCAGCTCAGGGCAGCTGGCAGGGACGTGCCCCAAAGCAGCACTGTGGCATTTTGGACCAAACGCCTGCACAGAGGAGAGGGAACAAGTCCAAAAGCATCCCACAAACAGCTGCCAGGGTGGGTGACTGTCACCACAAACAGGGTGCAGAGAACAGCTGGACRGAGAACATCTGGGAAAGCTGGGGAGAGGCTGCTTCTGCTCAGACGAGGGGACACCGCTTCTCTGAAAAASAGGTGTCCGGTGATGACTAGAAAAACATTCAATATATTTGCTGCCAAATTTGGCGTAAAAATTCCTTAAAAGGAGACCAATTTACACCTCCTTGGAATCCCTTTCCAGGAGATCACTGCTGACTGCAAGGTGCCTGCAAGGGTTGAACCGGGAGCAGAACACAGATGAAGAAACACTGGTTTCCTGTTAAGCATCTCAGTACCCCAGAGCACAGCTGGGTGTCACTGTGAGGCAGGCGGCAAGCGCCGAGGCACCGCCGCTCGCCGCACAACTGCGACCTGGGTCACAAGCAGCAAGGGATTAAGGGATACGAAGCAACGTTTTCTGAAAGTTCAGGGGCCGAGTATCAAGCTCTGCGAGGGCTTGCACCAACCACCTCCGCCAGCCCCGTGCRGTGGCCCCTGGGGACCACAGCCGTGCAGAGCTCCTCACTGCTGGACGGCGTCAGCTCTGTGCAGGGAGCAACAGCTCCGGCTGCTAGATGCTAATTTTGCCGCTCTTGCTGTCAGGACAGAGGTGAGAAGTGCCGGTAACAGGGCTGAAGAGCGCTGGGTGCTCTTCACACCACTATGCCGGCAGTACTCGCGCTTACCGTGAATAGCCGTAGTGCTCCTGCAGAAGGTCGGGGGCTTTAACAGCCCAACAGCGGCAACAAGCTACAGAAGTGTATTTTCCACATTTCAAGGTTGGAGAGGATAAAGAACCAAACTAGCACCAAAAGAATCACCAGGGGAAAAAAAAATCCAGAACACAAAAAAAACATGCATTTCAGCGAGGTACACTATGAATGTTTTTGATGAGTAAAAATGGGGTCCAAAGCAAAAACCCAAAACAGCATGCTTTAAAAACTCAGACCTAAACACAGAGCCTGATTTTAGTCCTAACCACCGCCTCTTCTTCCTTAACGGGGACACAACAGGTGCAATGCCCTCTCTCCAGCCACTCAACTCCAACGCTTAAGACGTGGATTTGCCTCTCTGCCCCGGAAAGGCCTCCTGCACAGCCTCAACGTCACTCCCCAGCAGGGCCTCAGGTGCCAGCCACGGACCGGAGACACCGCCACCCTCCTGATTCTTCGCTAGGTCAGCTCAGTATTGCTTGGAGCAGGGTGTCTTCTGTGTTTCATCAGCTAGTATGAGTATGATAATAATTAGCTTGAAGCCATGGAAAGAAAAGCTGTAAGGCATCTCATCCTCTTCACCCTACTCCCCCACAGCAGCATAATTTATGATTTAAGTTACAAAGAAAAAAAATCCACAAACATACACAAGGAAAAGCAACCCACATGCTCTTCCACCTAGGCAACCTCCTAGAAGTTTGCACCAATAAATACATTCCCATGTAGCAGATAAGATGCAGCTTAAGTTAGAGAGAATTCAAATGTTAAATGTAACRAGCGGGGAGCTCTTTTTCAGAAGACACAATGGACTTTCTGCACTGACATTAGTTATCAGAAGGAGACAGATGAACGTCACGCACAGACGTTGCCCCTTCCAGGGCCCGCGCTGCTCCGCCTTCGGCGCAAAGCGATGCGGCCGCCACGAGCTCCGCGCTGCGACACCGGGTAGCCAAAGGGTAGCCCGCTTTTGGACGCTTTTTTTTTGGAAACAGCTAAAAACAGCTACATAGTGGATAACTAAACAAGAACAAACATTACATGACACATGATTAATCTCACAACTACCCTGGTATGAATAATGGCTGTTTTGGCTCACTGCCCAGGCTTTTAAGTTTTGCTTGGGTTAGCCACATTTCTCAATTTATCAGTCTCTGCTGTCTTTACCACCTGCCCTCCTGGGTATTTTATTTCATTGCATCTAGTCATGTATAAAACCGGATACATGTCCAGGTCTCCACAGGTGGCCCAAACTTTAACATTTAGTAGTTGCTAGGTCAATCCTCCAGAAGGCTTCTCCCAAAATATCCCTAATATGTCATCTGAAGGAGAGTAATTCAAGGCAGTAGAGAATGTTTTCTGTCTGAAAGATGACTGCGTAAGAGCTATTTACAACTGAATTCAGTGACAGATAAAAATGTCCTGATAAGACTTAATTCAATATTTATACTCAGACCTCATCGTGCTTACGGTTATATTGGATGACTGCTAGTTTAGCAAAATAACTGCAGCTGATTTTGCAGTTTTTATTTTRCTAATAAAGCATTCTCTCCTTCAGCAACAAGGAGTTTAAGAAAAACTTTGACCTATCTCTAAACACAAAGCACGCACACTTCACTAGCGGGTAGGAGGATTTCCTGATCGGATTCCCGGCCGTTACTCCGCGTGTCTCTCCCCAGCCTGCAAGGCTGCGCTTTGCAGAGAGGCACAGGAGAGACCCAACTCCCCGGGAACCGAGCTCCATCACTCATTGCAGCCACTGCTGTTCAGGTCTCCTCCTGTTTTCATGCCTGGCTTTCATTCATGGTGCTCTCCCCAAAAGAGAGACTGATGGCTTAGCCTGTAACCGGCTTTTCCTAGAGCACCACCTCTCSTTTCCAGCACAGCTCTACAGTATCAACACCTGAGAGAGAGCTCAAGACCATCAGAACAAGACRGTGAAGACAACTTAATACAAGCTGGTAACTATTATGCGACCCCAAATGCGGCAAGAGCAGAAAGAAAAAAAAAAAAAAAAAAAACACGCAGATCTGCTCCGCACGCCGGTAATGGGTTTCCCACCTACCTGTTGAGCTGTCATCTCAGTTAGCACCCAGTCGTACAGCACGATGGTACCATGCTAGCACAGACATAGAAACACTGCTGTAAAATATGGTTTAAATGCAAAAGGCGAGAGAAACAGAATAAAGACTACTAAGTAGGAAAAACAAAACAACAAATACTACTTGTGTCCTCATGGTATTTTTGCTTGGAGACACCAACAACTAGACCTTCCTTGCAAGACTGTGCTTAGATTAATATCCCCACTCCTTAAAGATTTATTTCCCAACTTCAGCTTACTACTCTTAATCCTGGCTGCACGGTTTTTGTCCGGAGCACAGGCAGATGTTGAACACGTCTTCTGCAACGCATGGTCTGTTCCTCTGCGGTGCAAGGACTCTACCAGCACCCGACGACCCGCACTGTACCAGAATACGCGCTGGTAGGCTCAGGAACATCAGTAAATTGACTTGAAAAATTGAYGAATTTCTGAAATATTTGCTTAAAATTCTCCTTGCAACTCACGTTGGGATTTTCCTCTTTGAATCCAAGTCTCCTTCGCTCTTTGCCTAGATGTTTAAAATGCTGGCATCAGTTTTACAGTGTAATTTCTGAAAACTGTCTACCCCAATAAGATTCAACAGCAGTGAATATTCGCTTAGTTTCTCTGCCTTACTAGGGGAAACCTCCTCCTAACTTTCACAGCTGTTTTTCAAACCTTTCACATCACTAGAAAAAAAAAAAATAGGATTACGATTGCAAATCATTTATTCAACTCGCGTATCTGTGGGTTTGGTTTGGGGTTTTTTCCCCCCTCCCAGAAAGTGTTTATTAGAGCAAATACACTTTCTATGTCCTCAACTCCCYAGGCAAACTCCATACTGTGATCCTATGTATTTATCCTCATCCCTGTCACAAAGGACAGTTCTTGCTGCTAAAACACAAACTTTTTTTTCTTTCACCCAAATAATCAATTAAGTGTTCCTTCATTCCTTCCTTTCTGTCCATCCTGACAGCAATTTATCAGACCCATRGGAAAGTCTGGTAACAATTTCTTTAACTCTGTCCCAGCTACGTGGTACTTTCATTTCATCTCTTCGTTGACTGGAAACCCACACTAACCGTACCTACGGCACAGTAAGTAGCTATCTACTTACAGAACGATCCAGATCATGAGCTSAGAGACCAGGATGGGAGCACAGAAAGCTCCCTGCCTTCCGACTGCAGCCTTGTATGCCTGGTATGGCATTTTCCATAGAAGTGCAGGCTTGAACTTTGGGTGTCTCCTCCAGAAATACCTTGCAAGTTGGACCATGGCCAGATCAAGGTTATTAYGCTTCAACAATCCTGCGCTCATGACAATGTTTTTTCCTTCCCTRAAGCTTTCTGGACAGAGCAATATGCACAAATGCACAGTGCAAGACMGAGCAATTCTGCTGTTCACATGACRTGCAGGACACTGCACACGTGTGAGAACAGTTCATCTGTGCTTGCGTGACAGAGGTCTCAAGRGGGCTCCTTGGAGTACGGCTGCTCTGACCAGCCTGCTACAGGCTTACCGGAGTGCCAGAGCAGTTTTTATGGGCTTTCTTCCTGTTATTAGCTGCACAGCACAAACTCCTGCTTCATGCAACACAGTCACACAGACATACTGTGCCTAATCCATGCTCAGGACCAGGAAACCCAGGCCACAACAGAGAAACTATCAACTTACAAGCGTCCAGGTAAGGGAAGGGGACACGTCCAGGAAAGTCTGGATGTCTGTTAGTCCTGTCTGAGGCAGGATAGGAGTTTAAGTGCACCACACACTTCCACTCACTCCCCATAGCAGATGGTCACAGGCTACCACACGAACAGCCATAATGACCAGAGCTTCCTTACAAGCATGGTGCAAACAGTATCAGGGTGTGTGTGTGTATATACATATATATATACATATAAAATCAACCACTGATCTATTAAAAGCAACCGAGTTCGGTAGCTACCACATGCCGGCCTGTTCTACTGCAAAGGGCTCGAGCAACGGTGCGTCTGGGTGTAGTCACCGGAGCAGCTAGGGGCTTTCATTTTTTCGAAACAAGAAAACACACTTCTCGGAGGCTGCTGYGGCCTCCCCAGCTGTTCATTTGATCCTGTTCATTTAACATAATATCTTACATTTGATCCAGCACGAAAAAAAAAAGCCTCAAAAAAAACTTGTAGAAAATGCCTCTTAAATAAAATGTAAACAAGACCCCTGCAAGCTGGTTTGTCACAAACCAGTCTGGAATGAGCTAAATCTCCTAACTTTCAGGCTCATCAGTTTTTTTAAGCRTTTGGAAATACAAAAGAGCAAGCAACATGAAAGGAAAACAAAAAGACAAAAAAACCATGCTACCTATTTTACTCTTATTTTTTGCTAGGAAACAGGACCAGCTAAGGTTAACTTTGTTTTTTTAAATTAAGAGCATAGAGTGCCTTTGTTACTCTACAAATCTGAAGGAATCTTTTCCCTGCAAGTCTAATTACATGTTTAGCTGGAGCAGTGAACTAGTTCTGTGCTGTGGTTGCAGACAGTTTACATACTGAACAGCGCGGCTTTCACGCATCATTAAATTCACTGTTTCTATACTTTATTCAAGAAATGTCAGACTGCTATTTCTCATTCGTTATTTGTATATTATAGTCCATACTCTGCTTGCTTGTAGTTACACTTCTTAAACRAACAGTTTAGGGAGCCGTTTCAATACTCCCAGTGTCCGACAGCGTYGGGTCAAACCCTGAGCAAAGCAGCTCCCCAGACGTCTAACGCAGAAATGAAGTAACACACAGTCTATTAGGTGGGAGCTTTTCAGCAGATAGCATAAAATTGCCCATAATGYCTGAAATCAACTGAGATGGTCAAAAGCTTCCTTTTGTCGGAGGGGGATCTGGCGGCTGCATTCGGGGCCAAGTTTTCTCCTTGAGGCTTCCATGCAGCAAATCATTTGCCTGATGCTTCCCAAGCCAGAGGCAACCACCTGAAATTACATGTATATGGCCCCCAAAGCACTTTGGGCAAGGTGCTGCCAAATGCAAATCCCTCTCCATCAGTTTCACAGATTTTGAACACACAGCTGGTTGACAGACAAAATGGTTTGTGATGATTCTTAAGAATTTCCCCAATTTGGGGATGTCGGTTTAGGGAATCTGCACATAACCCACTGATCCTGCTGGATACTGAGATTATGGTATCTGGGCCAACATTTCTCTACCTTCCTTATAGCCTTTTTTCACATYATATGGAAATAAGTTCAACATCTTGTGTTAAATTTGGTGATCTTTGAGCACCACAGATCTCCCCTGGAGAAAGAGTTARCTGCTACCGAAGGCAAGGAACTTCTTTTCGGGAAGAGCTCCAGGGAGAAGAGAGCCCAACAGCCTCTAAACAACAGCCACAGACTGGGGGCAAACTGCACGACAACTGCTCTGGGGATTATCAAACAAAGACCTAGGAGATRGTCAAAGAGATACTCTTCATGGACCACAGAAGAAAAAGAACAAAATAAACTGGTTGTAGAAAGAAATTTTTTCTGAGAAGAAGGTTTGCAGAGGAAGGAAGAAGTCCTTGGGTCCTTAGAGAACTCCCATCCACCCCTGCAGGACGGGGGGGGGGGGGGGGACACATACCAAGGAAATGCATCTGAATTTGTTACAGTTTCAAAAGCACCTCATAAAGCCAAAATCCGTATATTTCTGACAATAACAGTTTGTTTACTCTCAAGGCTACGGACCAAAATTGTGGCCAGTTTAAATAGTTGTCATATCYAAAATTAAAATTGACTTAATAAACATTACGTTTGGGGAACAAGAATTAACATCAGATTAGCACAGAGAACTACAGTGTCATGGAACAGATCCTGACAAGTTATCATGCTAGGACATGCCTTATGAAYTTGACATAAAGGGAAGAAGAGTTGAACCTTGAATAGATTTAGCTAAAAAAAAATAAGGAAAAAAAATCTGACCACCAGCATTAGTAATATTAAAACAAACATTTTGTAACTCAACTTCCCCTGAGATAACAAAGACATTTTAAGACTCAGAAATACTAATCCTTAGACATTGCCACTGCAATTCACCTGCCTTCACGGAGGCAGGGCCAGCGCAGAAATGAAACGGTAAATAAAAAAGCCAAAATAGTCCTGAGAATCCTGCCGTTTCCTCTAGTCTCCTGCATGAGTCCTGCCTTCAGCCTTGATTCCTCTGAYGAGGAGACCTATCGCACACCCACAGCTGTGCACGCACACACTGCACGCAGCCTTCTTCATGAACTAGCAGAGCACACCAGCAATTTCATTACAATTCAARTTCTCAATGGACATGAGCATCTACAGCACAGAAGTTTTCCAAMCCTCATGCTTGTGCTGGGGCAGTCAAAAGGAAGTAGCAGCAGAAGCAGGGAGGTGGAAGGGAAGAGCTAAAGCATTTTGGCCCTGCTTTGAMTTCCAGGCAGCCCTCTTACGTAGASRGTCACCCTCTCTTCTAGATCAGCAATCTTCAGGCCACAGACACAGCTCTCAAGTTCCAGCAAGAAAAGCCACAGGCATTTGACACATCATAGCTTGGGACATGTGCAGACCAAAGGCCAAACTGCTCAGAAGCAGAAGTTGCACTAACCTTGCTGTTGTGTTGAACAAGCTCAGCTCTGGAATAAGRCCCTCACTAAGAAGAGCATTTTGCCAACACCAGAACTTAGTCCCAACACTGAACCGATGGTGAACAGTGACAGCCTCACGCTATAGATACGGCTTCACTCATCATAGCGGCATCACAGTCCGAGATCTGTAATACTCGGTGGATGTTTAACTTCTGCAGAAGTGCCAAATGAATCCAGATACGGCTAGGCAGCAAATAGGGCCTGCTCCCAACCGGTACACTGGCAACCTCAGAACTGTAGTTTTATGGTTAAATTGATAAGAAAAAGTTATTCTAGCAGACATACTGGCACTGACTAACAATAAGGTGAATAACTCCCCGGTAGAGAAGAGTAATGTAATAAAACTTAGAAAACACAGACATACGTCCAAGTTTGAACCCAGAGCTAGGCAGTCTTACATGAGAGAAGTCCATTCTAGCCTGTCCCCCTCACTGGTCCCCCCAGTGCTTGTCCCTCGTACACTGGAATGAGGCATTTATTCTCTCCGGTCCACTGAGCAGGAAGGGACACYTGAGACGTTCTTCTTGTTCAGTTTTCTTATCCAAACTCCTGCCCAGTACTCAGAAGACCATCTACTAGGAAATTCCTGCTCATCCCAGTACAGCATGGTCAGCATAGAGAGAATTTAGGACAAACTCCAGCAATTCAGGACATACTCCATGTATGTAATACATGCAAAAAGATTTTTCAAAGGCAYATAACCAAAATCGGGCAGATTTTCCAACACGAGAGTAAAGAAGTGGATCACTTCCTCCAATACAACAGCCCTGCTAAATTACAAATCTGTGCTTAAAGCATTGACACCCTCAGTGAAAGGGCAATTTCARTACATTTCCCCCCCACCTAGACCATATTTCCTTAACACAAAGTTTTACTAAGAGCTATCTTCTTAAATTTAATTGCTGTCTAATGATCAGCTACAATAATGCCCCGGGGCCCCCTGCAGACAGGTTAGCTGCATGCCCACTATAACGGGCGTACACCGCCTCCTGAGCSGTGGAGCATCCGGACAGAACTCCCCGGAGGCCTCGTCTCTGGTTCCAGTTTTGCCATCGCACTTTGTTGTCTGCAGTTGGCCCGGAACAGAGATGTTGAACCTGGCTAGACGTGTATCTGACAAGAAAGACTCTTTATTGTTATGCTCCTAGTTTTTCCCTTATGCTCCTCAATCCTTGTGATATGTTGCATGATGAAGTTCTTACAGCAATGAAATATGGAAGAGAGTACCATTTCCACATACTTCCTAGAGATTTCAGCTTTGTTAGAGCAAAATTTTAACACCACTATCTTTGTGTGTATTAAACAACTCAGTTTTCAGTTAAGAACTGACTGTATTAAGAAGATCATAACCAACTTTTAAGTCCCTCGGGGGCAGAGACCACATCCATACAGCACTGAACACACARACAGTACTCAATTAATAATATCTAAGGTCAGACTTGCTAATATTGGCAGCTGGAATGACAGGGGCGCTGTACACGAAGGACAGTCCTTTGATTTCCACCATAGCTAGTTCAGGTAGGCAGAAACCACCACTCTAGTGCAAGATCAATAAGCTTGTTTGGGGGAGAGAACAGATGTAGTCTCTTGCTATAGAATCCAAGGACATAAAAAAATAAAATGAAGATAAAGTTATTTTGCAATATTGAACTGGGACATTCAGCTTGATGTGATTAATGGGCACCGTCAGCAGGGTTATGCATCACGGAACGACAGAAGCAGCAGCTGTCCATATGGGAGAGGGGCTGGCACTTGAAACGTAACAGCATCTGCCCACAGGTGTGGGCCTCCAGCTCCAAAGCCAAAAGAATGATAAGCATCAATAAATCACACCAACCCCAGCAGAAAAAAGGCCTCTGTCTCTAGGATGTAACAGCACTGACCACCCCTAGCTAGGGGCACCAGGAGGAGATGCACTGGCTCCTTCCCGATGCTTCGCCTCGGATGCGGCATCACCGTGCCGGGGGTGGGACCTCCGCACAGCCTCTCSGACCTAAGAGGCAACTGCAGGCCTACCGATGGCTACATGCAGTTGGTAAAAAGCAAGTGGTTGCGAAGAAACGTGGGAAACAGCTCTCTGCCTCGCAAAACGAGCTCGGTAGCTCCCAGGGACTTACGCAAGCAGTTGCTGCGGGGAGGAAAGGAGGAAAGAGCTGAAGCACCAGCAGATACACAGAGCAGAGGCAGCTGCTAACTGAACTAGCAAAACAGCTGGTGTCGAGCACCTTCACTTCAGTTCTGGGTACAAATTAGAAGCCGAGAGAGTCTCTTCCTCTTCGCTGCGTTGGGAATTACAGCTCACAACCAGAATGAAACACGGTTTTCAGAGTGACAAAGTGCACAATAAAAGGGGAGTAATTTGGATATCCTACCAGCACATTACAGCAGTCCACCCACAAAACTGATTCGGGAGGAAAGGACCCGCTACTCCCATCAGTCTGAAAACACAATGTTTAAGCTCTTGTCTGCCCTGGAGGAAAGGGGGACAGCATTTGTGTCTCCAGTGTGTCTGCGTATGTGTATACCTATATTATGTGTAGACATACACAAAGTTACCCACACTTCCAAAGCAACTGGAAGGGAAAAAGAAAAAGATTTTTGACACATAAAAATACATTTCTGTTTAATTGCTTGGTGTCAATCTGAACTGTTTCAAATAGGTACCAAATTCAGCAACTAATTCTAACTTAAAGAGACAAAGAAAATTAAAATTTTCCAGTGTTCTGGCTTCCAGTTTGAAATGACACTTAAAGATAGATCTGCTGGCATTTAACTTTGTATTTTAAACACTCTCCCCCAAAGAYAGGGATTCCCCTGCCCCAATCCTTCAGTGAAGTTTTGATCAAACCAAAAAATCTTATATTGGTTTCTAGTTTCTTTTAGCTAGTGATTAGATACCACAATATTAGCTCCACAAAGCCGGCATTTTCACAGACACGTACATCCCAGTACACGTCCGAGGAACAAGGCACACAAGCTTATAATCCRCTAACAGCATTTTGTGATGCCTTGTTGTTTTTAAAAGAAAGAGCCACACAGTATCTTTTTCAGAGACATAGCTCTAACCTGATGCCCTACAGCCCTGATTTTGCACTATATAATTCTTTGAGTTTATTCCTTGTGGCTGCTTTAAAAGACCATATCAGATTGATGGAAACATCTTATGTCTCTCTGGCAGAGGATGAGAACTCTATTAGTCTAATTTGTGGACAGGCTGAAGGTAAGATCTTTGAACACTAGCCGGGGTGAATACAATCCAAGAAACAAGAACAAAATAAAAAGAGTAGGCTTGAACTGGGAGGAGGGAGACTAAGGGACYAGGCACCAGGAAACCTGTTTATAGCATCAAGAGAAGCCCTGTTCTGGATCACCGAGGGAACCTGCACAATTTGCACCCCTGAGATTTCCGAGTCAGACAAATACTTGCTAAAGAGCTGAAGTCAATCCTGCCTAGGGTCCTACRGAAGAGCTAATAAAACCACAGCTCCTTCCAGCTATAGCCTTGCATGACTTGACACCGGCTTTCTTCCTGGTTTGCCTTTACCTGGCCTTTTCTGTAAGAYAGCATGATTTCTTGAAATGGAAGTAGTTAGTGAAGTGTCTTATTACATATTAAAATGCACTGAAGAAGCAAAAAATGACCAGACTGAGAGAAGCAGCTGTTACTTCAGCATAAGAAGTGATCCATAAATGATACTCTTGCATATTCTGCACATATTTGTTTCTTTTTGTTCAGACATTATTTTGCCCCTCAATATAGCTCACCAAGTACACAGGTGACAAGCTACCCTTCGCATGAAAACCTGTTGATTTCACACTAAGTCAGGAGCCACCCATCAAGCCACAGGATGGCTTGATCAAACCAAATTCYAGCACGGTGAAGGAAGACTTTCTTGAGCACCCTACCTGCATTTTGCCAGTGTAATCCACCAACACCCCAACCCACCTCAATCACCTTTTTTCCTGAGGACCCCTACAGCCCCCAGGAAGCTGTCACACAACCCGAGAGGACTGTCAACCCAATGCACCCAGTCTACTGTCCCTCTCCCCTTGTCCATCTCTGAAAGACCCCTAGAAAGAGGACTAGCCTACACTAGAGTAAGTCCCATGGCCCCTGAGAAGGCTGGACACTGCTGCTCTAACTCCAAGTCAGCATCAGCGTATCTTCAAAACACCCACAGGGCTGTCCTTGCAAACTGGGGAAACAGCCCCACCTGACTCCAAAAGGCAGGAAGGACAGACACCGGTTTTCTTCCCTCTCCAGGGCCAGCTGGCATTAGATGGCACACTTCTTATGTTCCCAGTCCCCYAGCACGTTCAGTCCTGTCACAAGGCCTCCTTTACAAAGATATAAATTCCCAGAGCTTGATAAGCTGTTCTTTAGGTGGTGGCTTCCATAAAGTATATAGCTGTAAAGTACCTCAGGCTCTCTTTGGATTTTAGCTCCAGATAAATCTGTTTCTCTCTCCAGGGAAAGAGGTGATTACATGGCTTGTAACCACTGATCAGTAGCTTCCACCTGAGTCCTGCCTCTTGCAGCTGCCTCTTCAGCCTCCCTCTGCACTGTCATAACAACAATCAGTAATCCAATGACTCCCTTTTCCCCACAAGGCTAGAAATACTCATGCTCTATCAGCTGGATCCAATAAAAGATAGCAAACAGCCCATGCTTGCAAGAAGTGAGTGAGCACTGTCTCGCTCAGCTGAGGCTGCTGTGGTTCCTGCAGGCGCAAGCACCAGAGCTCTCCTCTCTGAGCTACATTTACCCCAAGGACTGGCCATACAGGGACCCAGTCATTTTCCTCTCYGCAGAGCTGCTGCCTTTGCAGGAGAGGAGCACCCTGCTCAGATAATTCCTTTCCTTTCGGGGGTGGTGGGGGGAGTTACTAGCAAACTAAAAGCACCTTTTCCTTTGGATACAGGATGCATTTTCTTAGTCAGCTGAACCAATTTGTGGACTGCTAAGTGCTCTTAGCACACACACGGCTGTGGCACAGCTCCATGCACGAATTACAGCGTTTTGTACTGGCACACAGTGGGGGGTCTGCAATTGGAAAGGTAGGATTACTCAGGATGAGGGGAAAAATATCACACTGTCAGACATGACCACCTCTGTCCCATTTTGAAAAATTCACATTAAACTCCCAGGCATTACTTTTCACTAGGATGTATTTTTATTTCTCTGCCTCATGCTATGTAGAGCCCTTTGTGCAAGTCCAGACAGATTTTAAATGCAAATATCTGAACTAGGACTCTAAGTTTAAACATTGTATCCAGATCTCTATGTTTAGCTGTTCTTGTTTCAGACATGTTCAATTTGAAAATCCTCATGCTTGTACTTTATWTAAATTCTATTTCAGATGCTAAGCATAGACCCATATCCCTCCGTAGGGGTAAGACAGCCCATGCAACACGAGTTATTTTGTATCAGGCATTATAAGAGCTGCCACTTCATATTAAGAATGAAGTAGTCAAAAAGACTCGATTAATTTAAGCCAAGTCCTTTTAAAGTATTCTTCAAGGTTGATAGAAGTAGTGTCATGCTAACAGCAACCGTGCTTGATGCCGCTTGAGCGGTGGGGTTGGACTAGGTAACCTCCAAAGGTCCCTTCCAACCTCAACTGTTCTGCAAGCCTGTGACCCTCAATCAATATTTCCACAGGGGTGGGGAAAAAAAAAAAAGCTGGAAACAGACAAAAGGCTGTTCTGAGACTACCTATTTTTGCAGGGTTCGAGCAAATTACAGAGAATCATTCCCAAGGGAGCCCAAGATGCCGCTAAACACTGGGTGTCCTCACTTTGGCAGACTAGTGCTCAAAAGCACATGCAGGGGCATTGCCAAATCCAAGTCTTCCAGCCACGCACCTCTGCCACAAACCACCCTTGACCACAGGGGTGCCCCCTTGCTTACCAAATGCCAGCGAGCTGCCTCATCCAGCCACCAGAAGGTATTTTTGTCCCCACAGCCTCTCACACTACAAGCTCCTGAAGCAGTCTGCGGGGTCAAGTGGGCACCTATCTGACTGCTCTTTGGAGATTTGGAAGAAACGTGGCACAGAGCTGGCACGACAGTCAAACCTGCACACAACAAGGATCGCTACAGCCTTTGCAACTGAGCTCACCTCTTACTTAAAAGCCACCCTTTCCTCAAGCCACTTGAAAATATGCATTTATACAATCCAAAATAATTAGAAAAAAAAAGCACAAATACACCACTGATAAAAACAGTAGAAAAATAACACTTCAGCTACTTCAGAGTCTCACTCAGAAGCCTGCTTTTCCCTCTCACACATCAGCCAAAAACTGCAGGCACTTACCTTAGCCCTTTGGCATAGGGCAGCTCCTGGTGGGCACCCCGCGACCCTGGCCCAGCGGCTGGCTTCCGTGCCCAACACCCTTGCCTGAGCTACCACTCAAATGCCCCAAAGGCTCCCGATCCGTCCCTAA
Organism: Rhea americana; assembly: GCF_003343005.1. Classification (NCBI taxonomy): domain Eukaryota; kingdom Metazoa; phylum Chordata; class Aves; order Rheiformes; family Rheidae; genus Rhea; species Rhea americana. The sequence goes on from NW_028185595.1 coordinate 381,802, forward strand.
AACACAAAGCATCTTCAGCACTCCTCCCTCYACAGGAGCTATCCTCATTTCTTCAGAGAGATCTAATACATATTCCTTTAGCAAACAGTCATCAAACATAGGAGATACCACCTAGGAGTAAGTTTTTTTTACATCAAAAGACATCACTTYTTTCCCTCTTTTAAGGGGCAATATACAAATCCCTGCAGAAAACCTTCTCATACCCTGAATTTATACTTTGCATCAACATTCAAATTGAAGCCATAGCTGGCATTTAATATAAGCAGCTCATCGTTAGCTCCTGATTGAGATCAGACAATGGCAATCAGCCACTCTGGGAGGGAACGGATCTGAGCTGACCCTCATCATGTTCTTTTCGCATTTGCACAAGACACAGCCTGATCAGCAAACATTTTCCTCATTTGAGCTATTCTGAAGTTCTGCTTCAGGAGATACTCTCTGTCCTGTTTTGATCAGGCAGAGATGATACTCATTTGTGACTGTATTTCAAGCCGGCACTGATCTGTTGGAGTGGATAAAGTCTTCCTGTTACAGTTGGTGCAGAGGGGAAATACCTACCTGGCCATGCTGCATGAACCATACAGTTCATTTTCCAGGGCATCCTGTGCAGTTGGGAGTAGGTCTTTAGCTCACCGTCTGCAAGCCATCTCACTGAGAGCCAGGCTCACAGGGGAAGTCTTGCCAAATTAATTCTGTAACGCTGCTGATGGTGCAACTCGCTACACACGTTACTGAGCTAAATTAATTTCTGCTGTAACTGACCTGCAGCTGAGGAACGTTGCTTACGGGGTCGGGAATAGCTTGTTGGTTAGAGCTGTRAAATACTGCTACTTAAACAGAGCTCCTCTGACAACACGTTTTTTTTCCTGAAGGGTTTCCTYAAACTAGAATTATTGATTCTTGTGCTGTTAGACAGGCGGAAATCATCATTGCGTTAGCAACCACTGAAACAGTCTTTGGCCCCTAGAGTTTATTCCTTGATGTGCCATGGATTTGAGTTTTTTGAGCTGGGAGTGTTCACAAACTCTTCTCTGATAAAGAGGACAGTAACGATTTCAACGCAGCATATGCTCAATTTTGTGAACTGAAGTTTCAAAGCATCTAATGTATTACTTTATGAGAACGCCTTATGCAATTCCTGCTAAATTCTGCTACGAAGCAGCGCTACTTGGTTTARTGCGGAGGAAAACACAACCAGCGCAAAGCAGACATTGCCACGTCCAACACGCTATGTTCGCTCTTTCAAATCCGCTGCGATACACAGGATCATATCATTTCCTCGGGCTGATGTTAGACCCCCATTAGTCTGATCCTTCAGCGAGATAACCAACTTCAGCAAGCGGCTCCACCAAACGATCGTACGCAACTGTTAAGATTTGGAAACTCTCACGTGCTGCGCTAGAGAATTCAATTTCTGTGTTTGCCACATACATACAAAATAAGAATCACACCTGAAATTGCATCACAGCATTTCTATGTTCATACGTTAATCTGCGACTACCTTCACTGCCCAGTGATGAAACCACAGCAGCCTGCTCCRAAGTGTAAACACTATTTACTAAGCCCAGATATGCAATAGGAGCTAAGTAATCCAAAGAAGTGACATCAAACCCTAAATTCTGCTTCCCAACCTTGCAACGCTCGCTGCTTGTAATGCTCCTTCCCAGCATTATCTCTCAGCACTGTGCCTGAGACAAGAGGAATACAGATCTGTTTGACGAATAACTCCAGCCCTACCAAATACTACAACAACTCATTTATACAGAAGGTCAAAGCCGTTGATGTCAGCATAACGTAGTAGAGAGTCCAAGCTTTTTTACGGATGGCTGAGTATGCCACCCTGTTGCAGGACACGGCTGGGTGCACTGGGGAACCGCAGATATTACAAGTTCAGCAAATCCCTCCTGCTTGGAAGTGATTCTGATTCTGCAATGCAAAACCAGAATCAAACAAAACCGTTGTGCCCATCTACACTGGACGGGCTCTTAGGGTCCTCTGACGAGTGCCTCAAATCTAGAACCGGAAGACGTTCGGTACTTTGAGCTTCTTGTGGAAAAGAACATTTAATTTTTCTAACCTGTCTTCGCAAAATGGTGATGTTACCTGTCACAAAGTGAATTTTACAGGCAGCTGAGGCAATGGGGAGAATCAAATTGTCTTTACCAGTGGCAATCAAAGCTATGTTGAGAACAGATTCTCAGACAGTTAATCAGATGAAATCCTCACAGGAATGGATCTTCTCATTCAAGGGAGATCACCAGGAGAGTACCAACAGTGCAGAGCATGGCCACATTCTCAGGCAGAAGTGGGGTGAATCTTTCAGGTGTCCAACTGCAAAATTGTCTCTCACACCATTTGAGGAATTATGACTTGCAAGAACATCTCTCTGCCTCTGCAAATGTAAATTGCTGGTGCTTGTGGCACTCACCTGAAACAGCCCAACCACAATTTATCTGGCGTTGAAAGGACAAGGGAAGAAAATACTTCTCCTGTCTGGAAAGCAGAGAGTTTTCCAGCATATACTTACTCCCACTGAGCTTAAGAGATCCTGCTGATCTGAAGAGTTTTGCTCTAGCTTAGCAGTGCACAACTCCAGGAATCCAGGGCATTTGCAYGGTAAACTTCTCGTTTCAAAAGTGGGTGACTAGGTACTAATCAAGTGATCTCTTAACCTGCAAGCTCATTTGCAGAGAACATGAATCCATCAATAAATGGATTAGCTTTCACAAGCACCTGTATGACCTTCGTATTAATATTACATTTATGGTGCAATTTAAGCAAATGTTATTTTCAGGACATGATTGYCTTTGCAAACTGCAGCAGCATCAATACCCAAAGGTTCCTCACCACTGCACGTTCAGTGTATGTGGCTACAGCCATCTCTTCTAATGTTGCTGTGACCAGTATCAGTTGCCGTTGTGTGGCTTAAAGACGAGCAATAACTATGATTCTTAAAGGTCTGTTCCAGCAAGATTTTTTAGAAATTTACTGGTGGTCTCAGAATTGGCAAATTGACCACAGATTTCCAGTCTCCACGTTGGAAGAGGAAAGTACGGCCAATTTGTTGAACCCGCACTGGAGTACCAAATTCCTAGAAAAGGGTATACCGAGCTGTTTGCAGTGCAAGCCTCCAGACCCTCAAATGCTGACATTTCAATAGTAATTCAATAGCAATTTCACAGCAGAGGACGGGGAACTCAGGGAGGAGTCTCCATTCGCAAGACTTCTAAAACCATTTGTTTGAATTCAGTGAAAGGGGAAAATACTCATTTACCTTCAGATGTTTTTTTCCTGCCTGAATCAAAGTGATCAAAGATGGAAATACCTGCATATAACGAGGAAGAGCAGGGAAATTAAGCCAACTCTYTTGCATTAGTGCTGTTGGCCTCAGATTTCTAATGCACAGCCACCTCTTTCCAAAATGAAATACATGCTCTCTTTTCCCCAGAAAGGTTCCAAAAGCTCTCTCTTAGCTTCGCATAGGGTGCTAAGCATCCAACGTCAACAGCTAATACACAACAGAAATGTTTTATGTCTTCAGCTAGCTCTGCTAACAGTTAGGTCTCTCTTGTTCCAAGCCCTTCTKAGATGAAATATAACAGATAATTTTGAAAGCCTGCTTCAGTCTTTAAAATCTTCAACATTACTTCATCAGTTTAACTTCTGAAAAGTGTATGCAATTAATCAGCATGCATTGGGAGCTGGAAGATCTCTGGTGTTCTCTGCAGATAAAAGTCATCCAGAAGCATAAGAGTTTAAAAAGCCGTTTTTAAACAAGATCTTTTTAACCACGCCATTTGGTTTAGCACAGCATAACTTGCAGAAAAATACTTTGTGGAAACACAGCAGGATATAACAATTTAATCCAGGCACACAGGAATGGTCACTATCAACAATATTGCCTTCACGAACTATTAAATGACCTTTATGTTTGCATTACCTGGCAAACTGCATAGCAACCAGAAGGACGACTCATGGGTTAGAATATTTTATAACAACATTCTCTAAATTATTTGAATGTCAACATGAATCTGCACTGAGCTTATGCAAATCTTTTCATTACCTTGAACCCAACGGGTCTTCTGCACGGTAATTTGATGAGTGGTACATACAGTGGGAAAACAACCCTGTAACCCAACAGACGCGTTCGCAAGCTGTGTTTTTAAAAATTAAAGAATCTGACTGTAAGTTGCTTCCACTCTGCAGGTTCTTTAAACCTCCCTATGCAATTAAACACAGAGCTATATCCTGCTACAAAAAATATAGATTGGTCTAAAAAAACCTATTGAAAGGCCTGATTAAATTCTACAGGCCTTTTAAAGGTTAAGACCTAACCTCAGCTCCTCTCAACTCACCAGCTTCAGCGAGAAGTTTGCAGCAACATTAATCAGCCTGAAATAATGAGGTTATGAGAGGCAGCATGTGATTTCTTTATTTCATCTTAATTATAATTTAAAATTTTAATGTGAGGAATTTGACAAGTGTTCGAGCAAGAAGAATCATTGCCTCAACAGCAATTAAGGTCAGGCAGAGAAATGTGCTCAATCCCAAAGAAAAGCAATGACTTTGTCCTGTACCAGCACTGTAATTCAAACCGTGCTGCCAGGTGCTGTTGACAGCAACCAGGCTGGCTCAAAAGCCCAACGCTCCTTCCAAAATCTGCGTCCCAGGTCTGCAGCCAGAAGAAAAACCCACCATGGGGCCAATTCTAGCAAATGCTGGGCCTTGGCGAAAGGAGGCCCAGTCCCCAGCAGGGAACACACTGGTCTCACTAGTACGGAAGAGGCAGAGAAGGAGCTCCCCGTCCTGGCACTGGGATCATTTCTCCACATCCTGGTCCCACGCAGAGATCTGGAGCAGCAGCCAAGGCCGAACAGAATCTTAGCCCTACRGCTTGGGATGGAGGTGTCCCACTGTGGTGGGAGAGCAGCCCCACACACGACCAGTCCAGGCAGCAAGGACAGCACAGGATTGTGGTTTGGGTCATCTGTGGGACACCGTCCCAGTCCCTGTGACTTCCTAAGCCCAGTACGTGCATGTGTCCCCAGAAGGCAAACCCTTGCTCCCTAAAAAAGGGATGCTACCACAGCATGGCCTGAAGCTGCCTCGTGAACACTCGTGTGGCTTGAGAGCCAGTGTCATCCTGCCGCCTCTTCTCACTTTCAGTACATCACGCTGCCTAAGCCATGGATAGCGTCCTGCAAGACATCTTATTCTGGCCTTAAAGATGCCAGGCCAGGTCTGCAAGCCTGATGTAGAAATTAGAATAAAGATTTGAATTAGCAGCTATCTAGCTATATGGTTTACGTAGGAACATCACCCCAGCTTATTTAAAGGGAAACCCTGTCTTACAAAGGGACGTTACTGGAGACACAACAGAGGATTAAATGAGGACTGGACTGTACCCTCGGGCGATCTGAGAACGGATACCCAGGCCTTCCCTCTGCGGAAAGGGGCTGCCCACCTGAGCTTCTTGCAGAGCCTYGAGGAGTTGCCACTGCTAAGGCTGTGCACAGAGGACAAGGGATGACCCCCCTCCAGAAACCACCTGTGAGAAGCTAACAAAAAGAAAACAGTAATATGATGTCAAGTCTTTTCCCTGCACAGGAGAAGACAGATCTGTCTTTTGGCAGCAGATCTGTTTTCCGTATAATAGCTCCTTCCTGAAGTGAATTTTTATAGGCAGGGTGATTAATAATATAGGCTCGAGCAGAACAGCATTATTCCCTGATAGCACTAAATGAGCAGCTGCCACCGTGGATACGCATTACTGTGTGTACTTAACCAGTGCTAATAAATGGGATTTTGTAAGAATGAACCTTCTCATAGCAAATTCTTTCAAGAATGAATACGAACAGGAAAATAGTCTCTTAACTCAATTTGTTGTGACTCTGAACAATTGCACTGTATCTTACCACTAACCCAAGAAGAACAGCCTTTGCTTTGATGGAAATGGGGCTTCCACCACAGCAGCTGGTATAACGCCAGGCAGGAAGAACGAAAAGTAATGGATACAGCAGGAGGATACCTGTCTCACAGAAATTAGGAGGAGACCTGCAAAACATTTCCAAAAGGCCAGCTGAACCACAAATGAGCTTACCTCCGTCACAGCTAYGACCTATAAAATATTTTTGGCAGTGCTGCCAACATTGCCGTAACTGAGGCAGCTCTAATAAGGATTCAGACCATTTGACATATATCATTGTGTACTGCCGTAAGCCTTGCTGATACTTGGGTTAAAGAGCCATTCTACGCAATTTGCACTGGAATCTGTTGAGACATTGCAGATTCACGTTTAGAAATCGCTCTCTCTCTTTTGAAATTGTCACAACACAGCTCGTCACTTCAAAGGTGAACCAACATCCAGAACTGCAAAGATCTGATGCTCAAGAGCTAGGACCCAAGGAGCCTAACAGCCAATTTTTCCCACATCCATGTCGGTTTTGCTATCAGCATCAGAATCTGGTCTATTTGGAAATTCAAGGTGAGAGTGAGGGATGTGCATCTGCTTCAGTTGTGAGTAGGTGGATTATAGCRGTGAGGCTGAAAAGACAGTGTTAGATTGGGTAAGTGTTACAAGAAGCACTTGCAGTATTTCACAGAATCTGCCGAGGTTGGASAGGAGAGCCCTTTATGGGAAAAGCTCAGGAAAAAAATCTTAAGACTTCCTCTAAATGAAGGAACATGCGTTCAAATCCCCAAATTTCAGAACCAGCACTGCTTCAGCCTCTCAATTCATAAATACAACCCTGCATGGCCTAAGGACATGGGAATCTCTCAGCTTGGTCCAGAAATAAGAAAATCCAGCCTCCAGGCCCACAGCAGCCTGCATCCCCTGCAGCTGCTCCCAAGTACCACAGCTGCCCTATCTTGTCACATCCCATGAAGCTCTTCAGACAGCAAGTATTTCAAAACCTTCAGGGCAAAGTCTGTCCCATTCTCCACCTTATTATCTAATTCTATCCTATTTTCTAATTAATTAAGCATAGTGCTAGAAATGCAGAAGATGCTCCCTACACAATGTACAAGATACCTTCTTGAGAATCAGAACATGAGTGTCAGGACTCACAAGAAAAAAAGAGTGGCAATGTCTTTGTGTGGACCAGTCAAAATCTGCCCTTGGCACATGTTACGYAGATTACCTTTTCTTGGCCCATAGGCCATCCACTCCCTGGCCTCAATACATGGAAAGTCAGGCCCAGTGCAAGAGAGGGACCATCAATTACTAATGGCAACAAGAGCACATGTTAGTCACTAGTAGGTTGGGGACTAAAAGGGAACTCATGTGTCCTGTGTCCAGTACCCGTGGTACCCCAGTACCTACGGTGCAAGGATGAGTATTTGGGTTTTACTTAGAGTTCAGATATTGGTAAAAGAGGAAACTACGAACATTGTCCCCAGGTGTGCCAAAGGAGTCAAGGGTAAACATGCAAAATATGTCATGCACTCTGGCTTCCAAATCTCTAAAAACGTGGAAGTATTTAATTTAAGATTAATTTACATAGGGGTATTAGTTTCCCATACAGCATAACCCCCCTAATAATTTAACTTAAATGTATAGACAAAAGATGGGTTTGTTTTCCCAGGACAAATACTTCTCCCGTAAACCTCACCCTCAAACTCAGCATATAAACTGAGCCCCGACTAAAAGCCTACGGGCTCGCATGGAGGCTCGGCCAGCCCAAAACCCACCTCGGTCTCCCGGCCTGTGCGGCAGAAGGCCGGACGCCAGCCACGAGCAAGGTCCGAGCAGAGGGCTGAAGAGTCCAGGGACACTGCTCACCACATCGCGGCGGGCAGCAACTCACTGCACGGACGGCGCCAGCTCRGAAAAAACGCGCCCGGAGACCTGCCGGGGATAAGCGGCAGAGAAACGTCTGCAGAGAGGTTTGTAAAGGAGCAGTTCACTTCTGCCCAAYGGAGGAAGATCTATTTTTAAAGGCTTTTCTTAACACCTTACTTCTTAAAACCATGATCTAGTGACCACAAAATATTTTACTGGTCTTGTTCCTTGGGCTTTAAACAATTACTCTTCGAAGTGAGATTCTTGCACTATCTCTTAATTGACATATTTGAAGCTTAAAGAGCAAGCTTTGCACAGCTGGATGCAAGAAAYGCAGCTGCATGAATAGGGACATCCACTTTTCTCAGAAGTACCTTACTTTTAGTAGATTAAAAATAAAAGCACTGGGGCCTGGAGTCCTGTGTTGGAAACCACAGCAGTCTAGATTACGAGAAAATGTTGCGCGTCATTGCAACAGCAGGTCCAACACCAAATTAATGCACTTGATATTATACTTGAGCTTCTGCAGTTTGAGCATGCCTTTTAATGCAAGGTAACGACTCAGTTATTTTATGCTCTCTTTGCACTGTTTTAAGTCCCAAGAATAAATGCAACCCTCCTACTGCAAAACTTGGGGGGAATTTCAAAARAGCATAGCAAATTATCCTGCAGAATTCACTGAGCTGACTTAAAGAGCATCACGCGGAGAAAATAGCTCCGAAGTTCTCATGCCATCACTGGAAAATACGTCTTAGGCACAAAGCCTTTCAACAGCTCGACTGTGTGGTCCTGATCRAGGGTTTCACTGTTTCAAGAGGACCACATTGGCTTGCTTCTGCCCAGAAAGCTTTGGGGACGGTCATGAAGGATTAGTTCTTATCTTATGATTTAAATCTAGCAAAAAACAAAYGTCATTTTGCAACAAACAGGGTTTAAATGAACTATCAGCATTGATTTCTTTTCTGCGAGCACTTTTTCTTCTTAATGTGTCCACCGAGTCCATCAGAGACCTCACTTGCCTGCACGTGGCACCCTGGATTTCAGCCTTGCCCRCCCAAAACTGTACCAAAGACCATTCAAGCCGCACAAGAGCTCTCGGCAGAAGACAGTATTAACAAATCTTGAATACACAGGTTTTGTTGAAGATGTAGCTGGTAATCTTCTTGTGAAATGCTTTCAAAGGAAGAAGCAGTTTCTATAAACCTACTGAAATCATACGTTGCTCAGATCTATTTTCAATCTAACTTCTATAGTATTCATTGCAACAAGCACAGTAAATATCTTAAGGATTTTAATGATGATTTTCACAGTTAAGTCCACTTTCTGCRTAGGGCGACTCAGGAGCATATAATAAACACTATTTTAATGATCTAGTCCCCAAAGACATGCAAGTGTTTCATCTTTATTTCTATTTTTACTAAAGCTGTACTTCAAAGTGAGCCATATTCCTCTGTTACCTGTTAGCTCTCGGGAGCAGGGAGCGATTTGTATCTGAATAGCCGCCTCTTGTTTTTTATCTAAGCAAAATACAGARGGTCACGCTCGAGGGCACAGGCTGCACGCTGCGATGCGCACAGCGGAGCGGAGGAGGTCCGGCACGGGACCCAGCCACCGAGCTCCCTCCTCTAATGCCGTCACCCGGTGCCACATCTCCACCTCCCGCTCTGCAGCTTGGTGGTCCTCCCACCGCGGCCGGGGGTCCCAACGTAGTCACCCACGCGCAGCGGACGTGGCGCAGGGGAGATTTACAGCAGGTGGCTTTGCAGAGCGAGTGGTGCTCAGCATCACGTGAGGAATCCGGAAAGCATCTCCCGAGGCTGGGCAGGTTAGCTGTCCCCACGGCAGCACCACCCCCAGCGCATCAGAGCAATTCGGGTGTTTTATGCCCTTTGCTCCTCTTATGGCTCTGCTGTTATTCTAAAGTTATTACTCACGAGCTAAAAGGTCGATCATTTAAATATGAAATTATGAGCTCCATTACGGCAGAAACTTATGGAAAACAGAGCACATAGGGCTGACTGAACCTGAGCCATKAAAATGAATACAGATTTACTGACGATGGACTATAGTGCATTTGCATTAAAGAAACAGAAATTCCAGTAAGACTTATTTGTTGAGGACATTAGTTAATGGCCTCTGCATTTAATTCTACCACATTTTTTTCATTTTTAATGACCGTCAGCTTTAACTCCAGATATGGGATGCCTGCAAATGAATCAGCAGGTTCCTACGTGACCAATCCCTTTACCTTCTTTGTATTTTGAGTCTGAGGCAGAAGACTCTGAAATATTTGTGAAATGAATCTCCCTCCTTATATTTTGTAGTGTAACAGTAGTGAAAAATATTCAGATAAATTGCTGACACATTTGGATATCTGATTTGATGGGAAACCTCCTCTGTACAGGAACTCCCACATACATTAGTGGGCAAACAGTGTGAGACCAAAGCCAAACAACCCRACCACTTCCACAGTCGGCTGCAACCTGAGACCCCCACAGCCTTCTGAAGCAAAATAGCCTTTTTTTCTGGAAAAAAGCATCKGAAAGTAATACAAGAACATGTTCAAGTGAAAACTCTTTCTGTCTTTCTCTAGAGAGACCCGCTCCATGAGCTCAAGGGTCCGGGCTCCAGAGATCCTCGATGCTAGACTGTCACGAGTTTTAACTCCACAGGTGGATGCAAAGGCAACCCCCACCGGACAAGGRCCATTTGCCTAGAGGTGAGCGATGGGACCAGCCCGCGTCCGCGTTGCAAAGTTGGGCCACAGGAGCCGAGGGCAGTCCCTCCGGAGGTGGCCTGGGAGAGGGGTCGGCGTGACACCTCCTCTGCGGCACTCGCAGGGTGCAAACAGCTCTTTTCCCAAGAGAAAAGGAGAAGCATGGGATTGATTGCCACGGACAAGTAGCTCTCTACAACAGAAAGGCACAGAAATATTTTGGGCAGATAAATGTTATCGTACGATGATGTTCCAGTGATTCAGTCTTGACCTTTTTTGTAATAAGAATACATGAATGTTGATGAAACATAGCCTTTCCTGGGAAAGGTTCAATAACAGATGTAAATAGCTTAAGAAAGAACCAGAAATCCTGTCRTCTCACTTAAAAACTACGTGAAATTTGAGACTGGCCTCATTTCCCTGCGAGGAAACCTTGCGCGTCCGCGCGGGCGCTGCGCTCCTTTCCTTGCCAGCGTACCGCACGTGCTTCGGTCCACCGCGTCAGCCGGGTTTCTCAACGCAGCGTCGTCCCGAAGCACGCTTCTCGCGCTCGACCGTGTAGCACGGACAGCATTAAAGGGCAGTAAATCTCACACATTTAAGCATGCTTAAAAGGCCCCTTTATTTTATTCGGAGTGACTTTCCGTGCTYTTGACCCGGCCACGGCGCTGGTTTGCCCCTTTCGCACCCGGCACAGCACGGAGCTGCCGCTAAGGGGCAGCACGCAGGYGCCGCGGAGGCAAAGCAGGTCCGCGCTGCCGGAATTATTCCCAAGCGTGTTTCCGCTCCAACAGCTGAGCACGTTTAAAGAGCAGTTTGCTCTGAGCCTTACAAATCTGATTAGTTTACACTATCAGACACAGTCTTAAAAAGCCTTTCCCATTTACCACCTACTGTTCCTCCTGCTAGCAAATCTTCTAGCGCTTTTTTGTCACTTGACCTGGCGTGCGCTCACTCAGTACGCTCATCTCCACAACTTTAAAACCGCAGTTCTCCCTTCAAAATATTTTCCATAAAACAAAACCTTTAAGGTCACTGCAACTACTAGACTTACTAAATCCCAGCACTGCGGGATGGTGGCGTTTGGGTTGTGGGCCACCCCTGCACAACGCACAGGGACAATCTTGTCTGCCTCGATCTTCYGAGTCCTAGCCTAGTCTCCAGCTCTTCTCAAGACACGCTTCCCWTTTCATAGGCCTTTTTCACTGAAATTGCTGGATTTCCCTTGGTTGAGAGGCACGGCAAAACTGTTTGGCGCAGCTCCGGCATGGCGCTGCCCGCTGAACCGTTCCCGTCTCGGGATCCCTCGGCTCTGCCCCTTTGGTGCGTRCAGGCACACGCGTGCTTTTGGCGCATCGCAGACATCTAAAAAGTGGCTGGGAGCTTCATAAAACTGCCGGAGGAGAGGGACGTGCCAAAAACGTGTCGCTGCAGCCAAGGCAGGTCTGACCCAACATCTCCAACGTCCTGAGCAAGTGCTCAGACCGGAGCCTTTCGCAGGTTCTCCCTTGCACCAACTGTTCCGATAACTGCTAGGTACAGCTCAGCAGCTCACTCTATTTACACGAAAAAGTATTAATGTGGCTTTTAAATGATATTGATTACAGTTTAAAATGTAAATTACAGCTCCCCGTACTGCTGCTGCAATTAAAGGACACCTCATCCTAAGGAACACTATTGCTTCAACAACCGGCTGTTGAGTTATGCAGTTTTTAGCCTATCTTCACAGCTCCTGAGTTTTCAACTGTTTTTATATACATAAAAAATACTTTATACACACCAATACATGCATACACATACAAGCATTTCAAACAACCTAAACTACTTACAAAAGACAGTGAACGTTTGCCTTTTCTGACTATATAGTGCTCAAGAAGGTGATGAAAAGAATGAAGACTGAGAGCTATGTACCATGAAMTAATGCACCGTCTCGAACTGAGAACGCTACAGATCTGAGCCCCAGCGTCTGTCTTCTCAAAAGGCAGATTTAATTACTGACTTGTAAGCCAAAACCACCCAAAGCAAATGCCTGCATTTGGACACCTGAGTCCAAAGCCAGCGTGGGATGGCCGGCTGGTTTTCCAAGTCTCCGAATGCATGCCAGCACAGCAGTTGCCTCCGAATTCAAGAGGAGCAGCTCGGTGYTTTTGAAAATCAGACTACTTTTGCACAGACTTTTAGGTAAGTTTTTAGAGGCTTCAACTTTCTTACAGGGCTGCACATGTGGAAAGCCCAAAAGCAACTTGGAAGAGTAAGTGGAAGCCGCCATGAGAACTTAGGCACCTACCGCCTTTGAATGCTTTCCAAATTGTTGACTAAGATCCTGCAYGGCAAGTGTCACCTCAAGCAGAAAGTCTCCATCCAAAGACACGTGCCCCACGCAGCATTTGCTGCCCCCCAAGCGGCAAAAGACTTCCCAGGTCTTCTCAGTCATGGACAAATACATCAGAAGTGCTGATGCCAGGGAAATTGGAGAGGGACGAAGTGCTTGGTGTGCCACTTGTCACATTAATTTCCATCCTTTACTAAACCTTGTATCAAACCCCATGCTGCTGAGGCTTTTAGCTCATTCTGAAACACAAATTTTTAGTAATTAGGCCAAAGCTCCTCATTGTTCCCTGAAGCYGCACTGTTGCTTATACCCCTGCTGATAATAAAAACTATTTTTTGCAGTATGTTTTTCCACTGCACAAAGCCATAGAGCTAACCTTGTTAGAGGCAACTGGATGCTTTTGAAGGGTATTGTTTTCTGCTCTTCAGACCAAATGACATGGGAAATATCAACAGTACTATCACTGAGCACAGGATGCCAAACTGCCGCTTCTCCTGGGAGGCATAACCTCAAGAATTCCCTTTCTAAACACCTGCTGAAGAATTAAACAGTAAAATGTAGACTGAGCTATTGAAAAGTAAGTGGAAAACTAGAGTAATTSGTTTGCAGCTCATGGATGACTATTGCAGTAGAGAAATAGGAAGGGGCTTTGCCTGGATTGACAGGTATGATTTGCTCCTCCCATGTTGACAGTATGGCTGGTGCYGCCAAAGAGATCAGGGACTCTCTCTGCCTCTCCCGATTTACAAAACTGAGAGTGACAAAAATAATGATCAGAGAAGACACCAGCACAGGAGGAGGTCTAGGAGCTGGGTGTAAAGTCCTTTCCTTGTAAGCTGCAAAGGTAAYGACATGATGCATGTAGAAGAGCACTTGTGAGCCTCATGGAGTAAATGGGTTTCCAGGAGGGATTTGACTGATGAGTATGTGAAACTCTTCTGACAAAAGGAGTGAATACTTRAAAATTAATTCTTTCATGTTTGGAGAGTGCAGAAGGCTTTTTATTTGTTTCTTTATAACGCCCTTGGCACTTCTGGTGCTTGCAGCTCCTAGCAAAGGCTGACCTGAAYAGCTCTGGGCATGTGCGGTGGCCCCAGGTCCACGCCAGCACAGGGCACGAGGTGCTGGGAGGCGGGCCACCATGCCGTGCCACGTCCCCGGCAACCGCAGTGAGTAGCGTCACTGATTTAACCCACTGATTTATGACAGTGCATTACTAAAGCCTAAGGGGGCTGTAAACAGCAAATGTGTGTGCACCATATGGCAGGAGAGGAGGGTCTAGTCTTCCCCTTCACTCCTGCAGCAGGAGCTAGCTGGAACGTGGCACTCTTAACGCTGGAGCTTGGGTCCTTGCATTTCATGTTTCAAAACCTGCCTTTTTCTCCCAGCCTTTCCTGCGTATAAGAATAATAATAGCATGCAGCTCTCTGATGCTAATCTTTGATCACGACAAACAATTATGGTTAATTGTCTCCTATTAGAACAGAGACACAGAAGCAGTTCTGCTCTTCTGGCGGACAACCTTTCTTCTAGGAGCCTGGTCTTTTGGAAAGTTGAAGAAAATTTTGAGGAAGGCGCACGATGGGGTGGAAGAATCTGATTCAGCATAACGCAAAGGACCTATTTGCAGCCTGCATCTACGCTTTTCCCTAGGATGAACAGCTGAAGCACATACTGGCTTGGAGCACTTAATGTAACTTGCATACCAACACAGAAGAAATGATGGTCCTCACTTTTGCATTTGCGTGTGTCTAGATACCTGGTGCTTATGTGCCATACATGAAATTAATAGCAAATACTAGAGACACAGTCATTTTGCCCAGGGTCCTCTACTAAAGTGTTGCAATGAAGCAGAGTAACACAACCATCAGCAGTGCCATAGGTACAAGCAAAGCTGGTGTCTCCCCAAGAGCAGAGCTGGACTAGATCACGCGAACAAAACCCTCAGAGCCTGCAAGGCATCAGAGAGGGCTGAGCTATGGTCCCTCTACAGAACATGGGCAGCTTCCACCTTGAGCAAGGGAGCAGCTCAGCCGCTTTGATTGCTCAGTAACTTTGGTTAGTGTGGTGCATCACACAGAGCTGCCATCAGTGGCCCCTGCCACTGACTGCAAGCTGATCTCCACTGATCTCTGCCCTGCCCAGGAGAGCAGCAGGCAGGGTACCGTGTTTTTATCACAGGTGCCCTTTTCCATAAGACATATTAGAAGTCCAGCTTGGAGTGCAGATGATAGATGGCTCTGCAGTCCATGGGCTTGCCTGCATTGCTGCAAGCCCTTYATCTTGCAAAGTTTGGCCGGGATTCAACTCTCTCATGAGCCAGAGATGGTWACTTCTCAGGCAAACAGAACATGCAGAGAAGGTTTTAGCCATTTTCTCCATCTTTAGAGATAGGCAAACCAACTTATGTAGCAAGCATAAAACCATCGCGTTCAAGCACTAAAAATCAGCGACATTAAGCATCCCTGACTCCCTTTGCATATTGCTCTACCTCTTACAGATGAGTGGTCCCTGTGCACAACGGGCCGAGCGATTGGGGCAGGATCCTCCCTCTCTGCGAAGGAACGAGAAATGCAGCTCAAGGAGGGCAAGGCGAGTAGTCACCGTGCACAGCAGGGCTGCAGCACATTCACTGCAAACTCCCCAGYGCACAGGCCTGCTTTACGTAGAAGCTTTTGAGAGCTCATCTGTGAAGCCAATAAGCTATGGTTAGAGATGGCTCTATCAGGAGGTTGCACCAGCAGCCTTAAAATGAAAGATTAGCAGAAGATCACCCTCCACATTCACCTCCAGAGTAGGTAAGTCCTGGTTGGAGTCACAGCTCTGGGAAGGTCCTGCCACGCCGAGAACGAAAGACCAGGAGCGATTCAACAGCTCAGCTATGGAGCGGCTCCAGCCTCTCCGAGGGCTGCAGTGTGCCGTACGTACCAGGGAGCCAAGGTCTTGCTCTACCCCTTCCTTTCACAGGCTTGCCCCAGCCCTTAGGCCACCTCTCCCAGGTGGCAAGCTCACGCAGCAACATAAGSCAGCAAAATACTTTGTAACATACTTCCCTAAATAAGCAGCTCTTGGCAGGAGCCTCTCAAGTTCAGAAACTGAACTGTGGATTCTGCATCTGAAACCTGCAGATGAAGAAGTCAGGGCTGTGCTACTGAAATCTGGTGGGCTCATGGCCCTGAGACACGTCCCCCTCCCAGCCAGCCCGCACAGCAGCCTCCTGCCCCGTCCCCRCCGACGCGCGCCAAAGCCTCCATCGCGGCAGAAGGGGAGTCCTTCCTCCTGCTGTCACCGCCGCCTCCACCAAGCAGGGCGCCGAGCGCGAGGGGAACACGTATTTTCCAACAGACATGGGATTTACACTGCYTGCTGATTTTTCGTAACCACTGATGACTAATAAGAGGGAAGGACCTCGTAGCAAAGCAGGCAGAGAGCACATAGCGTCAAATCCTCAAGTTGGGCACCAGCCCTACTGCTTTTTTTCTCAAGATAAGGAAAACACCATATGTGACTGTACACAGAGAATTAGCTTGCAGCTAGAATTAAGGCTGGTAGGAAATCTCTGATCAARATAAATGCCAGTTCCTCAAGACCCCAAACCTGCTGCTGATGGCAACGCTGGCATCTGGGACACCAGGAGAGCTCTGCAGCTCTCCGGAAATCGATATTCTTGCCAAGAGTGTCCGGAGGCTTTCAGATTTGTGAAACAGGAGTTTGGTCTGCCTCAACCCATGCCAGKCAAAAAATAATGAAAAAAAAGACCCAAAGAATCTGAACTAGAAAATCCTGCCTCCCAGCCAACACTACCTGTAGCTATCCGAAATCATCAAAATCTGACACAACCAGTCTGAAAATAAATTAAAAAAAAAAAAAAARGAAGGGCATCTAAATGATTTACAGAAATCTGCCCCCGCTTTGCTAAACTGTGACGCCCCGAGGACAARCCCAGAAAGGATGGTGGCACCTGTGCGCCCAAGGACCGCTGCACGTTCCCGTTCGGAGCCTGGTAATCACGGGAAGCCAGCAGGCTCCCCGCTTCACCGCAGCAGCCGGCAGGGCCGAGTGATTCACTG
Source organism: Rhea americana (assembly GCF_003343005.1). Lineage (NCBI taxonomy): Eukaryota > Metazoa > Chordata > Aves > Rheiformes > Rheidae > Rhea > Rhea americana. Next base: position 398,703 of record NW_028185595.1, read on the forward strand.
YCGTTCCTGGAAGCACCGGCAGGACGGGAAAGCCTTCAGCTGCACGCTAAACCCAGCTCCCGGTACACGCTGCTGCTTTCAAGGGCCTTTCAACACAAAGTCCCTGTAAGGGGAAATACCATTTATTCTCCCACCCCAAGGTGGAAAAACCTTTCCCAAGAAGAAATGGGCATTAATACCATCTTGTAAGCCTGACTCAGATTCCAGATAGGGCTCTTGAACACGTCGGAGAGGGTGGAAGAGATGGAACTATATTAAAAATATTTATTGTACGTAGTACCAAAACGGTCCCTGGCAGCTTAGCAGTTATGTGATTCATCTTTGCTCCTGTTGTAGAACGAAAAAAGCAGTGGTGTTTTAAAACGTCTGTATTTCTAGGGAAGCAGCGGCAGGATTAATCAGACTAGGATGGAAAACGTGCAAGCTAAAAGACAAGAACCATAATGCACCATTTTTGATCTGCAGGTTTAAGTTTTAAATTGGCTTTTGATCGAGGATTTTATTTCTTTTTGTATCTTTTTAATCGCGATCAAATGATTAAAGGCCAGAGAGGAGTTGTGCAAGCAGAGCCTGCCACGACGCGCTCTGGAGAACGGCTCGGGCCCGGAAAGCCGACGGGCAAGACGCACGACGCCAGCGCCGGGGSGCTGCGAGCCGGCGCTGCTCCCGGCGTGCCCAGCCCAAGCCTCAGTCTACCTCGGGGGTGCCCAGAGCGGCGCCCTGCTCCCTCTCTCGGGCTCTGCCCCAAATCCAGCCATTTCCGAAGCACAGCTTTCCTCCAGCTTTAGGCAGAACAGCTTATTTTCAAGCTTCCTGCCATGGGAAGCCTCCTTCCGCTATTCATCTCCTTGTGGGTCTCCCCGCGATGGCAGGGGTGGCCGAGCGGCCRGGAAATCGGGTGCCAGGGTACCAGAGAACTGCCCAGATGGTTTCAGGCTACCAACGCATCCATACCGGGAACGCCTCTGAAAAAGAGTTATCCTGTGAACGGGTTACTGAAGTTTCAATTGCAATTAAGATTTGTGCAGGAGGAATTGAGGCCCTTGTGATTTCTATTCATGGCATGCCTCAGAAGCAGCCAAATTAAAATCCTTATCGTTAAGAAGTTGATAGTTCCCATAATCACAAGCATCATTCTGCATTAGCTGGAGGGAGCAGCATGACTCATTGGCTAACAGAAGTAGATCTGCTCATAAAATAGGAAAACTTCTAACCAGTGTGGATTTTCTGAGCCACAAATTGCTTTAAAGAGAAAGCACTAACTTCAAACAAATTACTTATATAATTTGTGCTGCCAATACAAGAACTTTCTTCTATGTTGAGAGTCTTTCTGCCRTGTGCTTCTCTGAATTGCCTTCCTGTTTGACCTACAGTTCACGATTCAAAAGAAAATTTTTCCCTGAGCGATGAGTCACAGCTCTCCACTGTTCTTCAGCTTAAACCACATTTACCTTCACTTGCCACAGATACATGTTTTAATAGTTTATGAGTTCAACAACAGATATGTTGATCCATTTGACCAGAGCAAGCTTAAAAGAAACGTTAAAATATTTTTATTCAAGGTGCCAGTCTCCTAKCAAGGTTATTTCTCTATGACTAAATTGTTCACCAGTTTGGGGAGAAAACCCAAGAGGATACATTGCTGGTACAGGTTTAAACAGGATTTTGAGATCTTTCTAGGWCAGAAAAATAAAAAGGAAAGGTAGAAATGATTGCAGCATGCACAAAGAGCTTGGTTTATCTCACTGAGTCCATTTCCTCAACACTGCAGTGCTAAAATGGGATAGTTTTGCTCTAAGAAGAAGCTGCAACATCCACAGCCAGACWGGCAACCAATTTAGCAGTAAGTGGTGACGGGTCGTAGCCCCGTAGGATAGCAGCTAAACCATGGCCAGCTTCAAGAAGACMTTGATTTAGCCACAGACTTGGTCCAATTTGGGAAATTTAGCTCAAGACTGAAATTAGTAAGTGGTCTAACTGGAAGAGGTGACTGTTCTAACCTTAGGACTGCTTAGACCAAGGTTTAATACCAACCTCAGATCTCTCATTCGGAAGATTTATTCTAGCACTGGGGATTTCTAAAGYAGCTGGGAGCTGAAACAGCCAGCATCTGCCAACAGAATTTCAATATCTTCTCGCGCTTCCCGTAGGGGCTCCATATTAAAGAGAGGATATTTTTAATGCTCTGGAGCCTTTCTAGCTCTTTCTCCTTGGCAAGATTTGACCRCGCGATGTCCAGGGCCGGCGTGTCCCAGCCGCCCCGCACCGTGCCCTGCTCAGCCCTTGCCTCCCCTGCACCGCGCAGAGGCAGCTCCGAAATACCGAATACAGTCACAGCTCCGCATCCTCCACAACCACCAGGGCATTCAAGCATGGGGGGGGGGGCCTTCCAAATTTCCCTGAGTTTCCCTATAATGTTTACATATATGGGATTCAGACAAGTGACAAGTCTGGATTATCGCTGAACACTGGTCTGCTCGAGAAAGGGAAAACTCTAAATGGATTAAGAAGACTGTTAACAGTGAGCCGACTCCTAGATCTAGCGAGAAATAGCCAGAAGTAAAACCAGCCTGTGCAAGTGGGAAGGAAACAAAACATAAAAAACTGTACGAAGAAGAAAATTCAGCTCTCGTCTGAGAGCGTTTTTGTTGATTTTTTGTAGTTTTTGTACCAGGCTCCAGGGAGGCAGGTTGCAGAGCCCCTCTATCAGAAAGGCCTGTTAGTGCAAAGCAGCACATCTATCCCCAAGTAAAAATAAAAAAACTCATCCAAGAGCAAGCAGGCTAAAATTAAAGCCCTGGGTTGTTGCACACGGAACATGGCCATGTGGTCCTCGAAAGGCAGAGGACAGGTTTTGCTGAACAGTTTGACCCCACAGATAATTTCAATTATTATTTTCCCCCAATACGGACTGTTTGACCATTCCAGGAAGGGAGCGAGAGATGCCACCACTTTGGTCCGGAGCAGGACCGTGATCTCTCGTCCCTCCAGGTAGTGCCATGCTCTCAGGTATACTTTTTCCTAGAAAGCTTTTTTYTGAGGGGAAAAAAAGCCTCAGTAAAGGTAGTTTGCCCACAGAAGATAAAGTAAAGGGACAGGTGACTTGTGTGGCTTGGACTTAGTGAGCCAGGTGCTCAAGGTCAACCCTAAATGTAACGTTTAGCTTAAAATAATCAGTCACTGAAGGACAAATACCCGGGGAGTTCCTGAAGACCCACAGCTTGAGAAGTGCTTCCATGGCAAACGGAATTCTGGAAGATCTGAAGAAACCGAGTAATTGAAGCATTTGCTCATGAAGTACAAACTGGTATCTTTAGCTGGGCGTCCCTGCTGACGGAGCCTGCCTCTCCGAGGGACTGCTGCCAGCTTGCTTGCGTGACCTTCTTCGGGAACACACACACACACACACACACACATTAGAAGAGGGTAAAGAACACCAGCACACCAGGAAAAAAAAATGCAATTTGCTCTTTTAGGTACTGAAATAGAAAAAGATATGCTATTTTACATTTTTGTTTGCTCAAGCTCCATCACTTCAACGTAACGACATCCTATGCAGTTTACTTCCCGCAGCTTTAGGGAAACTTTATTGACATGAAATAATCTTGATTCACATTTGCGATATTGGTAGTAAAAGCCATAGGAAGACACTAAATTATGTTAAAAGATATTAAAATATTTTTTAGATTTCTTTCCTTCAGGCTGTACTTTGCATCTTGGGTAGAAGTGTTTGTTTAAGCCTACCCTTTAGAAAATAAAAGCAAAAAAAGCAACTAACCACCTAAAGCTTTATAGTCTCAGGGGTTGTATGTCAACAGCTGTAGCTTTATATTGTATACTCTGCTCTGTATGAGCTAAAAATTCCCTCCTGGTGTCATTTCATATCAACTCACTTTATAAGAATGGCCCTGCTCAGGAGACCTACAAAAGATCTGCAAGCTCCCTGACAAGGACACGGCCCAAGAAGCCAAAGGCTTGAGTGAGCCACCAAGAAAACCCTAAACTGCCGTAGAAAAATGACAGCAAAAGAACAAAACAACCCAGGCAGAAATAAGATCCAAGCCAGAGCGAGCTTTTCGGCGAAGCAATGTGGAATGGTCCCCACTGAACCGTGGCACCCGTGTCTTGGAGTGCTCTGGCCGGAAGGCCTCCCCGCAGCGTGACCCCCAAAGCAGCGGGTGAAGCCCCCAAGCCGGGGCAGACCCGCCGCGTAGGGCTGCTGCACACCAGCACCACGCTGCCAGATGCGACACGGGCTAAGCGTSCGGCACAACACGCTCCCGTTTTCTTTTTATTCCTCGTCAGGCTTTGCAGACTCAGAGGGTTAAATTTAACCCCCCCCCCCCTTAGCTCACAGGGGAGCTGCGTGATTTATCACAAAACAGTGGGACATTTTTTCTTCCCCATCTGCTTTGACGTCGGTGTTGTCCCCGGCGTCGTTCCGGAGGAATGGGAACCAGCTGCCTGTTGACACAGTGCTATCGCTGCAAYGGTTTGCCAAGATTTAAAATAGAATACAGTGCGAGCATCTGCACGCAAGAAACACAATAYGAGCAACCGCTATACAGTTGGTATATTTTAGGACGGATCTTGAGACCAAAACACACCAATATTTCATCTCAGATGCAAAAACGAATGACCTTGTAAACCTGTCTGTGCCTCAAGTTATCTGAAGYCTATACAGAGAAAGGAGAAGCACCGATAATTGGGTCTGGCTTTGCCTGCAGTCAAAGCTATCGTGTAACTGGAAGATGCTTTCACATTGAATATTCACTACCTCATCGAAAGCCCAGCRGTCCAGCTCTTGCAGCACCCCAGTGTCACCGAAAGGCACGGCTTGACCTTCTGTTGGGTTGCCTCCCAACGCAAACACACTGCTGGGAGTTTCTCCAGCGCCTGTTGGCCCCACAAATCCCCAGCAAGTTTCTTGTAGGCATCTGCAGCCGTAGACCGCGAGACCCTGCAGCAGAAGGCTCCTCTTGTGACGCATATTTGGGGGCTCCCACCAAGTGACTGACCACGGTGTGGTCCCCAGCTGGCTGCTGCCTCCCCTCACAGCAGGGCCACCTGTAATTCATAAGCCACCATCACCCCAGGGGAAARTCACCCATCTTCTACACACTGAGATACAGTCGGACAGCGGAGACYCTCACGTGTGTTTTTATACAGATCTCCAGCGTGGTTTATCCTGGCACCCTCTTTTCGATGCTCATTTTAGGTCCCTGCCAGCCTAATTGCAGCACGACTTATAGGTCATCAGAACTGGTTCACAAAACAGCATGAAAAAYGAAAAGAAGGGGCTAAATTTGAAAGGAATAACTGAGCTGCAACCTTCCAGATGCTGGCGGCATTCTGTAGCACCGACGGAGGAAACTAGCACAGCCCGAAGCCCGGCAGACACTTGGCCYTCCCTTTTAATGCACATCCAAACATTTTCGCCATGGGATGTGCAGGTGAGGAGAGAAGCTTTCGCCTTCCCCCCCCCCTTTTTGGTGGAGGGTGGGAGGGAAGGACCAGAGACTAAAATGAAAAAAAAGCCCAAAGAGGCACAAAGAAAAGAAAACAGAAGCGCTGCGAGACGCCCRACCTGCTGAACGCATTTTCCTTTTCAAAACAAGCAAGCGGTGCTTTACGCTCGGGCTGCGGGAGAAGGCTGGCCGAGCTCGGGCGAGGCGCGGCGGGCACCGGCGGCGCGCGGCCCCCCGGGCGG
>NW_028185595.1:404503-459551 GCF_003343005.1 Rhea americana
CGGCGGCGGGACGCGGCCTTTGCAGCTGCGTTAATTAAACACGTTTTTTCCTGGCGTGCCTCCATCGCCCATAAGGCCTCACCGTTACTGGCAAATCACGCAACGGCACYGGTTTTCAGGCCAGCCGATGGGGACTTCTCCTTGCTTTGCTCTCTACCCACAAAAGAGGTTTTCTAGATGGGAAGAACATTCAGAAGCATCTCTCCAGCTATTTCTTGTCCTAATCTTGCTCCCAGGGAGCAAGGAAAGCTCCCGCAGGGAGACAGCTTCCATTTACTATTCTTTTCTTAGCAAACGAGACYACAAGCAAGACTCATGTTCGCACTGACTGCCCTTCATCGTGTCTTTCAGTCCCATCCCTTCCTCCACCCCTCCCAACTTTTCCGTTTGGCTGATATCCATCTTATTTTATCCGGAGCTGAAGGTTTTCAGTTCATTAMGTTCCTCCAAGTTTTCTGAACAGCTGCCAGCAGCCCAGCGGTGCCCCGCGGCGTGCTGCCCGCAGAGGGGAGCCACAACTGAGCTCCTCGCCGCTCGGGACGGGTCACCGGCACCATCTAACATGGCTCAGCACCAACAGTGTCTATAAAAAGGGAAAAAAAATAAACTACAGGAGGAGCAAAACAGAATGGAAAGCCCTACCCATAGTCTCCTGGAGTAACTCACGTTGRTACAAGCCATGAACAGGAGCCACGACGCTGTCCTGTTGGAGGAGGCAGGATGCTTAAATCTTTGCACAGCACCAAGTTTCCCTCTGTAAACTCTGTAGCTGTCGCAAAGAACTGAATTATTCTGGTGTGACAACAGCAGCAGCAGAGATTACCACCGAATGCAACCCGATAAATATGAACCATTTTAAAGCACTTCCACACTTCCGAACATACGGTTCATATTGCCGTGGGTAGCTGTCCTTGTCCAGCCTGAGATTTCATTAAATACGTTTCTACTTAAGCAGCTATTTTTTTTAATGAATTCGGTTTGCTGATTTAAACTTATTGCAACATGAAGATGATGTGGCTCAAAGTGAAATTAGAAGAGTGTCCTGAAGGACATGTTCAAAATCCATAAATGTTAATACTCTATTTTCAACAGAATTCTGTTTGATAAACTTATCTATAAATATTCTAGGCATGTTTTCTATTATGGCCACACTTCCCCACTCAATCATTAGATTTCATTTCACTAAGAGTAACTAAATACCAAGGGATTTTTGGCAGCTTAGTGTTTTCCTAACCTGTTGGTCCTCTAATTAGCTCCAAATGTTGCTTTCATGAAGCCATAATCTTCCTGATGCATTCTGAAGTCTCTTGGCCTATTATATYAATGCCAGGGAACCTAGCTATACAGATGGCTCTAATACAGAAACAAGTTGCTATCTGGATGTTTTCCAGCTAAATCTTTGAAAAGCAAAGTTTGTAAATGTTCTACKTCTTAGGATGCACCAAATCTACATCTGCAATATATTTGTATGCTTGAATTTGTACATTTGATTACGCTGCAGCTTGCTCTACAAAGCCTTTTGAGTAGGAAGGCCCAAGATGGTGCTGAACCGAGCGTTTGACAACGCGGGCGCATGAACACGTCATCATGCTGCAAACCACAATTCAAGCCTGCACTCTCCTCCTGAGAGACTGTTGGTGGGCATGGGGTTACACGAGCAATTTTCCTCTTTTTAATTCACACCCCACTTTATCATGTAAGTACTCTGCTGACACATGGATACCATCAGAACATGGAAAATGTATTTTAAGAGTGATGCTAGAACTGGTGTATCAGAGAGTACGGTTTCATCTTTCATATGGAAACAAAAGCCTCCTGCGCCAGGTTAAATTCCTGGAGAAGCTATTTGCAAGGCAGATGACCTGATCAGTCCCTGGATTTATCAAGAGGGTTCTTCAGTCTAGTGATCTKACCGAATATCTATGTATTCTTTATGTATACACATATATTCCTGGAAATACAGGTGTATGGGACAAACGACAGAGCCTGTAATTGCCTGCTTTAATTTGTAAACCTATTGATGAGAATTTAATGTTAATGAAATGTTACTGCYGAGCAATTCTGGCAGATGAAACTCAGCTAGTTCATCGTGCACCTAATTTATTTAGTGCTAAACGTTTGCCCCTATTTATGCTACACTCTGAAAAGTCAGATCCGGATTAAAACTGTGCATCTCAAATAAGTAAATTAATTTAGGAAATTATGCAAATTTCTTTGCAAATGTTTGTGTTTCACACAAAACTTTGCTTGGGGAAATAAATCCTGCCAAGATGGGAATAGAAGGCGTAAGCTGCTCTCAGTACCTTCATGTGCATAAAACCCACAACGAGTGAGATAGTCCTGTCTCTACCACAGCCTGGAGGCAGATCAAGTGGTGGTGATCAGCTGAGAGGGACCTCACGCAACCCCACGGGCTGTGGGCGGTTTGGGTAGGCCAACGAATAGGAAGGACGGGACCTCGTCACCCTCTGGGTACCGAATCCTGAGSGTCTCCAGTGTCCCACACCGTGACATCCAAAGCGTCCAAACTGGCCAGGGGCTTCTCACCTTACACCCAAAATATCGAGCGCTGCAGCCGTTGGAAAGCCCCAACAAGCCTGGCCAAGACGAGGAGCTGCACGACGGTGTCCACAACTGCAAACACGCGTCCGTCTCCCGCGCACGTTGCACTTGGGGCTGCAGGCTGGAATATGCCAACGTTGCTGTTGTCCCTCCCCTTGACAAAAAACCCCCCATAAATCTACTTTTGCGAGTACATCGTACAACAATCCTGTGTGTTTACCAGTACTGTTGCTCTTTCCTCTTGGCAAATTTAATTCCCTACTAAAGGGATTTTTCAATTACAGTAGTTTCTAAATGCCTGAGTAAACCTAGCAAACCAGACAGGGAAATCTGCCCTCTCAGCGCTTCCTGCGACACTGCCTGAGCAATGGTTCTGGCTCTGCCCTACCTGCAGCGGGGCAGGCTGCTCCCGTGCGGGGGCTGCGTGCTCAGGGCAGCCAGCCCGGCTCCTCCGAGCCCTCCTGGTTATTCACGGCGGTTATAATTACATCYGGAGCCTGGCTCTGCCGTGACCTTTGCATCCACGTGCCTTGCAAAATTCACCCAGTTTAAGCGAAAGGCAGCAACCAGGGGAGAAGGGAGGCAGCAAGGTACAGCTGTAATTTAATTGTTGAACATTTATTTGCTGGCAAATCCCTAAATGTCTACATATTAAAGCACAACRTGCCACACGTTAGCTCAGCTCACCCCCCTCTGTTTTACAGCRAAAGATAAACCCCTGAGACTCTCACCGCGGGGAACAGGAACAAGCTGGCCCGGAGGGATCAATGCCTCTAACCATTAACTTCAACGCAGAACAAGGCAGCAAGCCCAAATCTCACCCCCCCCACCACCACCACCAGCGCCGTGGAGCTCCCACCAACCCGCCTCCTGCCAGCGCGGGGTGCTCGTGTGGGCACAGCTCGAGGGATGAACACCAAAGCCTGCGCGGGCAGCCAAGCCACAGCCACCGGCAGCCACTTCATGCAAACGCCAGTCGCTAATTTTTTAGCACTGTGGGGAAGGGATTTTGCTACCGGTCTCCTTGAAAGTAACTGGGGCTTTCTGGCTTGCTTGCTCTACTCTTTTCTTTCCAGCTCTGAAAAGATGGAGGTAGACAGCAGGGAAACCAGAAGCTGCTGCCAGCCCACGCTGGCCAAGCTCCTGCTTTGGAGAAGCCAGAAGATGCTCAGGCGGAGCCCGCGCCGCTGCTGGGGTGGAGCACGCGGCTCGTCTCAGGAGACGCGCACTGCAGCGTGTTCGCCTCCTAGCCGAGCTTTCAGCTCACGCGGAAGCTCAAGCAAAGGGTGACTTCAAAAATCCAAGCTGTAAGCTACAATCTCCCTGCAAAGCAGCTCCCGGTGGTGGAGCGAGAGCGAGCCGAAGCCAGCGCCAGGCGTGGAGACGGAGACCACCGCGCTCAGCGAGCRCCGCAGGCTGGACTCTTTCTCACGTTGACCAGGCGTGCCCAAAACCGGGARGACGGACAAACCCCAAATTTGTTTGACTTTGCACAGTCCTTTCATATTTTTCCAAAAGCAACCACCTGAGTTACCACCTTTTCTGACTGACTCGTTAGGGAAATGCAAACAAATGCTTTTGCAGATTTTCAGTCTTTTTGCTTTTCCCTTTTGCTGTAAATTTTTCTGAACAAGAGGAAGCAAATTATTTAAAGAACTGTAAAGAAAAAAGTTAACAGTTATTAAATCTGTGTAGGGAAGAGGAACACACCAAGCCTGTGAAAAGAAGGGAAGAAAAAAAGGCCCGGGGAAGCACTGCTTTTGCTTTCCTTCTGGTTTTGGAAAAGATGCTATTTAATCCCCCGGTGGATACCAACAGACATTTGTTACCACTTTGTCACTGTTTTGCTTTTGTGGTTGGTTGATAAATTATTACATGTATTTGACAACGAGTAACTATCAGTTAACAGTTTCTGGCCAGATGTAAACGGTATGCCTTCATTTCTCTGCTGTTTTCTTCCAGACATCAAGCTTTAAGTGATCTGAGATCAATCCCGGGCAGAACAAATAACATTCCTCGCGGCAGCGACGGCAGCGACGGGCAGGCCGTCCGTACCCGCTCCGGCCGCCACCACCCGCGTCTGCCTGTACGACAGTCGGAGGTACACGACCGACGGCCCCATCCTTTAAAACAYGATCATCTTTGCGAAAGATGCCACAGCACAGAAACCCAGCAAGGCTTTTCTTAACATGGGCTGTGCCCTGACCTTTTATTATTTAGTGTTTCGCTACTGGAAAAGCATTTCTGAAAAGCCTCTCCGAAGGGCTTCACCTGACAACAGCTAGTCTATTTGCCAATCGAACTTCAAAATAGCGTCTAGAGACTTAATTATGGGGTAAGTATAAAAGCAGCAGATGCAAGAAGGCATACAGCATGCAAATACAACCGCCGGACCKAACTCCCAGCGCCGCCCCACCAGGCTGCGGGGTAATTCCGTGCGATACACCCGTTCCCGACGCGCACGCGGGGCTGGGAGCGTTCCCTCCGCACTGCCGCCTGCCGCTTCCCATCACAGGAGCCTCCGCTCGCTGATGTAAGCTAAAACTCTATATAATTGGAAATCTGTGTCAACCTCAAACTTTTTTTTTTGGACATTCAGCCGCGGCCACTCAGCCTTCTCTGCAAGCAAAGCTACAGAGAAACGCACAACGCATGCTTTTCCTTTTGCTAAAACATTTGGGGTCCTCTCCCCTGGGTGGACGCACGGTGGGCACCCTCAGAGCCTGGTCCTGGCAGGACGCAGGCAGTGAATGCTGCAGGGACCAGGGCCCACAGCTCCCCGCTACGGTAATGTATTTTTCTCTAACCACAGGAGGAACCACTGGGACACGAAGCTGCTCACGCACAAAGCAGGGCATTGCGGCAAGCAAAGTATCGGGCACGTATTTAAGAGGGAGACCATCACAAGACCACGAGGGTTTGCTGCCGCATCCTGCTGCAAGCAGCTTCTGTAATTAAATACAGCGTTTTAATTTGCATAAAGCAAGGGCACAGGTTACTTTTCCATGGGAAGACTGCTTTCGGCCATTGCCGTCTTTGGGGTGCTTCACTTTGCAACGCCGGTGTTCTGCTGACGCGGGGAGGGGTCTGCGGGGCATGTCMGATTAGCCCCAAACTCGTGTGCCTGCTACAGGAACTGTCATATAAGAGGGAACGTAAATCACGCCTTGATTCAGCTACCGCAGCCACAGTGCTGCTCCCAATAATAAAGGGAGAGCAATTTCCCAGCCGAGCCAAAGATAWGCAAGGGCCGAAAGGCTGCCGAGACAGCTGTTAGCAGTGCAAACATGGACTATTCCTTACTCCAGATAAACTGCAACAAGTCAATCAAGCCCGAGCATCACATGCTGCGGATCAAGTCGGTGGAAATGTCACCGAAATCACTTCGGAGCTACTGACAGCCTCAAAAAAAAAACTCTTCGGGAAACCTGGTGCGAATACTGACCTTCAGCTGTCACGTTTTCTACATTTGCATCCTTTTCGCTGTAATCACAAGGAAAAAAAACTATAGATATATATATATATGTGTGTGTGTGTGTGTGTGTGTGTGTGTGTGTATGTATCTTTTTTATTGCAAGGCACCAGCAGGAGAGGAGCAAAGCGGCAGGGGAAGGGCAAACAGCAGCGGGGCTACGGGAGCACAGTGCTTCCGTCCATGCAGCTGGAGGAGCAACCAACTCGGCCAGGCACACCGGCCTTTCCTGCTCCTGCCGCTCCCTGCTGATGTCTGAGAGTCCATCCAAAACCCAAGAAAATGGGTTGTAAAATATCAGTTCAGGCTTGCAAAACCATCTACAGAAAAAATCCCGGATAAGCACCACATCTGTTACCAGCTTTTCACCCTGCAAGCTCTGACATCTGTAATTTTAAATGTTATTTACATTAGGATYGCCAGAGTCATAAAAGAAACAGGAAGCCTTTCCCATCAGACTGATTCCGTACGCTACCTCGAGCAGTGGTCACGGAGGAAAGCCRTGACCAAGCGGCAGGTCCTATGTATCTTCCCATTTCCCCCTTGATCCCTAGCGTATCTTTGAACACTAGCAGCAACATTCAYTGGTGCTAAAAAAAGAAAGAAAAAGAAAAAAATATTTCCCTGACTTTCATTACCAAATAATTTACTTTTCTGCTATGAAACGACTGTGTTGACTTTTCCTTTGTACCACTGGAGAACCAGCATAGAAGAGAACTGAGTTTCYTAAGAACACAAAACGTTACGTTAAAACCACGCGTGAAGCTACAAAATTACAAGGTTCTCTGTAAAGAAGTATTTTTGCCGAAGAAAGCGTTAAGCAGGAAATTAAAGATCTGTAGGTGTATTAAAGTGTATGGAAAATCACAATTAAAACTAATGAAACTGTTTTTCCTTTACCTCCCACGTACAAAAAGAAATCAGTCTTGTAGAACACAATGTTAGGATACGATGCCTCCTCTATTATATAGACGCACTTTTCCTCCTGGAGACTTTCTGGACCACCTGGCATGAAAACAGCAGCAGCGATTTAGCGCTGCTTTTTGACGGGAAGGGACCAGTGCGTCAGCGCGGTCTCACCACCGCAGCTGCGCGCTCCGCATCGCCATTCCGCCCGGGACGCAGAGGGAAGAGCACACGGTACGCCTTGGGGCAGTTCCGATCATAAATGCGTTTTCCTCTAATTTTTTTTCACTCTATCTTCTACCATATGCCAAGTCTCTGAATACCGTTGGGTTCAATTATCRTCTGGAAAAGAGCTGGAGCCGGAGCTGGTGAGAAACGGGTATTGGAGAGTGTGTAATAAAGTTCAAAATGTTCAGTTTGAACTCTCTAGGCCAAAAGGCTTTTTTTTTTTTAAGTAGGAATATAAGAAATCATGAGCTCCTCAACAACAGTGGGGAAYGGGTAAAACGGGGGAAAAGCAAGCAGCAGCTTCCCATTTCCCGTTTCCTATGCATTTTCCATGCATATTTAGGAAGCCCCGAGGAAGCGAGGAGGGGCACGCTGAAGCTGAAGGCAGCTTCAAAAAGAAAAACAAGCAAAGCCTAAATGTTTACTTCTGCAGACCTCTTCTGCTCTCGGCGAGAAGCCGTCTGCCCATGGGAGCGAGCGGCTCCTCTTTGGGAACTCTCCTGCTTCTCCCCACTACCTTTTTGTAGGGCTAAGCGCAAAGGGTTAGGGTTTGGGGTTTTTTTGATTCATTCAAAAAAATTCATTGAAATCATTCATTGCCAACACCACTTGGAGCGAGGACTTGTGGGGACTCGGAGGCAGACCTCCCGTGTCTCCAGGAGTCTGCCCAACCAGTTGGGCTTTCCGGTTCGTGCAAGTATTTCTTGCAGCAGAGAAGTGTCAAGAGCAGGAGATGAGAGCAAACAAACCCCAGGATATTGTAGCACAGATATGGTCCCAGGRCATGGGGGGCCAGAAAGGAGACCCGAGTCAGGGTGATTCTCAAGCTCTTTCCACAGTTGTTCCTCTAAACATGTTACCTTTACTGTAGTCTTGAACCTGTTGGTTCAGGTTCTGGAGCCTTGCACCTGTTAGATGCAATTCCTTAAATTCACTGTAGTTAGCTCAGCTTAGATCCACGGAGAATTTAGTTCCTCAACTGTATTTTTCCCCATACCAAACAGATTTAGTAAAAACCACAGGCCCTGGGAGATTTCTTAATCCTAAGAAAGAATATTTCCTGATCTTGCTCCCTCGTTACTTCTGCATCTCACTGGCTGCATAGCTTATGAATTTCAAAGCAAAAAACAGAGCCCATTTTGCTCGAAGAGATGATGCTGGAATATCGTTGCACAGTGACGCTGGACAAAGAAAGCCATTAGCATTAAATTATCCACTCCCAGATAATTTCCCAGATGAATCACCAGAAAAGACTCTGAAACAGCATCTTGCTCTTTTTCTTYGCAGAACACATCATTGCATTCAGGATTTAGGGCCTCTAATTCACGGGGCTTTTATCCATCTCGGGCAGTATTTTTAGCAGAGCCCTGATGATGAGCCACCTGGCAGGCCCAAGCGTGTTGGCCGGAGGGATGAGGATGGGAACAGCAGACGGCAGCTCGTGGATCCCTGTGACAGCAGCAGGGCTCTTCTGGAGAGTGCGGTGCAGCAGGGGCCCCCACCGTCTTTGTCAGGGGCTTTCTCCTCAAGTCTTTGCGCGCGGTTATCCACCTGGAAAAGGGCACGGCATGGCACGGCGTGGCCTGAACGATCCCAGGGCTGCTACACAGCTGCTTGCAAAGCCCCCCGTGGCACGCGCTTGCAGTGCTCCGGGGAGGACGTTCCCGACTTCACAACTTGCATAGCTCTCGTGAGGCTGGGCTTGGCCTCGTGCCGGAGGAGCGTCACGAACTATCGTCTCCAAGGCGATGCCGAGCACTGTTTGCTRAATGCACAGTTTGAAATCCCAGCAACCTTGCCAATAAAGAGAGATAAATACACGAGATCGCTTGCTCCAGGTGCCTGCGCTTGGTTGTTTTCTTACGCACCATTAACAAGATTGCCACAAAGTTTAAATTTGGTATTTACGGGGGGGGGGGAGGGGAACCAACATTTTATGGCAGAAGAGAATGACAAAACCTGCAATAAAACCTGTAGCTAACATAGGGAGATATTCTTTAAACTACATCAGGTATGTGATTCATCAGCATTGATGCTCTCACATCTAACGCGATTTGGGTGAGGTGACCAGGTAACAACTTTTTAAAAAGAGCTATCAGATCAGTTCTTCCCATGCCCAAATTGTGGTTTCCTTGCAAACTTTACAGACGGATCTGCCCCAAAAGCTATCCTGGCACTTGGGAAGTGGAGCCTGGCTCCAAATCCGAGCTGGTTCCTCACAAGCCAAGGCATCTTCTCACGATCGGAAGCCCCGAGCGCCCGGCCTCGCGAAGCGGCTCCTTGCACGAGCGCGTTCCAACAGCCAAAGACCAACGGCCTTGCGGCGTCCTTGGCGCTAGCGCCTTCAGGACCATCCCATGGCGACGCTGGGATGAGGCCTTCAGGCCCCTGCCGCCACCGGGCCTCTGCAGAGGGAATATCCCCGCGAGACAGCCTTCACCTGTTGCATTAAACTTACAGGTATTTAAAATGTCAGGTAACCTTCCTTCTCAGCTGCTCCGCTGTCTAACACGGCGAAGCAGCGAGGGCCGGCGCGCAGGGCTTGCGGCTCTCGGGAAGGAGGCAGCAGGCAGACGCCTCCCTGCTTTTGCTCACAACCGTCTCGTTCGTCTTCAGAAGCGAGAAACYGATTTTGTGGTGTGTAACTGTGATTCCTCTAGATATTACACCTATAAATTTGTACCATCTTCTTTCAGAGACGCCGCARCCTGTCGTGGTGCAAAGAGCACTCTCTCTTATACTATCTGTACTCGGAGGCTTTTTTGACAACCTTAATTTAAAAGTAAAACGATGCTAAAAAGAGAAAATAATTGTCTCTTTCTTCTTTTTTTTTTAAAGTGTTTTTGCCTGTTAGTGTTTAGACTATCAGTAGACTACTTTGAGCAGCGAGCTGAGGAGCATGGCTTATTAACCACATTGACTTATGGAGAAGACAAAGCAACTTCTACAGTTTCCCTTTTCTCACAACGAAAGACTGCGTTGTAGGGAAAGAAATGAGAACCATAGCTCATCCCTCCTCCGCAGCCTGCCTTCTCCTGCAGCCAGGACTGCCGATCTCTCCAACGTCCCCTGCTATGAACTCCACCGTGTGTGTGCCGATGGGCCGGCAAGGGAGACCCAGGTCTCCCCTTGCTCTCCAGCAGCGCTGCAATCAGCGCCGCTGCAATCAGCGCCGCTGCACTCGCACAGCGTTGCCCTGCAGCGCTGGCAGCAGCAAGCTCTCCTCCAGCTCAGTCAGAAGAGGTGTCCTTCTATAAAACAAGCAGTTGCTATGCCATGAAAGTCAGCACTATAATGCAGAATTAGCCCGTGGGACTCGCTGCCACAAGCTATCAGTGTCATTTACTTTGCAATGGTCAAGCAGGGGAGATATTCCAAGGAATGAGAAGTACCAGCTCAGCAGTAATACTCGTATTTGTAAGAGCTCAACTCCAACCCTTCGAGGTGCACCCTGGATAGCCAGGCTGCGCGAAGCAGACCAGAAAAGCTGATGATCTGCTCCGAAAGCTGCAGCCCTGCCTCTGGTCCCAGCCACATCCATGCATCCCCACGCTCCCTGGACCTACACAAGGACAATTAAGACAGGCCTATGATTGCAGAGATAAGGGGTTGGGAGCAGGGTGCGTCTCTGGGAGCTGGAGCAGGCTCTGACAGAGCCAAACGTTCCTGCGCTGAGCAAAGCTTTTGCTCTCCGCATCCCTCAACRCTCAGCAGGCGTTTCATTTATGGTCCAAAGAAACGGTATGAGGAGTGATCTCAGCCTGTTCCAGGAAACTCAGTTTACTGATAATTGCATTTATTGCTACCATGCTGTTGTTTGCATCACTTTGTTATTAGATTGCTTTGTGGGGTGCTGTTTTAACAAGATATTCAACACCTGGGTTCATATTATTCTATAAGAGCACCAAGAGGCCAGCCTAAGAGACACATTGTCCAGCTTCCTTACCCGATTCCCAGAAATGCTTAATCAAGTTAAAGAATGTCTCACCAAGGTATCCTCAAATCAGTTCACAGGGATTTCTGGGCCTTTTATATCATGAACAACATTTTATATTAACCAAATGTTGTTATGGCAATAGAACATCTTACATTTAGACAAGAAAAAGATTTCAGAAGACAAATCTCAGTTTGAGACAYGCAAGATGCTATTTCCAAGTATTTGGGGAAATCACACGCAATTGCACACTACCTCAGAAACTGTACTTAGAAGCACTCGAGTTAGGYGGGATGATGCTCTACCACCAAATTTTCCCCCTAACTCTAATGAAACCCATGAGTGCCTAAAGGACTTCACTAATTTACTGTGTTTCCATAAGCAGGASTGAAGCTTCATGAACGAAGCTGCTCTTTGCAGGAGTCAAGGCTGTTTGAAGGAGCCCGTTCTTACACCACCTCTCACTCGATTTTGCAGGCGTCAGAAGCAGCCCGGTCGGAGGGTGCCTGACGTGCCACCCTCGCTGCTCTCGTGCTGAAGGGGGCAGGYGGACAGCTGGATCTGGATGACTAACACGTGGCAAACGCAAGAGTTAACGCAATGGAAATGATCCCCCTTAGTACGGCTAAGTCAGAATTCAGAATCTCGTATGATCCTATGAGACCAGTGTAAAATAATATAATTTCCTTTTCTGTAGGAAAATTAGAATGTGTCTACAGCAGAGTTAAAGCAACGTGACTTTAATCTGCAGAGGGACCAATTTCAATCACATTTTCTTTCTCTTTCTTCACTTCTCTGTAGGCACCTTTCAGAGAGCAAGAAGATGGATAATGCAGATGTTCGTGCACTACACCATCTCAGAGTATTGTCATTTACTTATTACAAGAAATCAGCAATCTTCTATATGCCAAAAAGTAAAAAAATGCAATTAAGTGCCAGATTCACTCCTCTGCTTTCTTCCCAACAGGAGTCCAGCACTACTAAAGCCTTGCACCATYCAAGCACTAAATTCTACCTTCCACTTCCCCTTGGCTAGCTACCTTTGAAACTCCCGAGCCAGCCAAGAGAAAACACCGGACACAAAGACCCAGTCCCTAATTTTTTAAGGGCTCTTGAAACAGTCTGCCGTATAAACGTGACTCTGCCTTTAAAACCTTTCTGTTCTTGAGCACAAATTATCAGCTCTGAACTGAACAGCTGTTTCCTACAGGTAATGCTGAAACTACTAATTTCAAAACCACCCACAAGCTGTTGCATGGTAACTCTCTCACCCAGCAATCCAGCGATCTGCAAAACTTCGTAGCTATTTGTTTGCCTCTTTTTATTCCAGAYAGGTTCAAGTCTAGGCACAGATCTACACCAAACTCACTGCTCTGCCCCTCTCTTTTGAGCAGATAGCTCCTGCTAAATGCAGTGGGGCCAGCTGCAAAAATCACGATGTCTCGGTGTAAGCACAACAGTCTCGCGTTCAGAGCCAAGTACGAGATCCTGCTYTGCAGAGCTGCAGGACGCTCTTCACCGCTTCGCTGTCCGGAGCTCGTAGCAAGGCAACAGGCACCGAAGCCGCCGGCTGAGCTTTAGCTTGGTACGAAGGTGTCAATCCTCGGAGTATGTTATTTAGAGCTGGGTCATAAAGTATATGATATACCCAGTTACACTCTCTTCTCACGTAAATCTTACATTATACAGGGAGAGAACAACGCAGAGAGGAAACTACGTTGCGTCTCAAGAGCAGCTCCTGCCCCCAATTTATGCTGTAGACCTCGGAGCAGATTCCCAGGGACTCAGCRCGGCCCTGCCGTCAGAGGGCATACGACAGACTGGCTACGGTTCTGAACAGGGGAAAGCACAGTGCCAAAATCAATATTCATAACCGCAAGCGTTGCAGCAAAACACAGAGTACCAAACCCCGAGAGCTGGATTTTTAAGGAGCGATTTCTCTCCTGGCGTTCTCGCTTCCYCAGAGCGCTCTGGCACAGCTGCAGAGCACTCACGGCTAGCTGATTGCTTTTGAGCTAAACGTGTGGTACAGCATCTCGTTTCTAAGCTGCTTTTTAAAAAGCCAAGGCAAGATACCAAGGCAAGAAACCTGCTTTATTTATGCTTAATTTTTAACYTACAGAAATTTGTAAAAATTCAGAAGACCACCTCAAGGACAYAGAACTGTACCAACAGGTGATGAACTGTGCTTATTACTGTAACTATGGCACTACTAGCATGTGTACGTTAACTCCAAATGCAGACCCCGTGTCCAACACTTCTTTATAACGGACCCTATTTATCTTGATGTTGGTAATTTATGCCTTAGAAGTGCTAAAAGAGAAGTGGGTATTCCTTACCTCCCGTCTTACATAAAGGGTTACAATTTAACGTATTCTGTACAATGGCAAGGGGAAAGCCAAGTCATGGACCGTTGGACTGYCACAGACAAGCTGTGGGTTCCACCAACTTCAGTGTCTCCTTTGAGCACATCGTGTCAGAGAAGCAGAACCTAACAGATACATTCTTGGGGTACATCCCCCCAAACCATCCAAATATTCATGTACTGACACTAGAAAAGTCCCTGGTSAAGTCTTCATTAAATGGGTAACATTTTTCCCCCAGGGACACAAGGACTAGAACCATCTACCCATTCCCTCTGGTAGCAGCGTTTGCTTTGTTCCCATGCATCCCTAAGCAAAGGAGGACTTCTGTGGGGACCTGCTTTTAATACTTGCGCATACTGGCTAAGGAGAAATCACTGGCAGCTAAAACGATTGGCAACTGCCACCCTTCCTGCTGGGGATCTCCTCCTCCAGACCGGTTCAGTCTTGCTGCAGTGCTCAGCATACGCTGCCACCTTCTTGTTCTGGCTTCCCACTTGGACCATTTCCCGTAATTGTCCAGCTTATTTTGGTGCCCCTGAAGGAAGACTYTCCAGGCTCTTACAGGAACATACCTAGTGAGTTAACCTAAAACTCTCTCTATAGAGCCTCTCCAGTGAGAGCTCAGCCAGAGAGCCAAAACCCTTCAGCTCTCCAAACCACACTGCAGCTCGTGCACTGAAGAGAGGTGGCCAAAGCCTCCCCTGCAAGCAGCTGCACAGGACACCACGGCAGCAGCATGCACCAGGCCCGCAAACTGCTTCGAACTCCCTCCCTCGCYGCCCCGGACTCCAGCACCGTGGGCATTGATTTGGGTCACACTATAGCTGGTCAAGATGCTCCTTTCCTAGAACAAAACTGGACRCAAATAGGTATCTGGGTCTTTGCCAGTGACTCCTCTCTTCCTCCTCCAAGGAGCAAAGCCAGAAATAAATTTCATTTTCCCAGGAAACATAATAGTTATTATTCAATGACTGAATTACAGGCTCATTCTTGGAGAGGAGTAACAGCAAACTGCGGGATGTGAAGGTGGTGTTTTACTTCACAGGAATTAAAATTCCTCAAAGAAATATTAAATCTCTAATAGGAAATGATGGTAGAGTGCTTTGTACTTCTGCAATATGGGATTACTGCTTCCAGCTTCTAAAGGTGTTTGTGAGGTACACAGCGTGTGACAGCAAAGGCATTAAAAATGCATTTCGCTGCCACGTTGTATCTGTACAACCAGCCAGCAGCTGCAAACGCGTGGGGAAGCTCAGGCACCAGGAGCGTGGGCACTCACCCAGGGCACGGGGCATCTTGGAGGGCGCAGCTGGCCCCAGCAGCAGCCTCCCCGGAGACCAGGACACTTTCAGTCCCAAACTTTAATTTCACCTAMGACACTTAAATGGGGGGAGCAGGGATGTCACCCTATTTTGACTTCTGAAGGAGAGTGCACGAGACCAGAGCGCCCTGCTCCTGAGCATCCGATTACCCACCGGAGACGGCAGGGACTCGGCTCTGCSGTCCCCTCCAACGAGATGGCCAGAAACACCCGTCAGCTTGAGTGACAACACCGAAAATCGAGGTTGAAAGACAAACCTGGAAGAAAGGCAAACAAGGGAGAGGAGCTGTGACAGCCATTGCGGCGCACAAATACACGGATTTCTCTTGTTGGATCCAACTTTTGACTGAATGTATCCAGGCAACAGAAGTCTTGAATTCAGTAACAGATGTTCAGACCGCAGCATGGCGACACGCACCAAAAACCCAGGCAGACAGCCACGGCCCCCGGAGCGCCGGCACTGTTTGCTGCACGTTTCGCTTTTTGTTCCTTCGTACGCTTACCAAAAGACACACTGAGTCACTCGGCGTCCGCAGGATTGGGTATGTTAAGGGTCATTCCTCCTGCAAAATCTGTTCTATGCTTGCATCTTCCTCCAGGGAAGGCAATCTTGCGCCGCCCCGATCCCCTGCCGAGCTTGCCAGCAGCACCTCCCCAGCGTGCTCAGCAAAGGCTTCTCTTCCACGAGGTCTCCAGATCCAGGCCGTTTCCCGGGGACAAGCAAAGCCTCCTGGCTGTGCCCGGGGCTCTGCGAGCACAAGAACCTGCAGCCCGAATCCCGCCAAGCCCGGGCCATACAGTGACGTACATCAGCAGTTTCTAGTCCAACGACAGGAGCCAAGAACCTAAAATACAAGAAATACTCCCTTCCTAGAAACAGTACTGTTTGGTTGATCACTTCAAAGCAAGGGATTGCACCAGGAGCCCCTCAGCGAAAGCACCTCCATACTCAAGCGCGTTCAGACATCCCAGCTCCASGTAGAAATCCCGGAGAGTCTGTGCRTTCACACRGCAGAAAAGCAAAGCAGAGGCTGACTTTCTGCGGAGGGTATTATCCCATATGCTCACAGTTCGCTTCAGATTAAAAATAAAGTTCACAGCTTCCCAAACATCTTTGCAATAAGTCAAGCTGTTTGGAAAGAAATGGGCCATGCTAAAACTCTTATTACCCACAGAAAGAAACCAGCAAGCGTAAATGAAACGGGCAGCAAATTTCTCTCTGCRCAGAAGACGGTCACTGCTTTCAATTGGGGACTAGCAACAGACCTAAGATGACCCAACGCTACGGCGCAGAGTGGTTGTTCCGGGGAGGAGACCTCCCCAGGCCCTGCAGACAGCAACGAGCAGGTACGCACAGGCCAACTCAGACAAGCAGACCGACGGAGAAACCRGGAAACCAACGGCGCACGTGGGTTATGAGGTACGTTGTCCCACTCCAGCACGTTAAAGATCAGTTTGGAATTGGAGTGAATAAAACGTATCAACCAACACCTTTTTTCCAAAGACTAACCTTTTTCAAAATCAGAGACTTTCCAATAACTAGCTAGTAGGCGTTTGTCTTTTTATCCAGTTTTCCCCCCTGCTGTGCATTTTTTGGTTTTCATTAAAGACGTCTCTTTGGGGGCGTTCTCCTTTTCCCTTTGTCACTCATTCTGGGAACTCCAGTGTGTGCGTCGCAGCGCTCACCAGCTAAGGACAAAGACTCGTGTAGGAAGGCGTACCAGCATGCCGAAAAAGAGAAAAAGGAGGAAGAGACAGCATCCAGGGCGGAGGATGTTGCATCCAGCGCAGAGGATGTTGCATCCAGCTGCAGGCTGCAGCCTGCTCCATCACGCATCCCGTGCCTGCTCCCGCCAAGGCCCGGGGCAGATGCACGCAGGCTGCTGGAATGCTCCTCTGCTGCCGTCCTCAACGTTTGCGTTTACTATCCAGTCGAGGTTTCCGCGRCATCGGGGGCCCCGCACGCGACGTCAGCCGCCCTTCTCCGCTCCTTTCCACGGAGCCAAGGGGCCCGGCGGTTCGGAGACGAGGCGAGCACGCGCCCCGTGCCGCAGCCGTGCTCCCAAGGTAAAGCCCGCTCGTAAAAAAGCACAACGTCCAGCGAGAAACTGCCTCGCTGCTCCCGCGGGAGACGGGCTGCGCTCGAGCAGCGCTGCTGTACGTCAACGCAATCAGCCCGACAGCGAGCTCGCAGACGGCAAATCCTGAGCGGGATCGCGGAGGCAAACCTAGCGCCGAGCCAAACGCCTTGGGAATTGAAATTCGATGTATTTTTTTTCTCCCCACACAAGCTGAAGCGAATTAACTGCGCTTTCCCGAGTGAGTGCAGGCTGCTTGCTTGGCAGCTTCCCCCTCCGCCCAGGAAAGCCGGCGTGCTCTCAAAACGATCCTGCCGGTCCAGGGCAYCGGATTTCGAGCGGTAGCGATTACGGGCTCCAAAGGTACCGCTCGGCACAAACAAAAACTTTACTAACGTGCCGTGGTGGTGAAATTTAAATATCTGATTGATTCGGCTAAGAATAAAGATGTGAAGAAGTCACACAACGTTTTAGACCCCAAACRTTAGTGTTTTTAAGCACCTATCTGGGCACACGTGGGGTTTCCGATTCAAAAAGCAGGAGCCCTCAGGATTACCGTGGAGTCCTCTGACAGCTCCCCACGCAAACCAGGAGAGTCCAAAGTAAGGCTGCTGAGACAGCCCAGCGTCCTGTCTCGCTTTGCTTGCCCGATCCAGTTCCCGGGTCCCTCTGGACTGAAGCTYTCCCATTTGAATCACTGGTCTTCCACCCCAAACTGGGATTTTTGGCCACTTTGTTGAGGGCTCGTTCTGCCTCCCGACTGCAGAAGAAATGTCCAGCCGCACTCTGAGCTCGGCGGTCCTGCCGAATTCCCACCCCTCCGGCAGCGCAACCCTCCAGGCGGCACCTTCTCGGCTTGCAAACGGGAATGCGGCGCGAGCCGCAAACCAGGAGCCTCTCTCTTCCCATCGGCCTACGGGGGCCAGCGCCCAGCCCTACCCTTTTCCAAATTACAGACTTTGGCCAGAAAATAATGTGCATCACACCAGGAAAATACCACCCTTTGAGAAGCGAACCGCAGGCAGCCCTGAACCTCGCTGCAGCGGCCCCCGCGCAGCAGTAGCGAAGTCCAGCTAATACCAAGTCCATATTAAAGGCTTTGGGCCGTTCTGGCACAACTAACTGTTAAGATTTAGATCCCAGTGACTGCAAAAATATTTCATTTTTATTCTTCGTAATAAAATCAAGCTTCTGGGAAGTCCTTTTATTTTCTGGGAACTGCATTTTCTCTGTGAAAATTGCTTGAATGGGAAATTCTCAATCTGTTCTCCCGAATATGCCATTATTCAGTAACGCCTTGGTAAGGTTCTTTGCAAAGCTTAAAGGGGACCATCGTTATAAGGAAATGTAARCTACATCTTGCCTTTGCTAAATTCATTTGTTACGTTTTAACTCGCTTCCGACAACTCACTTCAGGCACAAACTTCCGTGTTTGTATTAGAAACAGTTCAACACTTTTTCCACCAGCTGAGCGCTAACCAAGCAGAATGACAACCACTAGAAACACAAATGGAAGAAAAGCAACGAGGAGTATGAAGGAGAAAACCACAGTGTGTGTAACCTYGCACGGTAATCATCAGTTTACTCACCAAACCACGGGGCTCTTCGGAAGTACAACGCTTCGTGCGCGATGCTTACGCGATGAGTTTCTGTTTGAGGCGTAGCAAGAGGTGCTTGCCCATTAGGTGTTCCCAGGAGGCTAACTAGCAAGCCCTCTTCGCCAGACCCCCGTGCGGGAGGGTGCAGACCACTGCGCAGTCAAGCACTCCCGTTGCTTTGGGCGTCAAAATGCTCCTTCAGAGCTCTTAGCTGAACGCTTTAAGGTGAATGTGGGCTGAGGAAGCAGCAATTATCTTAACTGTATTTATAAGAGGAAGGAATTTGTTGTAATGAGAAGCCCTGGAGTAGAAATCGCACAAAAGAGCAGGCAATTTTAGCAGAATATACCTAAACCTAATACATCACAAGCACCAAGAACTAGGTAGACTTTTGGGTTTCACCCAGTTTGAGGTATCCATGACAAATACCCTGATAAAACACAACCCCACCCCACACTTGGAGAAATGCTTTAGGAGCAAGCTAAGCCGTTACCAGCAGCAAGCAGCCACGTGGGCCAACAGGCAGCTCCCCTCCAGCACCTTGGGGACCAGCGCCCGCACCAGGCCACCGCAGCGCCAAGCAGGACCTCCCTCTGTCACCCCTCTGCAAAGCACCCAAACACGCAGTTTAGAGCTGCAGCATCAGCAAGATTTAAGCATTTTTATGTGCACTGTTGCAGCAGGGCTTCAACTGCACGAGCATCAACAGCAACTTTATGGTAACCACGATCTAGACTTTACAACGTGCTGAAAGCCAGGCCGGGTGGTGATATTTGAGTGAGGAGTGTAACACAGACTATCTAAAACCAGCTGCCTTGATCCAAAATACTTCCTTGCAGTTCTTTCAATGGAAATATCAGGCATCTCCAAGAGGTTATTCATCCATTCATTATAATACCTCTAAAATAAGCCAATGAGTTGGTATCCAAAAATAGTTACTTCCCTCTGTTGTTTCTGAAGAAGCTCAAGGAGATGAGTTTAACCAGCACGTCTAACATTTAGGCACTTTGCTAGTGTTTATGAGTCATCCCAGCTCTCTTTATACTCAGTAAGAGGAAAAGCATGCTCAGATTGTGATTCATCTTCTACTAAAATAGGYGCCTGAGAGAGGTGGGATGGAGACTTCTGTGTTGCTGCCTCTCTTTTCCAGCGGGTACCAAAGCAGCCTGCCTGCCTAGACCAATCACCRCACATCACTTTTACATGGCTAAATTTAAGCAAGATTAATTATGTAGAATGAATTAACACAGCCAACCTTAGCCTTTGCAAATTATTATTGAATAGCATAGGGAATCACGAATAAAATGAATTTAAAAAGTACAAGGCAATTAAAAATCCACCTATGCTTTAAAGGGGAACCGGGAAAAGTTTAATACAGAGCGTTATTGTGCATCTGCAAGCAACAGGTGCCAGCCAAAAGCCTGACAGTCAAAAGTCTTGGTTTTGACAGAACCTATTTTTGAAGCACTTGCTATTTTGACTGGTTTTGAGAAAAATCAGGTAAAGAGATCAAATCTCAAGCTTCAGTAGYGAACTATGAAAAATAAGCTCTTCCACGAGGAAGAACAGGTTCAGAACTAAGGTCAATTTAGAGATGGCCCAGCGCTGCGGATCCTGTGCATGTCCCGCACTTCCACTACACGGCACAGCACTTGCACCAAATCCTTCCTGGTTTCTCGCTCTCCTCTGGTAAATACTGGAAAATAGCAGGTTTATTTGCTGCATCCATGTTACTAGATTTATTCCTGAATTATACCTCCAGACCACTGCTTCGGATCTAGGAGTCYAGGTGCAAACCCTGGTGCAAATCACGCAGAAACACGTTGGCTCCCACCTTCCACAGGTGCTTGCTCTGCCCACAGGCCTTTCTATCATGCCTGACAAATTCTAAGAGGTTCCAATTTCATCCCACTACAAAATCCATTCAATTGCTAAAACCTCATTGCTTTCATACAGTCATTACTGCATTTCTAAAKGTTGTGACCTTCACCTTCCAGTCACAGCACTGGACATCGCCTGATTAAAACCATACGGGCTTGTTGCCAGTGTATTAAAAGTTACAAGATTAAAAAGTCTGCAGTACTCAGTGTTTCTTTAATTGCATTTAGGATAAAGGTTTGCATTCCTGCCTAGCAAAGGGGCACCACAGTGAACAGCTGTATTTTGATAGCGCTTCTGGAAAACACAATAGGGGGAAAAAATCGTGTGCAGCCCGCACTCGGAACGCCACCGAGCGCAGACTGATCGTATTCAACCAGAACTGGGGCAGCGTTAAAAATTTATGCACTGGGGGAGTGCACAGGAAAAAAAATGCAACTTAAAGAGAAATTCAAGGTCTTAATTTTCAGACTTGCGCTCCAACACTCAGATCTCTTCCCTGCAAACCAACAGCTTATGTTTTAGGGCTGCCCTAAATTGAGGCGTTTTACTGAGTGGTTCTTAGTATAACATTGAGTTTATACTGTCACATGTAAGGAGAGATGACAGGAGAGATCCCCTTTGCCTTCTATAATCTTTCTGTAAGGACTAGGATACAATACAAAAAGTACTGGAAAAGGCAGTGAAAAAGTTAAACCAAAAAAAAAACAAACTCTAATAAACCAAGGGCTTTATTTCTTCTTAACTGGGCACTACGGTTTCTGTCTTGAAAGAAGAAAACTTCAGACTCGGTTGAACCTGTCATCTTGTTACACGGATCAGACAGAGAAGCGTTGGAAAATGGTTACCRGTTTTTCAGCCTTGCAGGAAAAATGCTGTCAAAGAGCTTGTCTCACTGGTGGGATGTGGGAATGGCAGCAGCAGCATGAAAAGAGATCTAYAGTGGTACAAAATAAAACATTTGAAACACCCCTATGAGCTTCCACAAAGACGAAATGAAAGGAGCAATCTCTGAGTACAGGAAATTTGTGTGTACACATCACTCCACAGAGACACAGATAAGACAGGAGAGAAAATTATGCACTTTAGTTTCTTAAAACTCAGATGAATTAAAAGTAGGAATCATCTGAACAGCTGTGTAACAGCTCACATAGTTTGATAAACAGGGGGATGCTAATAACTGCCATAGCTTGAAAATAATYAGACTGATCCATACGTCGCTTCCTTGTAACAGTAACTCAGTGAAGGGAGTTATAAGAAAGGCAAAATCGCAGGACGGGTAGGGCGATGTATGTACGTGGAAATCCCAAATGGTGAAGCAGCTCAAAAGGACTGTATTTGGTGGGAAGCTGACACAAAACCTTTTTCTCAAATAAATGGACTGCCCTTAGATGGCCCGATAAAAAGCGCGAGGGAGTTACGGCGAGAATTTCCTGGGCAGCCAACAGTCCGTAAGTCAGAGCCACCCAACTTGAGTGAGCAACAGTGTAGGCAAACGCCAAACTCACTTCTGGTGAACTTTGGAATTTCATCATTTTCTCTTAGGATAAAGCTGGACTACATGACAATTAAATAAGTATTATAAATCCTATAAATGCAAAATATTGAGGTGGAAAACATAATGCCATTTACTAGCCAAAAAGCCCCTCAGACTGTGTTACTGGATGGAAGCTGTTGTTGCCCTGCAGCTGCTAGCCCAGTCTAGGCTAGATCACAAGAACTTAGGGGGCAAACCTGAGAAACGAAGAGTTGGCTTTTAAGGAGGTGTTTAAGAGGACAGAGACTGAGATGAGTGGGGTTAAAAGAGAAGAGCAGACAGGGAAAAGTTGAAGGGAAAAAGTGTTTCTGAGGATCTCTAAGAAAGAGACAAGCATTATTTTTGCAGGTACATAACAACAAATCAATCTTATTTCCAGTTACCTTGATTAGTTGGGAATTTATCTGAGGAATTAAATATGCAGACTTAAGCATAGTTTGTTCATGTTGTAAAAATAAAAGAGGCATTTGACACTCTTCGGTCACTGTAACGTCGACCCCTCTAACTTTCCATCGTGTGCCAATAAGGTACTCTATGACTTGGCTCAAATTTCTTTATTGAGACATTTATAAAAGAAGTACAGATGATATCTGCCCATCATGACAAAAACAAATGCCTGGAAGTTCTTGGTTTCTGTGCGAGTGCAGGTTTATGGACGGGCAGATTGAAACGGCAAGGGGCCTTCTCCCCCATCTCCTGAGCATCTCCTTCAGCAAGCAGAACGGTACACTTACAAGTGCACTTTTAACACATTAATTCACTCATGTTGTGCTCCCACGAGTGAGATACCCCAGCGAGCACTTCCAGACTCCAGCCTTCCCCAAGCGACTGCCCGCAGCCAACACTCAGCTAACGCGGTGTGACAGCAAGGCTGCCCCAGCAGAGGAAAYGGGGGCACAGTGTCTAGGCAAGTGTACAGCTTGGCTGCTACTATTTTATCTTCAAAGTAATTTTAGGAACATTGATGGACTAATTTCCATGGTTTGACTATTTCAGCTTGCATATTATATCCAATAAAATCTTAGAGATGCCCTCAGGAGCACATTAGGCTTGTTCTCAACTCAACACAACTACTCTCCTATGGAAAGAGAGCCCACGATCTTCCTGAGATAAAACAGCTATTACAAACGTTAGTTCATATCGATGTTCAATTTTTTCTTCCTAAATTTGATTCCAAACCATACACAATGAAACTGAGAATCCTACTATTACTCTTTCTCTTACTTCAAAAACGAACAGGTTTGATCAAGTACGGACTATTCTTTTTAGATGTTACAAAGCAATTTAATTCATTTACAAAGGATTTCAAACTGGCAGTACTACATCTAACATTATAATCTCAGACTAGAAAAAGACAGATGACATCATTTGTCACCCCCCCCCCAAATGTACATACATTATTGATTATTCAGAAGCCTCATGAATAGGGTAATTTGTTATCATAAAAAATTAAAGAGAATGCTGCTGAACAGAAAGGAAGAAGGGCAAATTCTGCACCTTGCTCTGTTGCGATTCCTCCTCAGTGCAGCTGGTAATAATAAAAGAAAGAGAAATAAGGGTTTGCATGGCAGATTGTACTGTACTGCCCGTGTAGCGCACAGCTGCTCTGAGTCACTCAAGTTGCTACTGCCCAAAGAGAAACCAAGCAGCAAAAGATGTGTCAGGCTGTACTGGAAGACCCATAGCGACGCAGTCTCCTATGCCCAAGCACGAGGACGTACAGCAGGTTGAAGCTGCTCCATGTTCTTCGTGGCCTAAATAGAGTTCCTCCTCTTTTCCTTTCTGCCCTGCATTTGGCGCACTCTCTTCTAAAGATAAAGCAGGGCCACCAATGCACAGGACATCTGCAGTTTGAGCACCAGATAAGCTGTCACGGTCCTTAATATTTTTCATAAGAAGAATTTGCTAAGCAGATGTTTGGGGATGTTCAATAGCAATTTCAGTGTTTGAACAATAAACATCCTTTTTCACAAGTATCTCAGGGCTCATAAGAACATCACAGTTCTCTGGCATGGTCCACTGAACCCGCTAGATGCCTCCTCCCCACAGCCTACTTGCACAGTAGCTGCTGTACAAATCACTACCATCTCCCTAAGGTATGTAGGTCCTGGGAATAATTAAATTTAAATTCTATCTCTGTGAAACAAAACTGTGGTAAGGACCTGAAGTCCCAGTAACAACATCTAGGTATTTGTGAGGCCATCCTCCTCGTAAAACAGCATGTCCCTCTGGAGAGAGCTACCAGTTCAAGAAAATGCTTTTAACTGACATTTAAATGTCAAACTACAATGTTAAATGTAATGGGCATTTCATTGCTCAGCCCGGGAGAAGCATGAACACATCAAAAGCATCTTAATAATCAACCACATTAAATGTTCATGGCCTTTGATACCTGGAAAGACAACTATAGATGAAGTGTTTATCAAGGCTCATTTGCTTTATTTGCATGAACACAAATCCAAACATTTCTCCAGCAGACCACAGGAAGGTTATGAGAATAATTATAAGGATAGTAAACTCATTCTTCCGGAAAAATTCCTATTCTCCAAGTTACATTAATTCTTTTCTGATCTACTCACTGTAAGCCTACCCTTTTCCTACTGATATCCCCTATAACACCACCTTATCTTTGTTCTTATTTCCTCTTCATCTTTGCTCCATTATTTGAACAAGTCTCCTCAAATTTTACTCACCAGTAAGTAGCCTGTTACGTGTAAATACATAATAATACGCAAAATATTCACCAAAGAATACATTTTCCATTTCATCTCTGTAGCAATAAACACTCAATGTGTTGTTTGGCTACCTCAAATGATTTTAAACACCACTCAGAATCAGCTTAACGTTTGAAGTTGAGGCTGAACTTTTCACGGTGCTGAAACTTATGGTCTAAGAACAGGTGCAAACCTGCTCTGCTCACCTTAAGAGAGAGTATTAATTCATTGTCCATAAACATGTATTTACCTAGGACACTATCAGTGCTGCTACTCCATTTGTGATCTCAATTTTAACTAAAATAACCTGTTTGCCTTTGCAATAACTCCTCTGAGCTGAACAAATACTCTCCTACCAAGAGAGTCTTCAAAAGGTCGAACAGCAACAGGTCAGGCAAACCCAGCAACTTGTCCTTCAAAGCCGTAAAACTAGGCCAAATGAAGTTAAGAACTGATAACAGAGGCGAAAGCACCAAAGCTGCCAAGTGCGTAATGACAGGTGCAGATCAACATCTGACTTTCTCATTCGACGGGACCCACGCGCAGAGAGCTTGCCAYGGCAGTTAGACGGCCGATCACAGTAACAGTCATACGCACTGTATCTGGCGATATCCGTTAATGATTGTTAACACTGCACAGTCATTATTTCTGAGAGTAAATGCAGTATGTCAAATTACTAATTTTCATTGTCATTAGTCAGAGTTTCATTGCCATAAAAGGTGGCTGAAAATACCAACTTCTGGAGCTCGTATGGAAACACAGCGCTATCCTCTGGCTACCGTACACGCTCAAAACGCCGACACTTGTGCGGGAGATGGGAAATCCCTTCTGGAAAGGGTAGGCTGCTCAGCATTCATCCCTGCAAACTCAGCCCTTGCAGAAAGGCTAGGAATAACAGGCAAGAAAGCAGAAAGATAATTTAGCAGGTTTGCATGACTGCCGTTAGCCTCTGATACCTTCCACATCAGTGATTAGCCCCTAGAAAATAATCCTACTTATTTCTCTATGCCTCTTTGGCTTGGCAAATGATAGCGGACAGGAGAGAAGCAAGCTCAAGAAGATCAGCAGCCAGCAAAGACCAGCAGCCAGTCCGGATACGCCTCCCTTGCACCGTGGACACTACCCCCAATAGATTTCCTTATTTCCCACCATTTGTGTAGGTTTGCGGAGCTCGCTGCCACCTTGGGCAGACCTGGCTGCCTTGGTTATGGGTTATGCTTGGTTTGCAGTTTGAGGCTTGTATTCACAACCAGGAGCTCTACAGTCTTTCATTAAAAACATAGTAACAAATGGCAGAGATTAGGATACTATCTGAGAAAGCGAGCTGGATTTCCTGCTCGGCCCTAGAAATACAATACATAATAGAAACATAGAATATAATTAAGAGAGCTGATCTTCCTAATATTCACATCTGTGCAAATGTAACTCCTTTAAATTAATGAGAGATACATGCCTGTATTATTGGATGAGTGGGCCTGCGTGAAGATTATATAGCAGTTAAAGAAGCAAGCTAAACTTGTTTGAAAAAGGGTTGAACTAATATTAAGAATTTAAAAGAAAAGTACAAATGACTTGGTACCGAGTAGCTGACAGTGCTCTGCAACATACCATGCTCATCTGCAAAATGACAGAGGTGCCGGTTTTAAAAACTGTCTACAGTACTGTCGCTGATAAACGATGGTTCCACGGTGAGCGAATTCAACGCCTTTTCTGGTCCTTCCAAGAACTGAGTGACTCCTCTTGCTGCATATCATATAGGATCATGAAGTTATGGCACAGCTTTTATGGTAGAGATCACCTGGCAAGAAGCACAGCTCCTGGGATTCATTTTGCATTACGTTAAAATATCCTCACATTACAGCACACAGCTGAGGATCAGCACCCGGAGGAAATTCCGAAGTGCAAGCCAAAAAATGTAGCAAATTTAACACGATAGCCAGGACTTGGCAGTTGGCCCAATGGTGGAGTTAATGAAATTTGCAGCCGGGGCAGAGAAAATCACACTACCGCTGTCAGCCATTATTTCAGTTCTGACAAGAGGTGCAGGATTATTAGTTTGTACCTGTGCCCAAGCAGATAATTAAGATTTTATCTTAACGATTACAGCTGATATTATTGAAAAGAAAGGCCCTAAAGATTTCTGTAATCCATGCATACCTATCACCGGCTTCCCTGTAGCAACACCCTACAAGGAATGGCCCATGCCCTGGGCTATGTTGGTCTCCGCTATGAGCCCACTAACGAAGCCCCCACCAGCACCCCAGCGCAGTACTTGTCGCTCCTGCAGATGGGCTGCCAGGTGCCCTTGCTTTTTTTTAATCTGAGCAGCAGAAGAAAATGTCCAACCTCCTTCCCACTCTGGTCCCCGGGCCCGCATAGGCTAGCCAGCCGGTCTCGCCGCACACACAGGGCGAAAGGGGAGCGCGATGCTGCCAGTGATGCTATGGGCAATGCTGTGGGTGACGCTATGGGCGATGCTGTGGGTGATGCTGTGGGCGATGCTGTGGGCAAGGAAGGYCTCCATAGCCCAAAACCTGCTCTGAGCAGGGTCACTTGCTGGTGGCACCCGGAGGGACAGGTATCCTAACCCTTCGAGGACTAAGCGAGGAGGCAGGAGGGAACAGACTGCTCCTGAGCACCTATGCAGCTTCCCACACTCTGGGTTCAGCTCTGCAGCAAACACYGCGCTCGGGCCTAACAACCGCAGGAGCTATGGTAACAGGAGCAGGGCCTTAATGTCAATCAAGTTACTGGGGATTTATTCTTGTACCGATTAGGGCATGTAAGCCCTCGATACTGCGCCTGCTGCTTTCTGCTCTTAGCTGGCTTTCTATTAAACTTGCATTACATTTCAAAGCGGAGTGCAGYCTAGCACAGAAATAGCTAACGCGGGGGGAGCTAAAGATTTCCCTGGCTGCAGCACACTGTTGCGTGCGGCGGGCAGTAACTCACGCCCCTCTCGCTAACGCTCTGGTGCAGAGCGGTATTTAAAAGGAGATTAAGCAGACCCGTGCCCGCTCCGGCTGCGGCAGCGAAGGAGACAGGACCGCGAGCGCTGCCCCGCGCGAGCGCCGAGCCGCCGGGCGAGCGAAGCGCGCCGGCTCCGCTCGTCCGCCCCCGGACGAGGAGGAAGCGGGGATTTGCCAGACCTGATAGATTAAGTTTAGTAAAACTCGGAGACGCTCCTGTTAATAATAGCTTCTCTTCCCCCCTAGGTCAGCCTAATTTTCTGCACACTAATTTTCCTAATGCTTATTAACACTCTTATTTCTTTTCGCAGGGAGACGTTTGCTCTTAATTGGCAGTTTGAGACACAGAATTGCTTTCTGACCCCAAATTGCTTTCCAGCATGGCTAGCTTGATTCCTTACATACGGATAACCTCTTTATACTTCATACCCCAACAATAAAATAACACTATGGAAACTCTTTATTGCTGGCTATTTTATTTATTATGCCTCTGTTCTTAAAGATGGCACTGAATTGCCACAGGTTAATGGAAACTTCTTGTCTTTCAGAGTGAATACTTTAGAAGAACACCAAAAATTCTTGTTCAAGGAGAAGAGAGTAAAAAACAATGCCTTTAAGAGAGGACAAAAGCCATTTTTCCTTTTTTATTCCAGGACTAATTCAGGATTAACTAATTCAAGATCAACATAGCTTGACAAGCAAGCTACTTTTCATTTTGTAATTTTTTAGGTCCCGTTTATTTTAACATTAGCATATACATATATATATACACATATATACATATATAAAGCTGCCAACAAGTTCCAGTATTGACTGCAAACATCCTTCTCAGATTCTAAATGTGACACAGAAGTGCAGTGGTATGCCCTAATTTCACAGGCATGTAACTAGCTTACATGTAACTGGATTTTGGAATAACCATATGCATCCAGACAGTAAGGCGTTGATGTAGAGGCATAACATTAAGCTGGTAATAAAACTTTTTTGCTCTTACAGAGCCACAGTTTCTGTGAGATAAATGTGATAATTAATTACACTAACTGCAGAATTTCTACTATAATTTTAATATTTTAACATAACATTTTATGTAACAGTTAAAAAGAAGCACCAGCATTATAGGTGCTCAAGCATTTAGTTTCTGCTGAAGCCAATGGTGCCTGACTCCTGCCAACAGCATTCAGAATTATTAAAAATTTGACTATAAAAATCTTAAACCTTATATTCTTTCCAAGTATCATTTATGTTTTTTCTTTCCAGCCTGACAAGATATAATGACTGAAACAAATTGTAAATACCCTATCTGATGAATACAACAAAGCTACCCGATGCAAGAACTGACAAGTAATTATATCATCCTTCTAATCAGAACACCAAACACTCGAGGCATCTTGCTAAGCGTCGCACCAGTCCTGGTGCTAGAGGACTGGTTTCTTGTCCCTGGTTGAATTGTGAATATTTTTCTGTCTCCAGGGATGAGAAAAAAAATCATTGATTGAAYGATATGCTGTCTCTAATCCAGCTACGTATCTGTTGTTGCACATTCTGCAGAATCAGGAGTTTTTGAGTAACATGAGAGTGGTGAGCAGAGAGGAACAGAAGAGCTCACCGCCGCGACGGCACCTGGTCGCTAGCTCAGAAGTCTCTGACTCCTTGGGGAAGGGGCGGGCTGGGAGCACTGGACATGCCTCTCTGCTCTGCCCAGGCTCCTTTGGCCACATAAATGATGTCAGAGAAAAAGAGCAGAATGATTGAGTTTTTACACCATTTTCGTATGACTGCATTCAGGCTTCCTTAGTCAGCCATCCAACCAGCTCTTAGTCACTGCTCTTGAACTACGCCGTTTCCCTCTGGGAGGCTGAAACGGTGGCCRAGACCCGGCAGAATACAGCAGGTCCCTTGCTGGGTTGCCACATCAGCATGGGGGAAGCAGGACTTCAAGGCCAGGAGAACCTCTGCTCACTGGCTGGATATTCCCAGCTAGGAAACATTTACCTGTTCACTCTTTTGATATTGCARAAGACCAACAAGGAAAAGGAAAACGGGCAATTTCGTCCAGAAACAAGGCTTCTGTGAGATAACCTCTCTCTGCGCGCTTCATGGAGAGAGTCCAATGTGCGGCTACGAAGATGATCAGAGGGCTGGAGCACCTGCCCTGTGAGGAACGGCTGCGAGAGCTGGGCCTCTTCAGCCTGGGGAAGAGAAGACTGAGGGGGGATCTGATCAATGTGTACAAGTACCTGAAGGGAGGGTGTCAAGGGGCCGGGGCCANACGGCTGCGAGAGCTGGGCCTCTTCAGCCTGGGGAAGAGAAGACTGAGGGGGGATCCGATCAATGTGTACAAGTACCTGAAGGGAGGGTGTCAAGGGGACGGGGACAAACTCTTTTCAGTTGTCCCATGTGACAGGACAAGAGGCAATGGGCAGAAACTGAAGCACAGAAGTTCCACCTAAACGTGAGGGGGAATTTCTTCACTGTGAGAGTGACGGAGGAGCACTGGCACAGGTTGCCCAGAGAGGTGGTGGAGTCTCCTTCTCTGGAGATCTTCAAGGCCCGCCTGGATGCAACCCTGTCTAACGTGCTCTAGGTGACCCTRCTGAGCAGGGAGGTTGGACTAGATGATCTCCAGAGGTCCCTTCCAACCTTACTGATTCTATGATTCATTCCTCCATAACAACCTTTGTGCTTTTCAGCTCAACCCAACAGACTTAATCCGCTAGTGGGGAAAACACAAGGGTTAAATTCCTACAGATTCTATGAAAACAGGTARTATGTGGGCAATTATCAGAGGAAAGACTTCCTGCAAGTACCTCCATGGCAAGAAGACCCTACCATCAGAAACCACTGGGGACTTCGTGCGAAAGCGCTCTTCCAGCCAAACGAAACRCTCTGTGCAGACCAGCCCCTTGCAGGGACACAGGCTGCTGGAAGCGCTCACTAAACAGCAGTGTTAGACCCTATGGGCCATCATCTCCAGGATATGAAGCCAAAGGACCTTGCTGTGTACCTGAAGAGTGACTACTGACCCAGCAACCTGGMGTGTAACATCAGATTGAGGCAATCTCTCTTTCCAGACACAGTTTGAGGTTGTGCAAATGTAGTCACAGAATAGAACTGACTTTTAATGCAGACAACAGTTATCCAGAGGAGGTAGGAAAAATTATGGCTGTAGTATAAGCTCCAGACTAAGAATTACAGCAAGTACTAGGGGGTAAATAACATTCATCTGCACCTAGGTTTTGGGTTTCAGTCAAAATCTCATTTAAATTTTTAAGCACCCAGAGCTGCACTGCAGAGTTAATGTATTCAGCTGACAACAACACCGCCACGAAAAGCTAAACTCAAAGCACGCATTTCTGTTCCCGCCTGCTCAATGCTAACTGTGGTCTCCAGCAGCCAAAGCCTTCCCCAGCATGCAAGCCTCCCACCACAGGCTAGGGTGGACCTGCTGCCAGGGAAGGCACGGCGGCATCCGGCTCCCCAGCTCAGCATAGGAGTGCAGAACAGGGAGCAAACCCCAACAGGAAGGGAAGTCAAGCGAGCTGATGACAGCAACAGAAAAGCTGGAACAGAGCATATTTGGGGCTGAGGTCAACCCAAGCAGGAAAAGCCACTTCTTCATGAGCTGGATTCATCCTCATTTCTCTCGGTGCCGTATAAACAAGGGAGTTGGCTGCCACACAAGGCAATAGCATACTCAAATAGTCTCAGACTCCCTAAAGATCTCCAAAGACTAATGACCAAGTCTAATAAGATGMTGATGAATTAATCTGAGTCACCAGCCAAGCAAGGAAGGAGCTTTGCACCATGAAGATGAAACAGCCTGTCCACTGAGCCAGGTGGACAAGCACGCTTAACGCACGCCTCTATACTACCGCATCTGCGCATAATGGCCCTTGCAGCTCACAAGAAAATTACTATTCCCTGACATTAATGTCTGTAAAGCTTCCAAAAATAACTGAAATCCATCTCTAAGTTCACTCTGCCAGCAGGTTAACGAGATTCTCAATGCACAGCCAAAACATACYCATTCAGCGGCAAAAGTCATCAGAGCTTCATGGGACTCTACTGATCTTACCAGCTCTGACAAGTGACACCAGCTGAGGATTTTCCCCCCTTGACTCCTAAATCAATAGCTGCAAAAGGACTCAAAGGCTCCACGAATTTTGCTGGAGGAGCAAATGGGCATAGATGACAGACAACCGAAGTGTTCATTTACAGTCAATCTCAGGGCATCTAAAAAGGCAGGGTACTCGGCAAGCCACTGCATCAAGCAGCACCTACACGACATATCGGAGATCTGGCCTCCTTTCCACCTTCGCTAAGAAAGCATGCAAGCTTCCTGCAGGCACACTTCGCGACCAAGTCCATAATTCCCACCCTAAAAAAGTCAATAACAGAGCGGCTTGCTTACCATTCCTGGGTATCAAAAGACAATTTACTAATTTACTTCACACAAAACCCTTTTGTGACTCGAATCCACTAGAATATCAGGCCATTTAACTGTGTGCTCAGAACCACTTGTCCTCATTTAGCCTGGCACCTGGGAGCATCTGTAAGGCTGGTCACTACGGGAAATGGTTATGTTAACTGCAAACCCTGGGGCTGATGTTCCCCTCTGCCGCCTGGGACAGATGTAAGCCAAATATCCTACACGATGGCCTTGAGGGCCAGGAATGAAAATCAGGAGCTTTGTGGTGTTCCCTTCTTGCCTCTGGCCCCCAGGAGCTCCCTCTGCACAAACCCGGGCTCACCATATCCAGCTCCTGCCAAAGAGCTACAGCTAAAATTCTCTCTCACAACAGAGATCACAGAAGACTAAGCAAGTTTTGTTCTATTAACGCTGATAGATCCAGAGTTACCTTACCAAGCTGGCACCAACGGGTCCAAGATCACAAATCAAACCTTCCCTATGGAGTTCTGAGTTTCAAACAGTATTTAAGCAGCAGATCATCAGCTCACCTCATTACCTTCATAATTGTTGACCAGAATTCAGAAAGAACAGATAATATCAAAAAAAGGACRCTGTAGCTGGGTGCTGTACTCAAAATGCAGAGAGAGAACCGCTCCTGACACAGCGCRGCTCTGCTCTTTCAGCATTTGTGTAATTATAGCTAAGTCTTYTCAGCGTTCAATGCATCTCTCTGAAAATGAGACATCCCCATATTGTGGCTTAATGAAAAGAACTGAAGGAAATGTACCAAATTATTGGTTAACAGGCAGCTGCTTCATAAATGCTTTCTCCCATCTGTTTTCTCCCTCCCCTTATATCATCTCATTCAATCTAATGCCCACAAGATGCTAAGCCCAATGTTTCAAAGCTTCTCCAGGCTCTCCTGCCCTCGCTCCATTAGGCTCTCGGGCAGCCTCAACAGCCGAGGTGGACAAAACTTCGGAGTCAGCGCAGACCCTAATGCCAATGCAAATGTCACGAGAGGGTTCGGTTCTCCCACCCTTCTACTAAGACTCCTGATTTCCATGGAATTACTGAGTGAGAGGGAGAATTACTGAGCGATAAAGCCATGTTAAGCAAATATCCCATTCGCAAACGCCACGCAGAAGCCTACTCCAGGGAGAAAGTCATTAGATTTAATACTCTGTTTTGAAGACTAATAACATAAGAACAATTCCCAGCAGCCCAGCGGAGCGGGTTCGTTTTTGCTCTCCTGCGAGACCTCCGGCAAGAGCCAAAGGCCAGGGATTGCTGCTGGACTAATGGGATTAGCGAACTGCCAAGGCGCTTGCAGCCCTTTGCACTACAGCAGTGGGGTGAGACAGCAGGCATTGCACGACACCTCCACTGTCCGGGAAGCTCTGCCACCAAAAACCTCACGTGGGAGCAGCTTCGCCACGAGATATCTAGGTTGAAATTTTCTCAAAAATGAGCCTACTACATGCTGGCTGTCCAAATTGCGGGGTTTCTCCCTCCACACTGCCTACCTGCRCCCCCACATGGTATTAAAATCAAGCAACTTTTATGAGGGACAAGTTGGCTCAGCCAACGGGATGCCAGAGTCCAGCATCCAGGGGCTATTTTTGGTTTAACTGGCCCTACTCCTGATCTCGATTGCGAGCAGATTTTTGAAAATCCCCTGTAGAAAGCTGGCACGTTGCTGGAAGAGGGGAAGATGCTTTCCTTTCCTAGGCTCTCTCCACCTCTCGCATGCAGGGTTACACCAGGTCCTGCTTAACCCAACACACCACAAGACGAGGCAAGCCAAGCTCTCATGCCTTGGGTCCTGCAAGCCGCTGGGGTTTGCAAGAGGAGGGCAAACGGCGATCAGCCAGCTCCCACGCACCATGCCGTGCAGCTCAGCCCACAATCCCAGCCATATCGACGCTAATTCTTCTGTCGTTTAGCAGGCCAGTAAACCTGCAGACGCAAACAAGTGCATGCACCTTCTTGATTTTCTTTTTCCACAGCAAGAAGGGTGATTATATTTTTATTCATTTAAACCAGAGCTGCTATCATAAAATATTCAGTTCAAGCTACTCAGTTCCATGTTATAATTACCTGCCAAAAATTGCTAACAGATCTGCTTCTGCCATCAACACGAAGCCGGCTAATCCTTTGGGAACCTCCTTTTAATTAAACACCTAATACAGAATGATAAACATTGAAAACATGCTCTGCTCCCCTATTAAGAATGTGGCTTGATTTCTAAAGTGCACCTAATCAATTCAAGTGTAATATTTACTGTGGCAGCAGATCTTTAGGGCTTAATATTTCAGGTAAGAATTGTTTTAGCTATTCTATTAGAAAAGGAATGAGGGAGAGCAAATAAMACAGAAAATCTCAGTTTAGTTTGATGATTTACTCAAACCTTGGGTTTCTGTTTGCAACTGCTCTTGGTGACGAACAGTGTGATGCAGCTCCACAGGTTTGCTCCTTTCCCCTCTTGGTCTGTCCTGTTAGTTTGAAGTTGTATTCACTTAATGCATATTCAACCCCTCGAAAGCAGGGCTTGGACTGTAAATATCCAATGTAAAGCAAATTGCTATTTGTTAACCTCTGACTCTGTAGCAGCCACATCTCTCTTTCCCTTCACTCCATCTCAGTCTCATGAAGAACCACCCTTTCACTGCAACATCAATGTCACCAAAATGTCCTCGTGGCCCCTCCTAATCATTATTTATTTACTTGATAGGCTGGGWGTGTATTTTTACCTGGTATATTGCAAAGGTTTCCTAAACATTCCAACTGCAGGGATTTTCCTAACAAAGTTACCGCAAACCATTATCTACAAAGAGCCTAGCAAAAATCGTATTTTCCCTGGAAGTCCCAGTGAGAGACCAGAGTTTAAGGATCCAACAGTGCAATCACTAACAGCAAGAGATAGCTACCACAATTAAGGCAGATCAKTTGTAAGAACCGTCACGCTAAAACCTCGTTTTCTGCTGAAGAACGTGGCCTAGCGCAGGGCCACAAGTTATTTAAAAGCTGCACAAACTGATCTGATTGCCTCTACAGCGAGAGTTTAAAAACCAGCAGCATTACAGAAACTCCCTTGGTTTTGAAGGCAATTCGCTCAGTATAGCGAAACCCACTTCTGAACGCGGGGAAGGCACGCTCTGGACGTGCCGATCGTGTCTCCGGAGAGGGAGCGCTGGTGGCTGCTGCGAGCGCGTTAATGCGAGTCCCGAGGCCGRGACAGACGCAGCGCGGTGAACGCCTGGCCCCCGCCGGGGAGGCCCGGCTCCCAGCRCCCGCGTGGACGGAGGCCTTTCCACGCTTGTGCCCGTTTCCAAAACCATGTTACGTAACCAGCCTTTGGGTGCGCTGGGATACAGCGAAATAAATGAGGCAGAAAAACCCCTCTGCTCTCAGCCGCTCCAAAGCCTCCTCGGCAGGGAGCCGCTTATGAAGCGCGGTAAAGGCACGCGAAAGGCAACTTTCCAGGGCTCSAGCCCCAGCTGAGACGTCCTACCCAGGACAGGCCGTTGAATTATAATGTCGAATACRCTCAAGCAATAAACGGGAGCTTTTTCTTTGTTTGGAAGAACGAGTTGCAGAAGCGAATCAAAGCTATCAGGGGAGCGAGGGCAACTCCTTTCCGTCGACAGCTAAGCCCCGCATTTCTGATTCACTTCCCAGGTGCACTCATGCATCTGCCATGGAGATCAAGGAGACTCGAACTTACAGTGAGAATTTATGGATAAGCTGAAATGATTCTGAAATATTAAAATAACACGAGGCCAAGGGTTCTCTGAAATCATTTTTGTATGTTTTTCTGTAACCACATCAAGCAGGAAAAATAGCCAGTTTCCCTAAGCCAGGACAAGCAGCGCAACACAAAAGTACTCAGTTAAAAAAGGGGGGAGAAAAAAAAAGCCTTGAGGAAAATATATTAATGGCATTTACATGCATTTCTGTTAACTCAGATTTCAGATCTTGCAAGATTTATTCTAAGCGAGATAAGACAAACTGGCTCGCAATCAGAAAGGACCTACYGAAGGCAGATAAATCAGCACTCAGTAAAGACCATCTCATCTCCTCAGCTACAGCCTATTCACAGACGGTGGAAGCTAAATACCAGAAAGCTTCGTGCAGGGCGACAGGCTCATAAATGATCCGTGATTTAAAATCGTACCGTGCTTAACAATGCCCGAGCAAAAATCCGCGGCGAGCCCAGCGCTCCGGGCTGTCACTGCCACGGAGACCAGGAGCGCGGGGGAGGTTCCTAGAAACCACGACCGCCGACTTCTGCGTGTTGTAAGGGGCCTCKTGGAAGGCGAGGACGCTTCGAGCCGTCCCGTGGCTCGCCCCACGCAGGGGACGGGGTCGGCCACCCGAGCAGCCCTGCGCTCCACGAGTAGCTTTTCTTGTCACACASACCAGTGGGCACCTCCACCACCTCCAACCTCCCACGGTGCAAGGAGGTGCAACCTAAAAACAACCTTGAGAAGGAATTAGCTATTGCTTTTTGCTCCTTAGTTATACGCAGTTTTTAGGGAACATCAAGAGCGTGGAGCTCTGTTTTCCGGGGAGCCCTTGCTACGGTCTCGGACCTGTCCCAGCCTCGCCATGGAGGGCTGCAGGTGCTGAACTTTCAACAAAGCAGCTCGTTTTCCAACACAGATGCACCTACTCCAAACAAACAGCAGCTCGACTCTCACACGCGGCCAACCCAAACCTTCAAGTTGCGTATGAGTGACCACAACCGTGTGCTAAGCCTGAGCTGCCACCCRAGCCTCCACCCCTGGGCCCTGGACGCAACAGGGCTTGGGACTTGGGGGCATTTCAAGAGAAGCGAGAGCTGCGGCCGCCCGAGCTCCCGCCAGCGCGGGCCCAGCCGGGCCGCCGCGCGCTGCCSCCRGGGTCCCCACGGCCTCACGTTCATCGCTGCGGTTCTCGTACCTCGCTCGGCAAACGGGGGCCTTCGGCACGCGGGCCCCATCCCCAAATCCTCCCTGGTGGAAACGGTGCCCCAAAGCACATTAGAAGCCTTCAAACGCCATTCTCATTTTCATTTTTGCAAAGAACTGCCATTTCGCACTGTTTAAGCTAGTTTATATTTTTATTGAGCTAAGGCAGCTATAAGAAAGTACTTTCAGGCTTTCTACATATATTTTCCATTGCAGATAAACAAAAATTGGCAAATAAATCAATCCACTTAARTCAATATGTGACCAACCTATGGAGCGTATAACAGACAACCATCAGCGTTAACGYGGCAGAGTGCACTAAACTGAAACCGGGTATCCCACCGCGCTGGCTGAACTGGTCTACGAAAAATCGTGCTGTCTGCAGCTGATGGCAGCCCGGACTTAACTTCAACCAAATATATCATGCTAGTTGTTAAAAAAATGCATACTGTTTATAATAGAGAAGAATCGACCAGCCCTCTATGAATGCAAAAAAGCCTTTGTAATTTGTTTTCCCACAGTTATGGAAATGAGTGAACAAATAAATCATTCAACAATTAACAATGGAAAAAAAAAAGGGGGGGGAAGAATTAAGGTTACAGATATAACCTGCCCTGTTCTCAGAACACTGGAATATCTATTAGCTTCCTTTTAAAACAGTGCCATTGCTAGCTCTTTTTATGGCTCAATCCATTTCACTAAGTAATCAGCCCAATGAAGACTCTGCAAAACTGCTACAAATTACCCTATTTCTGCATTTGTCATGACAGACAGAAGCGRTTTCATATGCCATAGTAATCATCTTGCACCAGAGTGATTCCTGATGATTTCTTGTCTGACACTACAGAAGCT
This sequence comes from Rhea americana, assembly GCF_003343005.1. Lineage (NCBI taxonomy): Eukaryota > Metazoa > Chordata > Aves > Rheiformes > Rheidae > Rhea > Rhea americana. Next base: position 442,282 of record NW_028185595.1, read on the forward strand.
CRTGCTGAATCACAGCAATTTGTAACAACCAGATGTTCACTGAAGGCAACAATAAAATCCCTCAAAAGACAATAATAATTCAAAGGAACATTTCCTACTAATATCTGTACTTTTAGTGCTTGTTTGAGCCTTAATGGGAGAGTATTTTCTACAGAAAAATGCAAATAAAGCCAATATATGTCCTTTAACTGAGCTGTTCTCTGCTTTTTTGGGGGGTTGAATCAGCAGAAAGATTAAYGTTCACCTGAAGGTCAGTCCAACATAAATAATGTACAGAAAAGCCAAATACTCTGCTTAGGTCCAAGATCATACACTGCCTATTTCTGGTTAACAGTGCTGACTTTCCTACATTCAAACAACAATCAATTATTTAAATCCTTCATCTAAAGCAAAGCATCATCAAAAGCAAACGAGGAGGGAAAGGGGAAGGGAGAAAGGTGAAACCAAAAGGGGGTGCTCACCTAAAAACTACAAACTTTTCTTGTCTTCACCCAATGYCTCCACAATAACAGCAGCCCTGAAGGACCATCTGTCCACCCRTGTCCACCTCTCCTTCCTGCAAGGACTCGCTATCTCTAAAAAAGGTACTTATTACAAAGATCTACTGTTGTCAATTAATTATCCTGGGTCATATTGTGAAAAGAAGTTTTAAGATGGCATTTCCATCAAATGAGCAGGGTGTGCTAGAGCTGGGATGGCAGGATACACTGGCCTGCGTCTGATTCAGGGCATTCAAGGAAARAAGCTGAGACCTTCTAGCAAGACAGCTCTGGCATCACTCTTGTGCCCTATAAAGAATGACCTAGTTCAACCCATCCTTACACCTGGAGATTACAGATAGGCGTGCAGCACAACACAGAGTGCAGAACAGGGTGACAAAACGAGGAGCTCTGGACCCTGGAGCAAACCAGTGACACGAGCAACTGCTGCCAGGCTGATTAAGCGTGCTGAGAACGGATGCTTCATTGCTCAGATGCAGGGCCGTGCTAACCCAGGAGTGCCCCCACGATGTAGCAGGGCAGCCTACGCACCTGCTTAAAACAGCTCCGGATACCTTCACGCCAAGCTCCACACAACAACACGTTTGGCAGAAATACCATTAACTTCAGCTGAACACGCGCTCATCGCGAGAACTGCGCCCGTGCTCCTCCAGTTTGATGGATGGGTGGTTTTAGCAGGACATAAATACTCAGTTCTAGCTTGGCTTATTGTTCAGATAAAAGCATGAGTTAAYTCAAACTATGTGAAATTGCTTATCCGTTTTTAAAAAGCTGTATCTTCAGTCTGAGCGGGGTGGGCAAATTGTCCTTAGATTTTTCAGGGAAGAATCTCAGCTGCAGTTTTCCTAGACAATCGCTGCAGGCCCTAATAYAACGAATAGCTAATGGCTTGTAAGGAAAGCGAATAGGTTTCGCGTGAATTCAGACTCAGCGATTACTGCAGAACTTGGAGGTTGCCCTGAAATTCCTGCAGGAGACGAGGGGTTCCGAGAGGCGGAGGGAGGCAGCCCTCAGCTGGGCACGCCGAAAGCTGAGGGATCGTAACCGCCCCCTCTAACAGCGTTCGGGGCTACACAGCAAGAACTTCACTGAACAACTTCTCCGCTGAGCTGATAACTTCAGGACAAAGAGAATTCCTTAAGTTTCYCATTCCGCTGCTTCTTCTCATTAAGTATTTTAAAATGTTCATTTTATCTTTTGTCAACTTAGCTTTTAAGGAAGAAATCCTATTGTCATCCCAGCTTCCAACAAAAAATTGGAAAAAAATATTATTTCGAACAAAAATTCATATCGAATTCATATTGAATGTACTTCAAAGAAGAGGTCCCCTGTTTCCCCCTGCCAAACTAAGCACACAAAAATTACAAGGGATCACATTAAAAAAAAAAAAAAAAAAAAAAAAAAAAAAAACCTACCAACCAGCAATACTAAGTCTCACATCTGAAATTTTATGGGAAAAGATTTTATAAATTCCAATTTCAGCTTACCTCCCTTTGACGAACCCCGTCACACAGAGTCCCGTTGGCGTAAATGTTTACAAATGAGGCCTCGTTTCATAAATCTAGAGATCAGCTGTGACTTTTACSTAGCTCCGTCCGACCTCCGCAGGATATGCCACGGTAGTAAATCCTACCGGCTTTGCCTCCTTGGTACAACTCCATCAATTCTTTCCAAGGCAACCACTGCACAGAGAAGAGTGCCAACGCTGTTTGTCTCAGAAGCCTACTTTTCCTATTTCTTAGAGAAAGTTAAAAATATTGGGTCCTGTACAGATTTTAAGCACCATTCTTCAATCAAGTGAAATATTAAAGCCAAAACTAATTCAGTGGCAGGCAGTAAGCACTGGGGAACCCTGCCTTATCTAATTTGCTGTCATCTGCTGTAATCTCAGCTATAAATATTACTGTGAAGAACATGTCAAAAGCTTAAATTCATCACTTCAGAGTGGTCATTCAAAGAATGTGCGCCGGCAGGAGTGATTGCTTTTCYTCCCTTTTCAGCCTCTGCTCTGAATACTGAAACCCCAACTGCAGCGAAGAAGACAACATAAAATGAACCACCCAAGCAGCAGTGCAAACAGCAAACCACTAGAGAGGTTTACGACCAACATAACCTCAACAGAGCTTGAGGAACACCTGGGGGTCCAAGTCTCCCTCCAGAGCAGCCACCTATCACCAGATGTGGGCTACGGAGCTTCTGTGGTCCCAGTCACACGACAGACCCAAATGAGAGAGAGGCCAACCAYCACTCCTCATCTGATCTTCAATTTGCCCTTTTTGGCTTGTCTTAACAGCAAGAATTAGAAAAGGAAATGGATCAAGCAGTTGTTAAACTCATAAAACAGTGAACTACTGCATCCCCGAGGACATGTTCTCCGCCAGCATCACCTGATGGTCTGAAGGTCATGCAYACAGAGAAGAATAAGGAACAGAGGGGTTCAGGTCAAAGAAGATAYGCCAGCTCCGAAACAGCTACTTTACAGGAGGTCTCGTTGCCTACAACCACAGCAAATCTGGATCGTATGCCAGTTTGGCTGGACAGGTATCTGTTCGTACGAGGTAGAAATCACTGTCTGGTTCYGGAAGGGAAATCTGGGACGTTACTGCCCCTTTGCAGGGAGCTGTACAGCAAATCAAGGTGCAACTCGTGTCTTGGGAAGCATTCTCAGCCTAGCTTTATTCCAGTAAACACTAGTAAGGATAACAGCAATGGTAAGCATAAGGATAACGGTGGCAGAGATTTCAGTGCATGCTGAATAAGATGTCCAGGGGCTCCTACTCGCCCACACAACCACATTTTCTCTCCTGTTGCTAACAGGACTATGCCAGCTCATGCCACAGTAGCACCTTTATTTGCAATGCAGATATACTGACAGTGTTTCAGATTAGATGCTTATGCCTTATCCCACACCTTTCTTCTAAATATTAAACTGTCGGTATGTTCTGACATCTCCTCCCACTTAGACCTTCCCTTCCTACACCGCAGAGTTTCCACTTTACCTAATTTAATCTGCCTATTTCTTATTCAATTCCCTGACCTAATAAGATGACAGTCCCTTATAAAGCAAAGGACAGCAAACTGCACTAAATTATGTTCCCATTTTATCAAGGAGAATTGAAACACGGGGAAAATATTTAAAGAAGATGACAAGAACACGTCTAAAGCTACATGTGCTGCAGAGCTGCATACAGCACAGTAGATGTCTCGGACAGTATGCCGCCTGCTTGTGAGGTGGGCAGAGGCAGGAAATTTTTGTGGATCTGTTTCTAATGACAAGCATCCACTGCCAACTTGGGCGACAGCGCTGACAGATTGTACATGATACTTTCCAGCACTAACGCAGCTCGCGTAGGACTGACACCAGGGATAGGAAACCCAGCTCAACGTTATTCAGCTGCTTTTGTGTATCATCTACAAGAAATAACCCATTRCTTATCTCATGGAGAGACCACACCACTGTTCATTAACCCTATCTTTATCCCAGTGATTACACCGGGCAAGAAAAGTCCCAACAGAACCCCAGCTAAAATTAATTGCTATCTCATGGTGTACTTGATGCTCGCTGTCCACTTAATCCCTTTTGCTGTTATTAGCTATGGCCCCGATTTGTTGCCTTCCTTGAATGTTGTTACTCAGGCTAGTAAACAGCAAAAGGTATTTCATCCCTTTGGCCAGTGCCAGAAACCACTCAAATACGGTTCTAAGAGGTCAGAACCATGTGCAACATAGCACAAAAGCAATATGCTGAAAGAACAGTGGTTGGAAAGGACGAAGAGCCACAAGAATTGCCTGAGCAGAAGTTCACCCTTGTTGGAAAGGAGGATGAGCCACAAGGGCTGCCTGAGCAGAAGTTCACCCTGCTGATTCCCACTTGAAGCAGCTCAGCTCCCACTGCCAACTCCACAGCTGAATGTCCTGTGCTCTTACCACAAAACCACATGGCCACCTTGACTCGGCCCTGTCTGCCGAGGACGTTCACAGCCCTGCTCCTTCCCAGCCCAAGCATAGAGCAATGTTGACTTGTGCCACTTGGTGTGGTAGCACCAGCTAAATAGTGGCCTTTTCAGCAATAACCCCCTCCGGGTCAGTATTGCTTTTTTTYTTCTTCTTCTTCTTCTTCTTCTTTCRAATGCTTGTATTCTGCTTTTCACCAGTATTTCTTTTCCCTTGAATGCCCTGTTTGGCACAAGCAAAGGTTGGAGTTCACAAGAACACGCGTGCCCTGGGGACTGCAGGCAGTGGCACCATCCCACCGCCTCCAGCCACACGACCCATCCATCAGCTGCCCATCCGCAGGAGTGCTGCGGGAGTGCATGGGGACAGACCCTGCACCACCACCTGGCTCTGAGCTTCTCCAGGAAAATAAAAAAAAAATAAAAGTATTTAGCATTTATAGAAGAATCTTCAATCTGCACAAGTCAGTTATGCAGGTTGTTAACAGCTTCTTTACTACAAAATCATTGTGGCTTGATAATTTCCTTGATGTTTCTTATACTTCCTGTTGTGTGGGAGGAGTGAAGATAAGGACAATGTTGGCAGCTTTACTATTTAAAATGGTTACTGCATATTTGGAGGCTTGAGCCCTGCTAGAAGATTACAAAGAACAATAATTTCTCTAGGAAGATCTTAAAATCAGGTTCGACAAAAAGCAAATCCTGGTTTCTCTTGTGGTGCCCAACAGGACGCGCAATCTGCTACTATCTACGTGTAACAACAGAAAACATTGCTAAAGGTTAAGAGAAACCAGCAAGATGACTAACAGCTACCTGATGTGCTTCAGCCATTTTTGAAGACAAACTGATTTTTTTTTGTTTAATATTTGTTTCCCAATTGGGTTTCATGACAGATTTTGAAATACTGAGAATTTGCCTGCAAAAATGTGAACACTGAAGTTCATGCAGTTCCTGCTATTGGAGCTGACTGTGGCTAATGGCACATAAAAAGTTACAAGATAGGCTACAGAAACTTAGAAGTGAACGTAAGTCTTTTATAAATAAAGCTGTTGCATAAATAAAACACTATTACGCACATTCAATGATTTAATTTTCTTTTTCCCTTGCTGCTTCATTGTTTGTTTTTTCAGCTCAATGAAGGCATTAATCTGTTTATCACTAACAGTAAATACAGGTTTGGGGGTTTGCTTTGTTTTTCCCCTTTCTACTATTCTACTCCACTGCCCCACATTGTATAATTTTAATGACATTTCTCATTTATATTGATTAGGTTTTAAAGTGTTTTAATCAATCACGATTTAGAGTCTGGAGGTATCCAAAGACAAGAGACGGTGAAAGTGGATTAGCGCCGTCTTTGATAGTGGGGGAACACTTCCACCAGGAAAAATAAAAGTCTGCCTCTGCCTTCCCCTGGGGAGCTGGGGAACACCTGCCAGACAGCTGGTCTGACCAAAAACACAGGGATGAGCAAAGTTTCGCATCGCTTTGATGACAAAAATAGTGAAGAGTTTCTTTCATCTGAAAAAAAGCCAAGTTTTCACTTAAGCCTTCCAAACATGCATCATGTGTGCACTTCCTTCTGTAATAACAGCTTGAAGCTAACTTCAGTTACATGTTGGGGGGAAGTAAAAGAAACCAGAGACTAAAAAAATACAGAGCAAGTTGAACTCAATTTCAAACAAGGTGACTGTTTTTACAAGTTTTTGTATCAGTGAACATGAAAGCAATTTTTCTGTTTTCTTTTTCAAACTCGATTGCATTCAGCATTACACAGAGCTTAGATTGCTCTTGAGAAAAATGTTATTCTAGAATCCTCCCCTAGGTATTTCCTCCAGCAAATTTTCAGCGACTTTCCTACCGTTATGGAAAAAACACAATGAAGCTGAGGCTGACGAAGATATTTAATAATGTAACGGCAGACTCGGAATTTAATCTAGGAAGGTTTGGGGGTTGGGTTTTTTGCTGTGCTACTTGGTTCTGACGGAAGGCACCCAGAAAAGCCATCCAAAGCCACCCCAAAACCTGCAGGAAGAGTGTCAGGGTAAGAGGCCTTTTGCTGCTTAAGTGATCGGCCATGCTTTTGCTGTTTGCGTGCCATGAGGACAGCGTAGACCATCCTATACCCGCTCTGCCAGTGTTTCCAAAAGCAGCATGCTGACTGTAAGGAGGGGAGAGTAGAGAAAAAAGGTCCCTGGCTGGGCTGCACTGCCTTACGTGGGACACCCTGTACCAGGTTCCCAGCAAGTTAYGACATTGATTCATCCTCTGTATTAAATTTGTTCACAGTAATGAACGTACTACTTTTTCCCTGAAGGTTCAGGTCTCTCCTCTCATCTTTATTGATCAATGGTTTATAACTTTGAAACTATTTGCAAGAAGTGATTCATGTAACTTACTTTCTAGTCTTAAAACAGCGTAAGCAACTAAGGTTCATAAAGCAATTGCCTGCCTAGCCAGAAGTCAAATTGCTGGAACGGGGAAGCATTATCGGATACATTAGCCTATATTTCAGCCCAGAAAACAGTAAAAGGTTGCATCAACACTGAACTGAAGCACATTTATCTCTCAGAAATCACTCTGGAAAACATGGAAGATGGGCTAAGAAGCATTAATGGCTACTGCAAAATCTCTTTGTAATCTTCAAAAAAAAAAACTGCATAAAATGATTGGGAAAGGGCAATTCTTAATCAAAAGCGTAATTCCTGGCTCCTGCAAGACAACCAAAGGATGAATAAGAGCACGCAGATGTTARGGAAGGAGGGCAAAGGGAGGGAGTGAAACAAGACTTGGAGGACAGACGTGTCATTTAGCCACAAAGGAAGAAGTAAGATTGAAGGACCAGGATGCAACCTGAAGCACATCAATCTTTCTGTAATTCCTTAAAGTACTTAATCAGGCTGCAGTAACTAGTAGAAACCCACATAACCCACTCCTTCACCTAAGGCCTACACTATAAAGAAACGCTCGGAAAGCGCAGGAGATGTTTTTCTTACTCCGAGAGCCGACACTACCAARGAGCAGCTATTTTCGATTCCATTCTAACGGGAAAGCAATTGGCTGAAAGCRCAGGTAATTTGGAGGAAAACCGTCACCCCGTTATTCCGAGCAGATGACGGAGCGAGGGCATCTGAATCAAGACAGCGCGGTAGAAACAAAAAGCAGAGCGTCCAGCAAACTCACAMAGGCAACCGCTTGGCAGGGCTGGCRGGGGCTGGAGGAACGGGGGCAGAAAGCGCTATCGGAGACAAATGCGGCTAYGTCCGTCAAAAAGCCGGGACGCTGAAAAGGAGTTGCACCAAATCATGCCCAAACGGCTCTCTGTAMAGCTGCTGCATTTGTTCTCTGGCAGAAGGACGCCGATATACTGACATTTAATTCACGTATGAAAGATGCACAGTGACATTACCGTAAATTCTGCTGCAGGTTAAGAAATAACAGCTGCCGCTAGCTAACGGTTTCAAATACAATTAACTTCTAAGCATACGTCTGTAACTGCGCCTGAGTTTAAAAACGATCACTCTTCAAGCAAGGTTGCTTTTTCATTTTCTCATCAATCTTTCTCCAAATATTCTGCGCATAAAAAAATAATTTGCTGCCCAGGATTCCAAAACACCTTAAGAAAACTGCAACACGTTTCTGGGGAAAGTCCCATYAGCAGGAGAGTCAGTTCTAACCCTAATTACAGCTCATTAGGGTGAAAGCAGTCACTGAAGAGCCCCGTTCACAACTGCAAGAGGAGGAAGGTGTCAGAGCAGCACGATGAAAGCGGTGGAATAGAAAGCACGAGCGAGCACGCTTCCATGTCTTAGGAAATCTCTCTCTAATCTGTGTCCTAACCCCCAAATCAGCTTTCAGACTCCCCACCACATCACTTCAAGCAATGGTGGAAAGCCTTCTGCAGAGACGTTGAACATTAAAATCACCCCACGTGGCCATCAAGCCTGGAGGCTTTTGGTTCAGAGTCCAGGACTGTTCAAAGAGCTGCGGCCAGGCCGGATTCAGGCCCATTTTTGCCAACACTTCAGCTATGAGATGTTACTCTCATTTTTGCGCAGATGGCAAATGCTTAATAATAGTAATAATATTGGTGGGGGCCAACTGCAAAAGGCCTTTCCCCCCCCCACCCCGGCGTGGAGCTAGTGGGGCTCAAGGTAGCGGCACCTGTAACCCCACCTTGCACGGGGACCGCCTGCCTTCAGGCGGCGAGCACAGAAAATCAAGGTTTTAAGAAAGAAGAAAAAACAGGAGAGTGATTTCTTTGGGGTCAGAACGCAAATGCAAAAAGACGTGTTCTGATAGAGGGTGGAGCYGCAGGGGAAACCTTTCACCAGGACGCTGTTCCGGGCCTGCTCCCAGGGGAACGCGCTGCAGCCCGCACCACGGAGCTGCCCGACGGACAGGGCCGCACAGCGCGCCCGGCGGCGGTGGCGGGYGGCTCCGTCCGCACGCGGCGTAACCGGGCGCGCTCCTGCACCCACGCTCAGTCACCACCAGGAAGATCCCCTCCCTGCAAGGCCAGCGCGGCAGCTCTGCCCGTCTCCTTCGGGCGCCAGCTGGCGGGACACAAGCGGGTCCCGGGGCAGGAGCGGGGGCGGCTCGGCCCGGCAGCAGAGCGGCCGGGCGCCGCCGCCAGCGCACCGAGCCCCGAGGCCCCTCGGGGCGCCCGGAGCCCCGCAGCCCTCCATCCTGCCCGGGGGCTCTCCCGCCACGAGCGAACCCGCTCACGCCTCCCCGGCGCCGTACGCAGGAGGCGTTTCGCCCCAAGGCCTCTCCCCGATAAACCGACGCGATGATGTAACTCAAAAACGGTAACGACCGAAAAAATCAATCCGCTGCCCGCAGGAAGAAAACACCGCGGCCTGCTCTCACGGCCGCTACGGAAGAGCGACGCGAGCGCCCTCGATGGAGGGGGAGCAGCGCGAGGCGGCGCTCCGAGGAGCGACGGGAACGGCCGCAGGCGCGCAGGCGCGCCAGGCTGCTCCCCGCCGCGCCGCGCCGTGCGGACGCGGGGCAAGCTCCGATTCCAGGGACGTGGCCCTGAGAGATCTGTCCCAGCCAGCGCCGGGCAAACTAACCGTTAGCGTAATTCAGCTCGTTTCACCGGAATTACACCTGCGTGAAGAAGCACCGCCGTGTTTCTGCCAAAACGAAACAATCGGAGGAAAAACTCCATTTAAATACAAACACTTAGCCCTCCCGCACCCCGGGAAAAGGCCGGCTAACTGACGTCCCTCCGGGACGCGCGCCGACGCGAAGGCGAAGACCATGGCGCAGGCTGCAGCCGGCGAGGGCAGGCGGGACGCCGGGCCCGAACGCGAGAGCTGCGGCCCGCCGAGAGGAGCCGCTCGCCCCTCGGGCTTTCGGCACCTCCGCTCTCGAGGCCGGCCTCAGCGCGCAGCGCCGGGCGCGCACAGCTACCCGCGGTGCCGGGGCGACACAACGCGAGCCCGAAGGAAGGATCTGCCACGACGTGCGGGGCGCACGTCCGGGTAGCGTCAGGAAAAAAAATAACGTCTAACACGATGCTAGAAGCTAGGATTTTAAAAMTGCATTTATTTACACACCTACCCACCCGATGCAAATACAAATGCTCCCATAACACTACATGCTCAACTCGGATYCAAAGCCTGTAATTTCTTCAGCAGCTACACAGGTCAAGTTGTGTGTGGGKKTTTTTTTTTTGATCTTTTTTTCTACCTAAAGCATCTCAAAGCTCATATACCATCCTGTTGCTTTGCAACTCGGTCTGCTTTGAAAATGAGGTCTGTGGCTGAGTTACAACCTGAATACACAACACAACTGAATAATGTCAAACTTGAAGTGAGTCAGCAAGCAATCGCCGGTTGAACAAACAATCCAGACTAAACGGACTTGCAAAAAAGCAGACTTTTCCCCAAACACAGGAGAACTACCTGCCAGCCCAGCACCCCTCCCTCGACTTCTATCAGCAGCCGCCAGGTACCAAACCAGGGATCCTATCTCATGTTTCTGATGACACACAGAAACCGCTTCCATTTGAGTGACTATTTCCTCAGGAGCTCTAAAATAGATCACATCTATAATGGCACAAAAGGAAGACTAGACTCTGTTTCAAAATAGGAAAATAAAAGTTACAGTCACGTCTTGGTAACAAGTGTAGCATCTTTCTTACCTACAGGGAAACACCTTTCCCTATTTTGCAACCACTGGTGGCACAGAGTGGGGCTACAAACATCCTCTATTGCCTACATTTGCTGTCTGGGATTYGTTTTACCTATTTTGCCCATCAAAAATGTAGGCATTGAGGCTAAAGAATAGTCAGTGAAAAGGGATAAGCAATTCATCCCTTTGAACCTAGACAGACAGATTGTCCTTCGGAGAGATGCATCGCTCYCCATCGACTCTAACTGGGCCTTAGAGCATAAGCAGAGCCTAAACATCTACCTTTCAGACAGCTGGAGGTGAGGAAAACGAATCACACCATGGCTATGATCCACAAATACTGCAGAGATTAAAAAAGAAGAAAGAAAAAGAGCCAAATGGCTGCCACTTACAGGCAATAATCATCTTGGGGCTGCTGCAGCTGCACACTCAAGTGACAGGCACTTGTCTGAAATCAGCACCTAACGTTGAAATATGTGTTGGAGCGGGTAACCACCGCCAGACACTACAGGCAGATTGGGTTTGGACTGGAAGGGTAACTCTGACCAAAAGCCCTGTGCAAACAGGGGCAGGAGATCAAAGAGCCGTAAAATCTCCGCGTAAAGGATGCTCACTGCACAAGACGGGGTCTGGACGGGTGCAGTCAGCTTTGTGCTTTCTCAGGGGGATAGAGTCCCAGGTTTGCTCGCACATGCGTGTTAAAATAGGCKGCCTTAGGAAGCACAACACATCCCGGGCAAGCCCTGTGTTGGAAGGAGACGGACTGGGCAGCACACGCTGACTTACATCCTTCAAACCCACCGCTCAGATGGGAGCTGGGCTATAGGAGCGCAGGGGGGAGCTTGCTGCCAGAAAAGGGCCATTTACACATGTTTTACCATCCTAATGCGCAAAGACAAGTTGACAAAARGAGGTATGAAAAGGATGTAAACAAAATTATTACATAAAAAAAGAACTACAAACTCTAGTAACATGGAATCAAATTAACCCCTGCTATACTAATCGAAATTAGGCAGTTAGCAGGCAAAATAACAGAAAAGGGATCTATCTCAGAATTAACATGCTCAAATAAAGCTCTGCATATTCCCCTTAAAGGCCAATAACCTCTGCTGTAACCGCAGAGGCTCTTTGTTAAGTTCCCAAGTTTCAGCCATCACAGCAAGGTCACCAAAGCAGAGCGTAGTTCTCCTGTCTCTGTTCCCCAGTCTCCTTCTCCTGTACTAGCTCCATGCTTAGGAGGACTAATAAAAATGTAGGGTTTTGGGGGGGGGGTTTGTGTGTGTGTGTGTTTTTTTTTTTTAACAGAAAACAAAAAGTCCAGAGCAAAGGCTCTTGCAGCTGACCTAGCCTGTAGAGTCTGCACTCACAACTGATGATCTCTCACTATGGAACTTCGTAGAAGTATTCTCCATGTATTCTCCAGCTTTCATCTATTTGCTCTCCTGCTGCTTTTCCAGACCATCAAAAGCAGAAAGATAAGGACTACTCATGGCCATCCTTAAAGCCAACTATGGAACCAAACCTTTCTTCGCGATGGGGACGACAGCTCAGCRAGATAAAGCAGAAGGTGGCTGACGACCAAGCGGCTGATGCAAGCGCAGCAGAAAAGCTGTCTCTTATCACTGTCAATCTATGTAGCTAGGAGGATCCACAATTCAGGGGTTTGTACAGCATCTAAATAATAATAAATCTGGCCACAATGACTCATTTACACAGAAATCACTTGACTTTCAAGAAATCCTGGATACAAAGCCCTTTTGAAAGGGCGGGAATCTTGACTAAATCTAAATCTGTTTCTGATAAAGCCCTTTTAGTTCCTTATCTCAGTTTGGTTGCTGCTTTGGTTTGCTGCAGTGATGTGAGTGGAAACTCTGGCACAGGAGGTGCCAAGCTAAAAAATTTGCAGCGAGCCAGCTCTGCAGACTACAGCTCGTTTATCAATTACACAGCACATGAAGCTGCAGGAATTTAAAAGCAACAGCATCTCCTGGACTCCTATGCAGCAGCTCACCCCCAACCCAAGTCATTAAAATAACAAATCCAATTGGATTAAACACGATTCATGTGTCTGTTCTGCAAGTACGGTAAGTTCACTCCATCATTTCCAGGGTATTTACTGATTGACAGCATACAAAATAGGGGACATTCAGAATGGAGCTGAGTCTCCTTGTTGACATAGCTGTTATGACATTAAGTTTTATCACTACCTAACCTTCTTTTCACTCTGACACACTAATGAGAGCARCTTAATTCAGAAAAAAAGATATTCTAGTATTAGAAGCAACGTATGGCTGGGTTTCACCTGTAGCTCACTTCCAAAACAGAACCACAAATTATTTAAAGGGAACAACTGTGCAAGCCAAAGCCACGTTATATCACCATTACCAACGACGACAAATATGCCCCAGAGCAGACATATCCTACCCAGCCACAGAGAAGAAAAGGGGGTCTATGCTGCTCTGTGCCCAAACACCTGAACAAGAATTCAAGACACGGACAACAAGSGCTAAACACACTGGTTTATAGCTTTTAGACAACGAAAACTCCATGTCGGCTTTTGCTAATGGRGGTTATGATACTTTATGATATTGCAGGTGGCTGGCTGTCACATTTATTAACCAACCTAGACRCGATCAGCGCCTGCAAACTCTGATGTTTGGGTTTTTGTTCAGAGCCTCCCCATGAACTGGACAATTTTTTTGAAATGTTGCAATTGATCTTTGGGTATTGCAGTGTGTAGCTACTCTTTAACACAAATCATTTAAGCTATTTTGATCAGAAGCATAGGATGCTTGAAACATTGTTCTTGATAGAAGATCTTTGTAGATAGTGGCCTTTAAGGATTAAAAAAGTTCTTCTTGGGAATACTTTAAAATATTTGCCTAAATTGTCTCCAGAATACTGACATCACTTAGGTGGTCACACTCGCGCAGGAATCACCCGAGGTCCTAACTGCTTGTGTTTTTTGGTTTGTAGAACAGAAAAACCTTCTCCCCTCTCCTGGTCCAGCCTGGCACTCCAAGCCAGGACCGGACCGTGGAAACGCGTCCTGAACACGTGCCCACCTCGGCTCTCGCACACTGACTTGCGTGACCCTGAGCGAGCGCCGTGACGGAGCTCTTCGGGGTGCCCCGAGCAGACGCGGCCCGGTGCACAGACACAGCTCCCTAGAGCCCAGACTGCTTTCCATCTGGAGGAGGAAAGCGTTTGGAGATTCATGAACGGAACAGCTGTCTTTTGGTAGGCAAAGAAATTTGGCAGGTGCTTACACCCTTCGGCTATGGACTGCAGAGGAGCCTTCGGCTTTTATCGTAATTTCAAACTTAGCCCAAAGATATCATAAAATCCTGCGGCTTTATGTTCACACACAAAGTACCAACATCAAAGTCATAAATGATCCTACTTAATAGACCTCAGTTTTTTAGAGTGATCTCTTCGGAAAAGATTTTCCGGTGTCAGCTGCCTTATTTACAGTTGAGAGCAAAAGATGTTGACTGCCTTTTGATGAACATATTCAGGAAAGATATAGCCACAGGGCAACACACGGGTAACGCAGCGGCAGGGAAAGACCTGGTTCCCTGCTTCTGGTAGGCGCTAGTTCTCGCAGAACCAGAGAGAGTTKGAGAGCTTTTCTGTATGTCTCATGGCCAACAGAATTTGAAAAATCCCACTATGCCTGCCCTTCCGTTTTCATCAGGGCAAAAATGGCAGGAAAGGTGTTAAACAAGGCAGTGAGCAAATAGCTTGTATTAGCGCTCATTTTTGGACAGAATCTGCGTATCCTCTTAAGGAGATGAGGGTAAAATAGCATCTGAATAGCTTCAAGGAACTACCGAGAGATTTTTGCAAAAAGCAAGCTTTGAGGCCACCATAGGAAAGGTCAGGAGTTGGATGAGAGCTGAGATTGTACACCAGAGTCTCTAGGATTTTATTCTGCAAAAAACACTATGCATTAACTTCTTACCTAGCCCATATACCAGTCACCTTCCTTCCACTACTGCTAAACTGGCATGGCATAAAGGCATCCTCTAGCATCACTTATCCTTCCCTAACCAGCAGTCCCAGGCTAGTTCAGCAACAGAGTAGCAGGAGATAGAAAGATGCCTGCAGTGGTCACTACTGAACTCCTTATTCGGGTAAAACACTTAGAACAATTTTATATACATGATCCTTTTTTATTTCCAAACCTCTCTGAACCACCCTGTTCCGTTTTACAGATAAGAGATAAGACGGAGGGGACTACGGGCTGAATTTTTAAATAAATTTACACACCTAGAAGCGCACATAGGCACCYGCTTGGATTTTAAGATGTGCCGGAGCAGGCCAGGCAGGTCCGTGCCAGGGGAATCGCCTCCGGGAGCGGCGGGGGGCAGCCAGGAGGCCCCTTCCTCGGGGCAGCTGGGAAACGAGATCTCGGATTGCACAAGCAGCCAACCGCTCTAAGCTATGTCTCATCTTATATTTTTCTTGAGAAAAAGGCTAAGAGGAAAAAGAAACACAGCTGAAGTACACTTTTACGATTGCCACGGCAACAGCCGCACGCAGGAGGACTTTGGGGCTAAAGCCAGAGGGGATCCTCGCGCAGAAGGATTCATCGGTGCCCTCTGCGGCAGGGAGCTACCTGCCTCCTTCAGTCCGCGGCCCCAGAAGACGAACAGCGGCTTTTGCCGGCCGCCTCTAACGATGTCGCCTCCTCCTAATGCCTGGCGCTGCTGTGCTGGAGCTGCAATCAGTCACAGCTGTCACTCTCCRATTAATTTGTTACAAATCAAGTCACAGACAAAACACTAGTTGCACTTATTTTTCTTTCAATACCATATTCGGAGACATCTCTCTTTCTGGCAACGAGCTTCTGCAGAAGTATCCAAAATAAGCTAACGAGTTTATCCTAGTGGAACCTTTGATTTGTGGCCCAGCTCCTCTCCACGTGGGCCAAGGCTGCCCGGAAAGCCAGCAGGGAAACGGTAAATCACTGCAGGTCACTGGGGGCTCGCGGAGAGCGCGGAAGGGAGCTGCCGAGCATCCCTCGCACACGGCACCGCCCGCATCCCCCCGCTCCTGGCGGCGGCATGGCCACAAGTAGAGCAAAAGAGCCTTTCTCCGCAGGCATCCAAAAATAATAGTAAATGAATAAATAGAATCACAAATCCTTATGCAAAACGATCATTGGCTCCTTRGTACTGAAGGAAAACTTGAAAATAGTGGTGCAGTATTTCTAACGCAACCGTGATTCAAATACATGCCCGGCGAGAAATCCTACGGCACGACAACCTGGAGGCACAGGGTACTCCTCTGCGCTGGTTCAGATCGGCCGCCTTCGCGCCCGGCGGCCGCCTCTCCTCCTCCTCGGTGCCGTCCTGAACAGGGCCTCATCTGAGAGCCAAGAGAAATCTCCTCCCGATTCCTGTTCCCTTTAGCACCTTAAGCAATACCTGCTGAGGCTAAATGCTCTAATTAACAAAAATAAAAATTACAACGAACATCCTGTTAAAAACTAATAGGATAAATCGGACTGGACCCAAACCGCGGAGGCTGCCAGCATCTGGGTTCTGCAGGGAACTGTGCTAAGAGTAGAGCCCTGAAACGTCACGGTGGCCTAACAAACTCGGGAAGTGCTGGACCAGCAGGTCAGTCAAGCTGGGCAGGGAATACGCTATGGTAGGAAAAGCGCAGAGCAAATAGACAGCCCCAAGACCCCGAATTAAGACATCCTGGTGCCGACTGCCCATGGTAGACCTAGCACAATACAGTGCGCGCTGACTCGACTGAACTTGTTTTATGGTCTCATATTAGCTTTTTTTTAAAAGCTCTTCTGAAATATTTCCCATTAATTCCATTTTATCATTRATCTTTATAGAACAGAAAACACAAGTTTGAAATTTTCAGCAGTTTTTATTATCTTAAGATCCAAACTTCCAYTCCTGTTTGGCCATAAGCCTCAAATTTACAACTTAGCCTAGAAATCAATCCTGATTTTTATTCTTCTGTGTCTGATGGTGGGTTACAGCCCCAAGCCCCTCCTCACTTAAAGAACTGTTCAGTCACAGTTAGCAGAGTAAAAGCCAGGGGAAAAGAGAGGTTTTGTACAAAGTTTCTAACACTGTTTAAATATTTTGGATACTCGTAGACTATTTGAAAAGAAGGGGAAAATAATTAGCAGTTAAAAATGCAGCCAGTCATGTGACACAAGAAACAAAGATCAAAGATTTGTTAAAAGTAATCTATATCCCCAAACAATTAGAACTCRATAGCTTTGAGGTAATAGGTGGCTGTTTCCACAATATTTGTAGCGGAAGAGATAAAATTGTTGCTTCATTGTCCAAAATTACTGAGTTCCAACCTGGAGCATTGTAGTATCAGTTAAAATTATGAGTATCTTCTACTCAGCATCATAGAGTAACTTTTTTAGTTTCTTAATCCACGTGAAAATTCAAACTTTAATGCCAAAAGAATCCAAGATATTATCTTTCCTAGTCAGCCTGAAAGCTCAAACCATTATAAAGAARTGATGTTCAAGAAACCACCCTTTTGTAAATACCTGGTTGTTACTATGGTTAAAATAAACAAAACCCAGCATACTTTAACTTGTCCTGTATTTGAAAACCTGCTCCAGAAGGTATGAAGAGGATGGAGAAGGCCAACAGGGAGCTCATCATTTGAGTATCTAATCCCCTAA